>NW_012099766.1:9689-36056 GCF_000951045.1 Mandrillus leucophaeus
GTTCTGGCCAGGACAATCAGGCAAGAGAAAGAAATCAAGGGTATTCAATTAGGAAAAGAGGAAGTCAAATTGTCCCTGTTTGCAGATGACATGATGGTATATATAGAAAACCCCGTCATCTCAGCCCAAAATCTCCTTAAGCTGATAAGCAACTTCAGCACAGTCTCAGGATACAAAATCAATGTGCAAAAGTCACTAGCATTCTTATACACCATTAACAGACAAACAGAGAGCCAAATCATGAGTGAACTCCCATTCACAATTGTTTCAAAGAGAATAAAATACCTAGGAATCCAACTTACAAGGAATGAGAAGGACCTCTTCAAGGAGAACTACAAACCACTGCTCAAGGAAATAAAAGGGGACACAAACAAATGGAAGAACATTCCGTGCTCATGGATATGAAGAATCAATATCATGAAAATGGCCATACTGCCCAAAGTAATTTATAGAGTCCATGCCATCCCCATTAAGCTACCAATGACTTTCTTCAAAGAATTGGGAAAAACTACTTTAAAGTTCATACGGAACCAAAAAAGACCCCGCATTGCCAACACAGTCTTAAGTCAAAAGAACAAAGCTGGAGGCATCACGCTACCTGACTTCAAACTATACTACAAGGCTACATTAACCAAAACAGCATAGTACTGGTACCAAAACAGAGATACAGACCAATGGAACAGAACAGAGCCCTCAGAAATAATACTACACATCTACAACCATGTGATCTTTGACAAACCTGACAAAAACAAGAAATGGGGAAAGGATTCCCTATTTAATAAATGGTGCTGGGAAAACTGGCTAACCGTAAGTAGAAATCTGAAACTGAATCCCTTCCTTACACCTTATATAAAAATTAATTCAAGATGGATTAGAGACTTAAATGTTAGACCTAAAACCATTAAAACCCTAGAAGAAAACCTAGGCAATACCATTCAGGACATAGGCATGGGCAAGGACTTCATGTCTAAAACAACAAAAGCAATGGCAACAGAAGCCAAAATTGACAAATGGGATCTAATTAAACTAAAGAGCTTCTGCACGGCAAAAGAAACTTCCATCGGAGTGAACAGGCAACCTACAGAATGGGAGAAAATTTTTGCAATCTACTCATCTGACAAAGAGCTAATATCCAGAATCTACAAAGAACTCAAATGAATTTACAAGAAAAAAATCAAACAACCCCTCAAAAAGTGGTTAAAGGATATGAACAGACACTTCTCAAAAGAAGACATTTATGCAGCCAACAGACACATGAAAAAATGCTCATCATCACCAGCCATCGGAGAAATGCAAATCGAAACAACAGAGATACCATCTCATACCAGTTAGAATGGCAATCATTAAAAAGTCAGGAAACAACAGGGGCTGGAGAGGATGTGGAGAAATAGGAACACTTTTACACTGTTGGTGGGACTGTAAACTAGTTCAACCATTGTGGAAGACAGTGTGGCGATTCCTCAAGGATCTAGATCTAGAAATACCATTTCACCCAGCCATCCCATTACTAGGTATATACCCAAAGGATTATAAATCATGCTGCTATAAAGACACACACACACATATGTTTATTGCGGCACTATTCACAATAGCAAAGACTTGGAATCAACCCAAATGTTCATCAATGACAGACTGGATTAAGAAAATGTGGCACATATACACCATGGAATACTATGCAGCCATAAAAAAGGATGAGTTCATGTCCTTTGTAGTGACATGGATGCAGCTGGAAACCATCATTTTCAGCCAAGTATCACAAGAGCAGAAAACCAAACACCTCATGTTCTCACTCATAGGTGGGAACTGAACAATGAGAACACTTGGAAACAGGAAGAGGAACATCACACACCAGGGCCTCTTGTAGGGTGGGGGGAGGGGGGAGGGATAGCATTAGGAGATATACCTAATGTAAATGACGAGTTAATGGGTGCAGCACACCAACATGGCACCTGTATACATATGTAACAAACCTGCACATTGTGCCCATGTAACCTAGAACTTAAAGTATAATAAAAAAGAAAAAAATAAATAAAATTAAATTAAAAAATAAAAAAAAGTAAAATAGCTGCTCTTTCATCTCCACTGAGATCAGAGAAAAAGGATTAGATTAAAACACATGTAAGAAGCGTTCTTGTTGAGCATGGGAACCATTTTGTGGTAGGGGATTCTGCCATTCACTGGAATAGTTTCCCCAGTCGGTCATGGGATTTCTCAGAAAAATCTCTAAGGGCAACATACATTCTCATTCGTTTAGGACAGTGATCCTTACTATATAAATACATACATATATATATAGAGAGAGAGAGAGTTTTATTGAGATATAATTAATATACCATTAAATTCACCCATTTAAAGTGTACAATTCTGTGGTTTTTGATATGTTCACAGGACTGTGCCACCTTCATCACAGTCGATTTTGTGATATTTTCATAACCCCAGAAAGAAGCCCTCTGCCCATCAGCATTCACTCTGCCTTTTCCCTCACTCTCTACCTCAGCCTAGGAAGCCACTAATCTACTTCCTGTCTTATAGATTTACCTATTCTGGGCATTTTCTTATGAAATGGTCTCATATAAGATATGGTCCTTTATGTCAGGCTTTTTCCACTTAGAATACTATTTTCACAGTTCATCCATGTTGTAGCATGAATCAGTATTTGTCTTTTTGTGACTGGCTTATTACACTTAGCATAATGTCCTCAAGGTTCATTCACGTTATAACATGAGTGAAAATTTTCTTTCTTTTAAAATTGAATAATACTCCATTGTTTGTGTATAACACATTTGTTTATCCATTCATAGGTTGATAGGCACTTCGATTAGTTCTACCTTTTGGCTATTGTGAATAATGCTGCTATGAACATGGGTGTACAGAGGAGGGTCAATCTTAACCTTACATGTGCATAGGAAACCTCCCAAGCAGCCTGTTAAAAATGCGTATTCTGAAGCCCCATACACCCCTCTTGATTCCCATTGTTCAGTATGTGTAGAGTGGAATTCAGAAACTTTTAAGCACTTCAGGTGATTTGCTCTGTCACCTAGGCTGGAGTGCAGTGATGTGAACACTGCTCACTGCAGCCTTGACCTCCCAGGCTCAGCGGTCCTCCCACTTCAGCCTCCCAAGTAGCTGGGATTACAGGAATGTGGCACCACACTCAGCTAAACTTTGTATATTTTGTAGAGGTGCGGTCTCGCTATGTAGCCCAGGTTGGTCTGGAACTCCTGAGGTCAAGCAATCCTCCCACCTTGGCCTCCCAAAGTGCTGGCATTACAGGCATGAGCCATGACACCCAGCCCATACTTTAGGTGATTCTAATCAGGATGAACCTCCAATCCTATGAAGTCAGGGTGAAGGATCACAGCCTTTGGCACTAGAGCGAAGTCTGGCTTACACTGCCTGTCCCTGCTTGCTCTTTCAGTGTCACCATGAAGAGAACACAGGTTGGCTTTGTGCTTCTGCTCCTCTTTCCTCAGCATAGCTAACATGTTTTATCAAACAAAACCTTTCCAAGCTTTTATTTTGTCCCTAACGTCAGGTGAACCTGAAGGGATTAGTGTCCCGCTGTACCTGTAGTGGTTTTTGGAAAGGGCAGGTGTGACCCTTTCAGGATTAGGCATGAGGAAGCCAACAACAGAGATGTGCCGGACCATGGTGTAAAACTCATGCATCTCAGGAACAGTGCCTCCTGCCTCTGCCAGAGAGATTAGAAAGGCTTTGTTAAGGGAAGCATGAGAAAGAATGATCAGAGTTTCTACAGTTAAGTGAAAGACTTCATTGATTTGCTGATGAAGAAACCTACATGAGCTGAAAATACTAATTCTGGATGATGTCGTCTGAAAGACAGGTGTTCAAGGCCGTAAGCTAAATCGGTAACCTATTTAACAGGAGGTTTTTGTCAGACTTCACAATCGGCTTGCTGTGTGACCTTGGGCTACTTATTTGATCTTGTTGAAAAACACTCTTCTACCCAGTAGATTGGATGTGATCTTCAAAGTTATATGACTCTGTTTCTGAAGCATCATTGACCCAGCCTCCCACTGATATTGGTGTATATGAATGGGAGATTAAAGATCTCTGAGAACAAGCTCAGAATACTGAGAACTGATCTCAAAATACAGAAATACTGGGAAATAGCAGTCAAAAAATCTGAGTTAGTGAGGAACAAAGGCTGTAGTGGTTGGGTTAGTAGTGATTATAACTTAGGCCATAAGCTTTAAGCACCCACGGGCACACATAGTTTTGGGCATGAATGTCGTCATACGCAGATGATTGAATGAAAAGACGGATTTGCTTGGATAGAAAATCAAGCCCCACTTGTACCCCAATCCTAAACTAAATCCTTGTACCCCAAATCTAAACTACTACATGCTAAAATACTAATGATATTGATTTCTATCCTGAATACCTTATTTTATGACAAACCTATAACAAGAGATCCCAGCATATCTGGTCAATGAGAGGCACTTTAACTTCCAGAACCTTTATTTATTTATTTATTTATTTATGTATTTGAGACGGAGTCTCGCTCTGTCACCCAGGCCGGAGTGCCCGTGGTGCAATCTCAGCTCACTGCAACCTCCACCTGTCAGGTTCAAGCGACTCTCCTGCCTCAACCTCCTGAGTAGCTGGGACTACAGGCATGTGCCACAACGCCTGGCTAATTTTTGTATTTTTAGTAGAGGCAGGGTTTCACCATGTTGGCTAGGCTGGTCTCGAACTCCTGACCTTGGTGATCCACCCACCTCAGTCTCCAAAAGTGCTGGGATTACAGGCATGAGCCACTGCACCCTGCCTCCATAACCTTTTATATCTATAAATCTAGAATTCTGTGTAGATATACAGCTGTCACGATGACCATCTTGATGAATCTTAAGCAGTATGAGGTATCAGAGTACTTTTGGAATCACCAAGAAAGATTGTTTCATTTGGTTTACTGGCAGTGTTAAATCTAGTTAATTATTTTCTGATTATTTAACTTGATGAAAGTTTATGGTATATTGTGATTGTTAATTAACATAGGACTTACCATTTAGCCAAAACAAAATTGTAGCTTACTTTTTCAGTGTATCTGGAGAAGCAGGAGAGTGTACAAGTTAGTAGTTCATGTTCCAGCTTTGCCAATTACTAGCTGAGCAAGGAAATACTTGAGCAAATTACAGAGCCATTTTCCTCCTCTATTTCATCAGTAAATTGGAAATAATGGCACCTACTAATGGATAAAATGAGTTAAAATGTATAAAATGCTTTGAATAGTACCTATTATATAGTAATCACTCAACAAATGTTAGTTTATTATTGCTATTGTTGTTATCATACCATTTTCTAGTTTGTTTGGCACTTATGCCTATCTCTTCTCATTTTAGCTTCATGATAACCCTGTAAGTAAGGCAAATGTCATAAATAAGGAAAGTAAGGATTTTTTAAAAAGTGACTTGTTCATGGTCCCAAAGCTAGAAGTGTTGGTAAGTGGGGCTAGATCCCACATCTTTTGACTGATAATCTGTCTCTCACCATGTCATGATGTTGCCTTCTCAGCATGCTGAATAAATGGGTGCCATTATTTCTGGCACACTGTCTCTTTAATAGCCACATAATCTTAGGGTTCCAGTTAAGGTTGAGAAGCTGAGAGCATGTTGGCTTCTGAGATCAAAGATCATTTTACTAACCTCAAATTGTATACCAATATGATGATAGGGTGTTGAGATACCCAGGCTAAAGGAGTCACATTTGACAATGTCTTGTGCGGATTATCATCTTTTCATAATGGCTAAATCTTTTATGATACCATTCAAGCTCAGTGACTTCCCAAATCATACTGATAAGTACAAGAAGTGTTAGCAAAAGAGATGAAAAAATTGAACTTGTAAATGAGACCTTTGTACCAAATTATTGGATGTTTATTTTTCAAAGCCTCATTCAGAGATTTTGAATTCTTCAGTGGGTTCTTGATATCTTATGACATAAAGCATCCTCCCATTAGGTCCGGGAAAATCACCACAAGGATACCAATACTTCTGATATCTTAGCAACAAGGATCTTGCTTAGATCCATACTTGCCTTTACCCAAATCTGGATTGAATTACTGGAAGTTGAATGATCTAGCTCTAAAGACTGTATAAACATTAGAAAAGAGAGCTCTGTTAACACCAGATGGCTTTATCTGTAGATTTTTTAAATGTAGACTATAAGAGAACCATATAAACATTGTCCAGAGAGACAAAAGGAAAGAAAAATATAAGCCACAATAGTTTGAAATATCCACCTCTATTTTATAGAACCTGGACTCTACTGATGTTCTTCAGCCCCAATCCTGCAGTTATTCATGTGGATTTCAACAAGAGAGTAGCTAGTGAAATTCAAGCTCAGATGTAGTCATTGAACCAAATAGTATAACGACTAAGTTGGAGATTTTATCTCACGACAATTGCATTTTGTTGTCTAGCTTCAATACTATTTAAGAAAATAAGTATTTCTAGGTTATTTGAGGGATTTTGACATGGATGCAAAATATTAGTCTGTTCTTTTTCCTTTGGCCCCAGGACTTGGGATGAAATCACATGATTTAATCATTTTGAATCCATGTGGCTCCTCTGAGATAGGGCCAGATGTAACCAGAAGGATTTATAGGGTGTAAAATTCAGAATGGATTAGAAAAGCCTTTCTACGTTCAGCCCAACACATTCTAAATCAATGTCCCCTGAATGGACCAGAGCAATCTCTGGCTGGCCTAGTGGGGAGGTTGTCATGGCAACTGACTGGCAAGCTCAGCCAGTGGAATGTGAATACAAACAATAGAGTGATAAGACTGTGTACAGAGCAGCACACTAAGGCTGCTTGTGCCCAGGTACAGTGGCACATAGGTGAACTGTGAAATTGTTGCTGCACTTTGTACCTTCTTAACAATCTCTGGCAGCTCATTTGAAATTTACCAAGTGCCCTTTCCCAGATGTTGGTAAAGACATTGCTGCTGATAGATAACAGACGCTATGGAAAAGCATCTGTTATCACCCAGCTGATAGGTGCAGAGGTATACAAAGCCCTGGAGGGCCGTTGGAATAACACTGCTCAAAAATTTTCTGAAGGAGGCTGAAGCAGGTTTAAGGTAAATCTTATGACTCTTCAGTGCCATCTTGTGTCCTTTTAGATACTGAAAATGTACTAGAAGGCCACTCTCAGACCCATTGTTAGGCAGCAGCAGGGCAGAAATGGAAAAGTTAGAGCAGGATTATATTGGAGCTTGGTATTCCCTTTTACAGCAGAACAAGCACACCAAGGCTTCTGAGCTTTAAATTGATTTAAAAAATTAAAATTACAAATTTTGGTAGAATCTGGAAATAAAAACAGAATAAAATGCCAAATGATGCCACGAAAAGATTGCAAGAGTCTACATGGTGGACTAGGGGTTGAGGGAAGGGATGGAAAAGATAGATTTGGTGTTGAAGATTCTTAAAGATAGATTTGGTGTTGAGGATTCTTACTGTTGTCATTACTAACTCTTGCAATGAATATTTTTAATCTATTTAGTCATGCTGATAATGCAAATGAATCAAGAGAGAAAAATAAAATGTGAACATCACCAATTCCACTTTATAACTCTTTTGTTCATGGTTAATGGAGTAAGAGATGGTAACATTTGCTTAAATGGTACCTCCTGCCCACCTCTAATCTCTTACCTACCCCAAACCCACCACCCACTGATGTCTCACCATCACCTCATCACCATTGAAAGCCATAATCAAGTCCCATTTAATTTCAGAAATGTGAAATAACCAAGTTGTGTTTCTGTGTGTTTCTTCCAGGTTTTGAGTTTTTTGAAACAAGTGCCAAGGATAACATTAATGTCAAGCAGACATTTGAGCGCCTTGTGGATATCATCTGCGACAAAATGTCAGAGAGTTTGGAGACTGATCCTGCCATCACTGCTGCAAAGCAGAACACAAGACTCAAGGAAACCCCTCCTCCACCGCAGCCCAACTGTGCCTGCTAGTGTCCCCATGCACACAGGCAGCTCCACGAAACAGCATTTGTAAATGGTCTGTTAGCCTTCATTTATACTGCCTAATAATTATTTGAAGGAATAATTTGATGTCAATGGTTCATACATGCATTCAATTCTTGGGAGATTTCCTGTTTAATATGTGGCAAATATGTGATCTTAAGTTTGTAAGGACTATCCATCTATAAACATCTGGTACCTGCATGTGACTTGTTATTTATTTGTCTGCTAGGCTCTTTTTTTTTCAAATTTGTTCTCAGACTACTTCTGGGACATCAGACTATAATTTCGCTACAACTGGCTTTTGTCCCATTGATTCAAATTATGCTATTCACTTGTAGGAATGATGACCAAGGAATTGCTCTGTGTGTGTGTGTGTGTGTGTGTGTGTGTGCGCGCGTGCGCACGCGCGCACACAGGAGAAGGTGTCACAAGACTTCATTTGCTTTACTCTTAGTTGAAAATCAAATGGAAGTTTTTCATGATTAGGGATGCTGTCATGAGTCTGGTCAGTTTACTGTTGGGAACTGTGTCTTTATTTCACTGTTATTAATAACTGAGGAGATAATTGACCTATAAAGATATTGAAATGTTATTTTTAAGGTCCTTGCAATGTTCCTAAGTCATTAATACAACCTGACTGGGGCTATTTAACAATAATCTTTGTTTACATGTTTAAATAAGCAAATAACTACCCAGGACCTTTTTTCCACTGATCCTACCCAACTCTGTGAATATTTGGCATCATTGAACAGATTGAGATGTATCTGCTGAATGCCAGTTATGCAACAAGCATTGTAACCAAAAAGAGTATGAGTAGCTGTGGAATTCCAAGGTCCAAGCTCCCTTAGTTTTCAATGACTTGCCTTCCCCAACCCCCATAATGCACACCACTACCACCATCACTTTCTGGAACCATCACCACTCTTGAACTAGAGCTTTTGTTGAAGTTTGTTAGGGCTCCTCTTTCCATAGGATGTAGACTTGCCTCCTCAAACACGGCCATCTTCTCAAACTTCAGCTAAGTTCTTTTACCTGTTTAGATGCTATTTAAATCAGATTTAAAAGGGTCCCAAGAAAAAGGGAAATTTTAATCTATAGTCATCTTTTTAAGTCCAGATGTTCATAAATTCTAAAGCATATTCCTATTACTTGAATGCTTAAGTTACACAGGAAACATTCTATAACTGTAGTGTTTCAATTTCAGAAATATTTAGGGTCCCTAGCAATTTAAAAGAGGGAGGAAACCATTGGAACATTCTAATTTTGTATCACAAATTCCTAAAGAACCTATATGAATAAAGAGAAAACAACAAATCCTATCAGCTGTACAGAGTAACAGGGAAACTTCGCCTCTGGATCACTATCCAGCATTATTTACAGCTAAGATTTAGGAAGGCAGCAGGGATTATTTGGTGGATTTGGAAGGATAATTTCATTAAGTGAAATTTCTCTTTTTTGGTGTTTATGTCAAAGAAATTTTTTCCTCTTTTCAAAAATAGAGAGGTTTCCCATAAAAGTATTGAATACAAGTGAAACAGGCATATATCTAGAGATGTCTCTGGAGAATAAATCCTTACAAGTCACAGAACTAGGTCGCACACATTAGTAAGTTAAAAGTTGGAAATTAGGGGAGAGAGCATTTGGAATGCTTTAAGCATTTCCATGTTATTTCTCACCTTCCTAGCTGAAGATCCACTAATCAGTAGTACATTTCTACTTCGGCGCCCTGCAAAGCAAGCCTTAGCATAGTAAAGACAAGAAAACATTAATGTTTTATTAGCTTTTAATGGGGCAACCAACTTCAAAATCACAGGAATTACAGTGAAGGGAGAGAAAGAAGCAGGGGGCATAAAAACAGATTTGTTTGCAGCAGTAGTCTGTTTGCACAATGTTATAATATTTCTGTAACTTGGGCCAGAATGTGGCCGTGTTAAACGATATAGCTATTAAGCTCACTTGTACAACCTAAAAGGAACTAATAAAGCAGGAAACCTTTCCCATCCTCCTTTGCAGCCCTCAACCCACAAATATAAATAGATGTAAAAAGCTTAAAAAGAATATTTTCATGACTTTTTCAGAAGGACCTTGATGTGTGTATTGTGGTAAAATGAAAAGCAAAATGAGACAGTATTTAAAAGTGAAAGAGCTGAGTTTTGCTCAGAGGAAAACCCCTTCCCTGAAGAACTGATTGCTGTTGAAATTAATTGGCCCTTAGATGGGGAAGCCCTAAGCCAAGCTCCCACTTACACAGTGTCAAACATCCCGAAGTGGAAACATTTTAGCCAGTCAGGGGAGAGGCATGCAACAATAGCCGAAGTGTCATTGCCAAGAAACATCTGATACTTTCTAATTTCTAAACCTCAATGGAAGTGAAGCCTTTTTCATTGATTCTCAGTTCTGAAACTCCCACCCTGCTAGGATTTCCATTCCAAATAATTCAATGAGAGGTTTCCAGAGAAACAGTCACAGAGCTCAAGAGAAAGAACACTTACGTTCCTGCTGTAATTGCATAAAAAAATCTGGGTTTTAACATCAAATTTGGTAAATGGTGGGACCAACCCAAGGTTAACTAAGTGAGCTTTCATTGACACTGAGCTATGTTACTTATAAATTATAACACTATTATTCCAAGGTTTTTCAGCCTTTTGGCCAACACACACACACACACACACACTCTAAACCGTCATCTATCAATAGTCTAAATACATAACTAAATGTAGGTCATTTTTATCAATGGCCTAACTAAATTTATATTTAAAAGAACAAGACATTTTAAAAAGTACATACTCCTGGTAGTTTGTAAGTCATACACATTTATCTCTTGTCTTGGATGCAATTAAATTAGTGTTTTAAGTATGAATTTATTTTCCTTTGCTACTCATTACCTGACCACTTTCACTCCTCTAAATACCTTTAGGAATAAACCTTAACTGTACCAAACAGATTCTTCTAAGAGCTTTGGTGTTGGTACCTTCCTTTCTTTTCCTAATGCAACTGAAAAATTGGACTGAAAATTATTTCGCTTAAATAGCCATCCTCAGAGTGAATCAGCATTTCAGTTTTTGGAGATGGGGATGGAAATAGAAGGTGCACGAAGCATCCTAAGATGGCAGTTTGAATGTTAGCATTACTTCTACACGCTCATAAGAGAAATTGCTTCAGGACAATGAATCAGTTCATTGTTGCTGCCCCCAGTGAACAGCTTCAACTGCCTTGATGAACTTCTAATGATTGTGAAAGCTAGGAGGTTCTTCTAGTTCCTCCTTACAGTCACTTGAAGTTCAGTATTTTTTTTTTGCTGCGTGGTAACTAAGTGCTAAGATTTTACTTGGAAAGAAAACTATGACGATGCCTTCAGTTGTAGCAGAAAGTTGTGGCATTGTGATAACAAACAAAGTCTACAAAGTTACAACCCAAATTATACAAGACATCAATACACTCAGTAAACAAATACATATTTCACCTACTTAAATCATATCAATTATAGGCCTTTTGTTTAGTACACTGGTTATTTTTTAAGGAACCAATTTAAACTTTCAATTTTAAATACATCTATGCTGATGATAGACTTTCGGGTATATACAACCTTCTTCTTCTCTTTTAAAAGTTAAATACATTCCACTATTAACTGAACTTCCATGAAGCAACATTAATTTTAGAGCATGGTAATCCATAATCAGTGGTTCATTGTGATGTGCTTTATCCAACATGTATCTTAGTGCATGGTTGAGGGTGTACCTTATGTGATCTTTCAGTTAACAGTGTGGCATTTGTGGGACTATATCAAAAGCCTATCCAAACTACCAAGCTGTAGCAAGCTGAGGTAGCACCTGCATGTGAAAAACTGTGATATGAATCTTATTTATAAAAAAGTCATAACTAAAACCCTTCTAGACCAAAAAGTTACCGTGTGTTTGTTAATAATCTTCATAGTACTACTGGAATGCTCAATCAGGTATTTTTGGTGTGGCTTACTTCAGAGCTGGCCTGTCCATCTGAAGAACGCTTTCTCTCACAATTACAGTTTGCATGACGAGAACCCGGAACTCTGTTCCTTTGCGCGTATAGTCACTTAGTGTGCTGTCCAGGTGCCATATGAGCAACTACAACCATGTGGCCTTTCTGTCACTCCCTGGAAAATGCAACCTCTACAGCTCTGCTCAACTCTGCCTGTGTGCGTTGACTACCTTCGCTTTAGTAGTTTGCCTGTAAAATGGTGAAGTCTTTCTCATATGTTGAACCTGTGAGCCAGCTTTTGGGAGTTCTTCATATTTTAGATGAATTTTTGACCAAAGTCAATTAAAGACATAAACCTGTTTTATATCATAGAATTTACTGGATCAAATCAAGTAAAAGATGAAGTTTATGACCACAATAAAAAAGCCTTTACCCCTGCACTGCACTATGTCTAAAGGGCTCTAGGTTGTAGAAATATAGTACCCCCAAACAGGGAAAAAACAAGTTGGGGGATTTATCTAAAACGTATCTACCTATTGTTACTGGTATTTCACAAATTTTTTTTTCTTAAAAACATTTACAGAAATGCTTGACACTCCAGTCAAATAGTATTTCCCTTTGATACACTGAAATATTTGCTCTTAGATTACACACACAGTGCTGCCCTTCTCAACAATCACTCACAGGCTCACTCGCCTGATACAAAGGCATCAGGTAAACACTGATACTTTTTTTTTTAAGAAGGGAAAATTCCATCTATGGTGCTTTCTCAGTGCTAGGGAAAAGGGAGCTTTTACTATGTTCCAGCTATAACTCACATCTTACTTATAAGGTCCATAAAATCGGTTCTTCACACCAATTTGGTTTGATTAGTCTGTGCGTGTAATTAATTTCCTCTAAACAGAGAGAGTGGAGGGGAAATACATTTCGCAAACATTCTATATAACAGAAATGAGTTATTTTAAAACCTCACTCAGAGCTCTAGTGTTAAGATCAGACCATCTAGCTGGTGGAAAATTGAACTATTTGCAGTTCTCTTTTACTCTCTGACTTTCTTTTAAATTACTGCAGTTTTTCAAAATGCTATCCTCATGGAATGACAGGACCAAGAATAGAAAATGAGACTCAAATTTCACCATTTACTTCCCATCAGCAACCATTACTGGTGGAGTTTCAAACAGTCATTACTTGCTGAAATGAGGTTTGGGGTTACCTGTGTATTTCATTCACCTGTGTTCATATTTCCTTCATCGTGGACAAGTGAGAGTTGGCTGTGGCTTTATTTCTTGATGCAAATTATTTTGCATTCATGTTATTTGGAGCTAGGTATTGCTTAGGTTCGTGAATGCTGTTCTTACAGACACAGATGGTACATGAGCCACTCAGACACCTGCCTTTTCAGGGACGTGAGCATGACTTACATCTGTCAAGTGGTTCCATACTTCTTGTAAAAGTAAAGTTTGGGTATTGTTTGCTGTATCAATATGATGGCTTTCCATGCATTGTCTCATTATCCCTAGGATATGTGCTGAAGGAAAACTGTCCTGTAATTCCTGTTAATATATTGTTAATGTCAGACGTGATGTGATACCGTTGGACTGTCCAAATGTACAACTATTTAATGGTGTTTGTAGAACTGAAATGTCTTAAATGTTGCATGAAATATGTTATAAAAATAGATTTGTTTTCTATTCTCAACACCTCAGAATTGAGGGTTCATGGGCCAATAAGTGCAATATTTAATGACTCACTCAGTGTATATAAACTAGTATGAAAGAGTGAATTATAATGAATGTGTGAGATGCTTTGATAGCTGTGTGACTTATTCAAATGATTTTCTCGTAGCTGTATTTGTCTAGTGGTGCAATTTATACAGTAAATATCTTATTGGTGTCATGTAAAATCCCTCTGTGCCTACTTCAAAATACTTTTTTCTTATAAAACCAAACATTTAGTATCTGGAAATACGTGTCAATTTTGTCTTTTAGAATTGTGGATTTTATTGTCAAGTCAGAATGGCTGTTCATTTATTTTATAAAAGCATCTCCTTCTATAACTCAAATTTTCTTTGTCACAAAAAGTGTACATTTTACTTTTAAGCAAGTAATTTAGATACCTAAGAAAACCTATGTGCGTTAGGAAAAGTCATGTTTTTTCTTCTCAGAAAGGTTGATCACATGACATGTCTACTAAAAATGTTCACTCTGTATTTGTATGTATATTTTATTGTTACTCAAACTTGTGTTTTATTTACAAATTCAACACTGTCAACCCTGGGAATTCTAAAATACCAATGTTTTTTTAGGTTGTAGCTAATGTTGTATTCACTTTCAATTCTCAATTGTCCACACTGGTGATATAAGAGGAACAAATCAGAATCCTTGAATACTTCGTAATGCCATCATAAACTCATATATTCATCCTCAAACTCCCTTGTTTAATGCTAATTGGTGGCCTGGAACTTCACTGAAATGCAAAATCAAGAATTTAAGCCTAGTTGCTGGATAACTAAAAGCTATAAATGTTTATGTATGTGAATTTTAAAGTAGAATAACCATCTTAAACTCCTATTTGCCATTTCTCTTTTTAAGGCAAAGCATTCATTTTAATATTGTGCTTTGCCTTTTCATTCAATTAGTGGATAAGTCATGAAACCTTTAGGAAGAAAAACAAGTTATGACATATTCACTAAAATTGATGACAGTTGGTTCTAGATGACCATGGCCATGTGTTCATCATATAAAGCCTTCAGTTCTCTCGATGGTGCTTGGCTGGAGATTGACATGTGAGGATGTGCCAATCATATTAAATGGATTTGGTCTATGTGGGTGATATGTGGCCTGAATGTAACTGTGATAGACTGAAATTTGTTCTTAGCTCTCAAAACCCACTGAAGAAGTCAAGTGAAGGTGGGTAAAATAGGGAGATTAGTGACAACCTTGTGCCAAATTTTTTTAAAAATGGAAGCAGGTAGCCAACATTAGAATGATAATTTAAGGGTGTGGTTGAATGTTTAGTTAGTTGTCACATAGTTATTGAACTCCAGATGCTCAGTGCTGTGGGAATCAAACATGGAAGAGGTATGGCTCCTGCCCCTAATGAGAACAAGGGAAAAAAAGTCCAGGTATAATCTAAATGCTAGGTTATGTCAGGGTATAGGAGCACAGAGAATGGGGGACCTGTAAGAACTGGAAGAGTCAGAGAGGGCTCCATTGAAGAGGTCAAACATAATTCCGGAAAGAATAAGGTAGTGAGGAGATTGTGCCAGGAAAATAAGTAGGAAAGTCCACAGTTATTTTTCCTTTGAATGGAAGAGAGACAAAGCTATCAGCTATAGATCATTGTTTTTCTTAAGACAGCCAAACTGGCCCTTTGAAACCACTCAAATTATCCCAGTTTAGCTCCCTACCTTTTGTTCTCCATGAGGAAGACAAGCTGTTGTATCATCATATTCCTCTGTGCTGAGCAGCTCAAGCCACAATATGCAAATTGCTTTAATGCCACATTACAGCAGTTGATTTAGACATTTGCCAGTGCACCAAACCATGAGAGATTGTCCAGCCTAATGCTACCTGGCAGATGTGTACCCAGAGATTTTTCTGTAGCTCCATGTTTCCCATAAAGGGCACTAGAAATGCACAGATGAAGATCTTCCTTTGGAACCAGGCACTTTTGGCTCCTTCTCAGTGACTGCACTGTGGAACTCTTCTTAAGAAAATATTGAAAACAGCTTAATGCTTTCATATAGTGACTGACATTTAGTGGAAAACTACTGCTGCATAGCAAATATTGTGACTCTTCATGTGTCCACAGGAGCTCTTGTGTGGGTTTAAAGCTATGAAGTGTATTCACATTGTGAAGTTTTAATTATCTTTATTGAAATTAATTGTGTAAAAATGGTATGTGCTCTATTAGGTATTCAGTTTGTATGTGAATTCTGTATAGAAAGTGGTTTTTGTTCTTTGAGTTTATCTTGTTTTATTTCTTGAAGATTACAATAAATATCTAAGAGACTATATTCCTGAATTTCTTAGGCTTAGTCTGATTAATGTTTTTCGTCTCCTTTCAATTTGTATTATTTTTCATCCTAGGATGCTTATTTCCATTTCTTCTTCCACTTCAATAATCTTTGGTACAACACTGAGTTTGAACTGAAGATGAAGAGTGAACATATTTAGGGCTTTGAGTATCTCACACATGAATTTGGACTTAGGCACAGGAATGAATTCTAATGCTCGTAATCTTTCAAGATCAGTAACTTCCTATCTGACCCGATTGACTGGGTTCCAGAGTTCCAAAGCCCTTAGCTGTAGGATCAAGAATAGCTGCTAAGCGAGTAAAAGGTCTTCAGGTCTGCAACTTGAAGACCATGTGTCCCTAAATCAGAAGTGTAAGGTTTGATGATCACTTGGCACCCTACTGACATAGCCTGAGGCAAGGGCAGTCAACAGGGACAACATGTGGATGGGATGTGTGAATGGAATGGGTGTCATTTAATGCACAATACTTGGTGCAGTGATGATTAGGATGCTGTGCAGGCTCTCCTTGGCCATGCACCTCAAGGCATGGGGAAGCACCCAGCTACCAATCTATTTGTATCACAGCAGACTTACTACTAATTTTGCAATCTTGTAGTGTTCTTCTTGTGCTAACAGAACTGATTCTAGAGAATTTATTCCAAATATTCCTCAGGGCAACTTCCAGGAGTCTGCACTGAAAATCAGTCAAGGGGGAAGGTCCCTGGAAGATCCACATGAGCCCCATGGGTCAAATTAGCTTCCTGAACTGAATTTGGTAATAGAAGGGTAACCTCCCTGGGTACACAAAGCAGGTAGCACTTAAGAAACCAAAAATAAGAAAACAATGATAATAAATTAAGGGATTTCCAGTTATATTATCAACAAATACTTACAAAACGCCTTTTATATGCTAATTTCTCAGTATACATGAAAATACATACAATAGAGTCCTGACCCTTCATGAACTTAAACCATTGTGATAGAGGAAAATGTGTAAGTTTATATCAATAAAAAAACTCATCATTGATAAACTAAATATTCCTTAATATGCATGTCTAATAAATATTTTAAATGAACATTGGAAATTTGTTTCATTTCAAAAGAGCTCACAAAAATTTCCTCTTTGAAATGTTATAAAATGCATTTTTTAGACTGTAATCCTTTGCCCCCAGATAAATTTATAACAATCAATAAAACTCAGTTCAAAACTTAAAAAAAAATTAGGAGCCCAGAAAGACTTCACATGTTTCCTGATTATTCTGGGGCTGTTGTGGCAGAACCAGATCCAACTGGTTTTAGCAGGAATCTTCCTCTATCCTATTCCCTCAAGTAATATCCCCTTAGCTTTGAATTAATTTTAAAACATGAAGTTACTATGTGGCCACTTACTCAATAGCATTGAGACAGTAGGCATGAAACAGAAAACATCTGTCACCCTCAGAAAATGCTAAGTCATTCTCTCCTCAGCTTCCTAACAGACTTGAAAAGGACACCTTCTAAGTAAAAGGCCACAAAATCTTTGCACAGTTCTCAGGGACACTCCACCTCTTGGTTCTTGGTTCTCCTCTTTCTCCTCTAATTTCTCAACCCCTCACTCAGTCCAAAGAAGCTTTAGTCTGATGGAGAGTGGCTGCTCATCTTTTCTTCCTAATTTATTGTTAATGACCTGAGTCCTTTTGAGGTAGAATTTCTCATTGTTTATTAATTTAAATCTCAGGAAATTTTATCTAACAATTATGTTTTCTTTTTTAAGTATTGCCTCTCCCTTAAAGCAATTCTGCTAAGTGGAAGAAAGGCAAAGAGTATAGAAAATATATGGAAAGTGAGTGTTGGATGAAAATCTGGATTAATATTTCAAAACAATATTCTACCAAGCAGAAAATTACAATATAATTTGATTAGTGTCAATATAGGGGTTAAACACAAGCTACAGTGAAAGCACGGAGAGAAGCAATTATTAACCTAGATTGAAAGCAAGGGCTGGGATGTTCTGAGAAGGCCTACTAGAGGAAACAAGGACTGAGCTAAAACATACAGGAGAGGTAGGAATTATGCAGGGGCACATGTGACAGAAGACTGCTCCAAGCATGAGGAGAAAACCAGAGAAGTTTAGCAGAGCATGGTGTATTTATGGAATTTCAAAGCCATTCACATAGGGTGATCACAGGATGAAACAAAAGGAGAAAGAGCAAGGGCTGAGGTCATAACATTTATCAGAAGTGCTTTAAATGTCTAGATTTCATTCTCCAGCTGTGGAGAATTCTTGAACAGATTTAAGCCAGGAAGAAGTTTGAACAGATTTGAATTTTGGAAGATCACAAAATTGGTAATATGAGAAATGAATTAAAGGGAGGCAATAGCAGAAACAGAAAGAGTATTAGACAGCTATTACAGTAACCTAGAAGTTTTATCTCTAAATTAATTGCAGAATGATAGAAACGAAGAGAAGGGAATACATGAAAATTCATTTTAGAAGGTAAGAAATGGTGACCAGTAAGATTCAGGAAGAGGAAGAGGAAGAAACCAAGGATGACCTTCAGGCTTCTGGCTTGGTTGATTTTGCCATTAACTAAGAGAGAAAGTACAACTGTAGCAGTAGGTTTAAAGAAAAGAGAATGAGTTCCATATCCACAGTGCTATGATTGATGTTTCTAGAGGATGTGCAAAGGATGCAACTTAGTGAACATCTGAAGGGTGCAGATCTAGAGTTCAGAAGAGAGTTCTGGAAAGTTCTAGTATGTAGATGATAACCAAGACTTGGTGCATAGAGAAAATGATGTGCTGGAGAATGTTTCAAATGATAGAAGAGCAGATTGAGAAGTAGGGCACACGATATATATGGGCAGCCAAGGAAAACAAGTTCACAAAGGAGACTTGAAAGAGGAGTGGTCAAAGGGATAGATGGAGAATCAAGTGAGAACGGGACACAAGAAGCCAAGAGAGGAGCCCGTTTTAAGAAAGAAGGAATGATCCACATTTTTGGATGATGTAAAGTGAAATCACAATTGCTAGTCATACAATTTAGGGACGCAGACACAGGACACTACTTGTGGGTGGTGGCTGAAAGGAGGATGAGGATTGAAAAATTACCTATTGGGTACTATTCTTATTACTGAGTGATGAAACAATCTGTACACAAAACCCCCACAGCACACAATTTACCTATATAACAAACATGCACATGTACTCCTGAACTTAAAATAATTTAAAAAGAAAAAAAAAAAAGCTCGAAGTCAACTTGACCGAAGCAGTTTTAGAATAGTTATGAGGGAGAAAGACAGATTGCACTGAATGGAGAAGTAAGTGGTGATGAACAAGGTGAGACACTATTCTTTCAGGTACTTTGAAAGAAAAATAAAAGAGAAGGTTATTGAATGAGGATAGTCTAAGGAGGGTTTTATTTCCATTGGAGAGTCTTATATATCACTATATGTTTTTAAAAAGCCAATAAAGCCAGAGTTCGAAGATACAAGCAAAAATTGCCATCTTCTCCATCCAAGTCTTATTTTTCCTTTCTACTCTTGTTCCTGTCTCTTCTACTCCCTTCCTATGCATCTTATTAACGTTTCCTATGCACTTATCTCAAGCTAATTGTTTTTGTCCTCTCCCGATACTTTTACTAATCTGCAGGGAACGGAGCTTGCAACAACCACTAATGGTGAAATCTTTCTTGAGGTCCTTATTGTGACAGACATTTAAATTTATTTATTTATTTCTTATGATTTTCACCAAGAAAAAGACTATTTCATCTCAACAGTGATGGATACATCGTTAATGTAATAGAAGTCAGAAAGCAGTCAGTTATGAGGCTGACAGGCCAAACTGAGCTGCGATTTTAAATCTCACCAAATCACAACCCTGTTTGCAGGAGGAGGGAAGGTGATCATGTTTCTGAAAAGTTGGCAGCTGCTCCTTTATACTTTTTTCTTCACTCATTGGGATGCACCAGGTGTGATGCATTCCCTACGGCCAATATCACGTTAGGGCAAGTGTAGATTAGCATACTCTTCAACATCTTTTTGCTCTTGCCTCTATTCATAGAACACAAAAGTCAAAAGACAGGGTCATCAAATGGAGAACAAGCCAAAATTAAAAGGACAGTTAAAAATAGAACTTGGGAGGGAGGAGTTATGTTGATAGTGAAAATTCTGGAAACTGACATATAACCACAGGCTTAGCAAGAAAAAAGACGGCTTTCATAAAAGACCATCTGTTGACGCTTGAACTAAGAGGGAAGTCAAGCTTTGCAATGGAAGGTGGGAGGGGAGGGAGAGAGTATTTTTTAACTGATAAGAGATTTGAGGGTATAAGCAAGAAGTGAAAAGTTGATGTCTTAAGAGGGGGTCTTAGAAATTATTAGATTCTCGGGTGCCATGAATTCAAATCCTGGAGCTATACGTTAGGGTTTTCACAAAAATACTCTGAAGATTTTGTTTGCATATTATCAAAAACTGAATGCAACCTGAAGAAGACACTCACAAAATCTCTTTTCTTCTCTTGTTCTAGTTTAAAATACAATTACTCTTAAGGCATACTCCACATTTGCTGGCATTTTCCTTTATAGTCACTCTCCTAACGTTATTACAACTCTGTAAAAGATATTTTAATGTTTTTTTTAATGTATGTGTCTGCCCTTAAACAGTAAGGGTCTAGAAGGTTTGTTGTTGTTGTTGTTTTGCTTTGTTTTGTTTTGTATTGTCAGTAGAAAAGACAAAAGATTCTTCCTAGGGCAGTGTGACATAGAAAAATATAGTAACAATTATTTGGGATTTATTATTTGTTATCTCCATTTGATCTCTACACCAGCCCCATAAACATAATGGTTTTAGCCTAAAAGAACCTACCCTTGGATTTAAAATGTAAATTATTCAGTATTAAGAATATCCTAAATTCAACCCACGATCTCATCATTAGAACCAAGTACAGTTTATAGAGTAACTGAGTAAATAAAAACACAAGACAGGCAGGGCGCGATGGCTCATGCCTGTAATCCCACCACTTTGGGAGGCTGACGCAGGCAGAACACAAGGTCAGGAGATCGAGACCATCCTGGCCAACATGGTGAAACCCCATCTCTGTTAAAAATACAAAAATTAGCTAAGCATGGTGGCACATGCCTGTAGTCCCAGCTACTCCAGAGGCTGAGGCAGGAGAATCACTTGAACCCAGGAGGCAGAGGTTTCAGTGAGCCGAGATCATACCACTGCACTCCAGCCTGGCAAAAGAGCAAGACTCTGTCTCAAAAAAATAAAAACAAAAACAAAAAAACACACGACACAATTATATGCTACGTATAAGAGACTTACTTCACCTTTGAAGATGCACATAGATTGAAACTGACATGATACCCAAAAAAAAAAAAAAACCTCCCTGCAAATGGAAATCAAAATAAAGTGGAGGTAGCTTTACTTACATCAGATAGAATAGACATTATGTCAAAAACTAAAACAAGACAAAGAAAGTCATTATATAATGATGACAGGAACAATCAATCAAGATGATGCAACAATTGTAAATAGACACGCGCTCAATATCAGAGCATCTAAATATGTAAAACAAATATTAATAAATTTCAAGAGAAAAATATGTTGTAATACAATAATAGTAAAGGACTTCAACACCCTATTTTCAACAGTGGATAGATTATCCAGACAGAAAATCAATAAGGAAATACCGGACTTGAGCTATACTTTAGATGAAATGGACCTAACAGACATTTCTGGAACATCTCACCCAATAGCAGTAGAATACACATTCTTTTTAAGCACACAGGAAAGATTCCCCAGAATAGATCATGTTTTGGGAGATAAAACAAGTGCTAAAAAATTTAAGAAAATTAAAATCATATCAAGTATCTTTTCCAACCACAGTGGTATGAATTAGAAATCAATTAAAGAAATTATGGAAAATTCACGAATCTGTGGAAATTAAACATGTTCCTAAACAACTAATTGTTCAAAGAAGAAATGAAAGAGAAACTTAAAAATATCTTAAGACAAACAAAAATGGAAAAATATGATACTAAAACTCATGGGATGCAGTAAAACCAGTTCTGGAAGAAAAGTTGATTGTAATAATTGCCTACGTCAAACAAGAAGATCCCAAACAACCTAATGTTATACCTCAAAGAACTAGAAGAAGAAGAAAAAAAGCCCACAATTAGTAGAAGGAAGGAAATAATAAAGATCAGAAAAGATTTAAATGAAATAGATGGAAAGACAACAGAAAATATGAACAAACTAATAGCTGTTTTTTTTAAAAAATAAAATTGACAAACCATTAGCTTGACTGAAAAAATAAAGAGAGAAGACTCAAATAAATAAAATCAGAAATGGAAGAGGAGACATTACAACTGATACCATGGAAACAAACGGATTATAATAAACTGTTACAATTATATGCCAACAAATTGGATGACGTAGACAAAATGAATAAACTCCTAGACATGTATAACACCATAGTATGAAGAAACAGAAAATCTGAACAAATCAATAGGGAGTAGAGAGATTAAATCAGTAATAAAAATGTCTCCCATCAAAGAAAATCCCAGAACCTGATGGCTTTACAGCTGAATTCTAACAAACATTTAAAGAAAAACTAATACTAATCCTTCTCAAATTCTCCCAAACATTTGAAGAACAGGAAATACTTTCAAACTCATTTTATAAAGGCAACATTACCCTGATTCCAAAGCCAGACAAGGACACTATAAGAAAAAATAGTTATAGGCCAGTATCCCTAGAGAAAACAGACGCAAAAACATTCAGCAAAATATAGTTGTCCCTCAGTTTCTGTAGGGTATTGGTTCTAGGACCTCTGTGGATGCTAAAATTCAAGAATACTCAAGTTCCTTGTGTAAAATGGCGTAGTACTTACATATAACCTATGCATATCCTCTCATATCACTTAAACGCATCTTTAGATTACTTTTAAGACCTACTACCATGCCTATACCTCGCTTCATTTGTGTGGATTCAATGTAGTATTGGGTCTGAGCAAATCCAAGTTATTGAAACTTTGTGGAATTTTCTTGATCTGCACTTGGTTGAATCCACAAATGTAGAACCCACAAACACAGAGGGCACGGCACTAGCAAACCAGGCTCAACAATAAATTAAAAGAATCATTTGGGTGGGTGTGGTGGCTCATGTCTGTAATCCCAGCAATTTAGGAGGCCAGGCCGGGTGGATCATTTGAGGTCAGGAGTTCGAGGCCAGTTTGATCAACATGGTGAGACCCCCGTTTCTACTAAAAATACAAAAATTAACCAGGTGTGGTGGTGGGTGCCTATAATCCCAGCTACTTGGGAGGCTGAGGCGGGAGAATTGCTTGAACCTGGGAGGTGGAGGTTGCAGTGAGCTGAGATCACACCATTGCACTCCAGCCTGGGAGACAGAGTGAGATCCTGTCGCAAATTTAAAAAAAAAAAAAAAAAGAATCATTCACCATAACCAAGTGGGATTTATCCCAGGGATGCAAGGATATGCAAATCTATAAATGAGATAAAAATTAAGAGTAAGATAATAAAGGACAAAACCCATATGATTATTTCAATAGATATAGAAAAAGCATTTTGACAAAATTCTACATCCTTTCATGATATAAAAATTCTCCACCAATTAGGTATAGGAGGAACATACCTCAACACAATAAAAGCCATATATGACAACTCCATGGCTAAATTCATACTCAACAGTTAAAAATTGAAAGCTTTTCCTCTGAGATTATGAACAAGACAAGGATGCCCACTTTTGCCACTTAAATTCAGCATAGTACTGGAAATCCTAGCCAAAGGCAGTAGGCAAAAGAAAGAAAGAAAAGGCATCCAAGTCAGAAAAGAAATTAAATTGTCCCTGTTTGCTGATGCCATGATTTTATAGAGAAAATCCTAAAAATTCCACCAAAAAACTATTAGAACTGATAAACAAATTTAGTAAAGTTGCAGGTACAAAATCAACATATAAAAATCAGTAATATTTCCATACACTAACAATGAACTATTCAAAAAAGAAATTTTAAAAATCCCATTTATAATAAACAACTAAAAAAATTAGTTTTATATAAATCCCATTCATAAATCCCATTTATAATAAGCAACTTAAAAAATTAGGAATAAATTTAACCAAGAAAATGAAAGATCTGTACACTGAAAATTACAAAACAATTAATTTAAAAGATACAAATAAATGGAAAGAGATCCCATGTTCATGGAATAGAAAAATTAATGTTGTTAAAATGTTCATATTACCCCAAGTGATCTACAGTCAGTGCAATCCTTATCAAAATTCCAATAACATCTTTTACAGAAATGATGAAACAAAAAACCAAAATTTGTATAGAATCAGAAAAGATCTTCAGCGAAACGAGTAAAGCTGAAGGCATCACTCTGACTTCAAAATTACTACAAAACCATAATAATCAAAATAGCATGATTCTAGCATAAAAACAGACACACAGATCAATAAAACAGAACAGAAATCCCAGAAATAAATCCATGCATTTATGGACAATTGATCAACAGAGATGTTAACAACATACAAATGGGAGAGGACAGCCTCTTCAGTAAATGGTGCTGAAAAAACTGGATATCCACATACAGAAGAATGAAATTAGATCCTCCCAAAATGTATTAAAAGCTTAAGACTTGAAATTATGAAGCTACTAGAAGAAAACACAGGGGAAAAGCTCCTCAGCATTGGTCTGAGCAATGATTTTTTGGATACACCCCAAAAGCACAGGCAACAAAAGCAAAAATAGATAAATGGTATTACATCAAACTAAAAAGCTTCTGCACCTCGAAGGAAACAATCAACAGAGTGAAGAGATGACCTACAGAAAAGGGAGTATGCAAACCATATATCTGATAAGGGGTTAATATTCAAAATATTTAAGGAATTCAAACTACTCAATAATAAGAAGACAAATAACCGGTCTAAAAATGGGCAGAGTCTAAATAGGCATTCCTCAAAAGAAGACATACAAATGGTTAACAGGTATACGAAAAATGCTAAACATTAGTAATAATCAGGAGGAATGCAAATTAAAACTGCAATGAGATATCACCTCACACCTGTTAGAATGACTATCATCAAAAATACAAAATATAAGTATTGGGAAAGATGTGGAGAAAGGAAGCTCTTGTGTACTGTTAGTGGGGATGTAAATTAGTACAGGCATTATGGAAAACAGTATAGAGGTTCCTAAAAAAATTAAAAATAGGACCATCATATGATCCAGCAATCCCACTACTAGGCATATATCGAAAGGATATGTAATCAGTATACCAAAGAGATGTCTTCACTTCCATGTCCATTGCAGCATTATCCACAATAGTCAACACATGGAATCAATCTAAGTGTCTGTCAATGAATGAACGAATAAAGAGAACATGGTATATGTACATAGTGGATTACTATTCATCCTTTAAAAAGAAAATCATGTTATTTGCAACAATATAAATAAACTTGGAGGACATTACATTAAGTGAAATAAGCCAGTTATAGAAAGATAAATACTATATAATCTCACTTGTATGTGAAGTACTAAAAAGATCAGTCTCAGAGAAACAGACAGTAAAATGTCAGTTACCAGAGTCAGGAGGGTGGAGAGATTGTGCAGCTGTTGGTCAACAGACACAAAATTTCAGTTAGGCAGAGAGAATAAGTGCAAGGGATCTACTGGACATCATAGTGGCTACAACTGATAACAATATAGAGTACACTTAAAAATTTCTTTTCTAAATCAGAGTTCAAGCAAGATATTAAAACATTTCTGAGAGATTTTAAGTATTCTAACCACAAAAAAATGATATGTATGTGAAGTAACACCTATGCTAAGCTTAATGTAGCTCTTCTGCATTGTATACATATATCCAAACATCAAGTTGTGCACCTGTACACCATAAATATATACCATTTTAATTGCCAATTAAAAATGAAAAAGCAAGTACAGTTTTAGGGTATCTCCAATCTTTTCACATGGGAACTCAATGTCTATTATTTCATTCAACAGAGTAGAATTTGAAAGCCTTTATGTGTCAGGCATGTAAGCTGAGTTCTTTATCACCCTCTGAGGCTCTTTTTCATGGGAATAGCAAGTTGGCCAGTGGTTAGCCTGAGCCCTGTAGTCATAAGAATGACCCAACCTAAACCTAAGCCACTTCTGAAGGAAAGATACAAGAGAAGTAGGCTTTTTTCAATTTAATTTAATTTTATTTTATTTTTAATTTTTGAGTCGATGTGTCATTCTATTGCCCAGGCTGAAGTACAGTGGTGCAATCACTGTTTACTGCAACTTCAAACTCCTGGGCTCAAGTGATCCTCCTGCTTCAGCTTCCCAAGTAGCTGGTACTACAGGGCATGTACCACAACACCTGGCAATTTTTTTTTTTTT
>NW_012099766.1:37831-38850 GCF_000951045.1 Mandrillus leucophaeus
TGTTACAATTATATGCCAACAAATTGGATGACGTAGACAAAATGAATAAACTCCTAGACATGTATAACACCATAGTATGAAGAAACAGAAAATCTGAACAAATCAATAGGGAGTAGAGAGATTAAATCAGTAATAAAAATGTCTCCCATCAAAGAAAATCCCATCACCAGAACCTGATGGCTTTACAGCTGGATTCTAACAAACATTTAAAGAAAAACTAATACTAATCCTTCTCAAATTCTCCCAAACATTTGAAGAACAGGAAATACTTTCAAACTCATTTTATAAAGGCAACATTACCCTGATTCCAAAGCCAGACAAGGACACTATAAGAAAAAATAGTTATAGGCCAGTATCCCTAGAGAAAACAGACGCAAAAACATTCAGCAAAATATAGTTGTCCCTCAGTTTCTGTAGGGTATTGGTTCTAGGACCTCTGTGGATGCTAAAATTCAAGAATACTCAAGTTCCTTGTGTAAAATGGCGTAGTACTTACATATAACCTATGCATATCCTCTCATATCACTTAAACGCATCTTTAGATTACTTTTAAGACCTACTACCATGCCTATACCTCGCTTCATTTGTGTGGATTCAATGTAGTATTGGGTCTGAGCAAATCCAAGTTATTGAAACTTTGTGGAATTTTCTTGATCTGCACTTGGTTGAATCCACAAATGTAGAACCCACAAACACAGAGGGCACGGCACTAGCAAACCAGGCTCAACAATAAATTAAAAGAATCATTTGGGTGGGTGTGGTGGCTCATGTCTGTAATCCCAGCAATTTAGGAGGCCAGGCCGGGTGGATCATTTGAGGTCAGGAGTTCGAGGCCAGTTTGATCAACATGGTGAGACCCCATCTCTACTAAAAATACAAAATTAGCTGGGTGAGGTGGCACATGCCTGTAATCCCAGCTACTCAAGAGGCTGAGGCAGGAGAATCACTTGAACCCAGGAGGCAGAGGTTTCAGTGAGCCGAGATCATACCACTGCACTCCAGCCTGGCAAAAGAGCAAG
>NW_012099766.1:42065-114523 GCF_000951045.1 Mandrillus leucophaeus
AATCTGTCAGAGATGAGGAACTCACTACATTGCCCAGACTGGTCTTGAACTCCTGGCCTCAAGCAATCATTCCACCACAGCCTCCCCAGGTGCTAGGGGATTACAGTCATGAGCCACCATGCCTGGCCAAGATGTAGGCTTTTAAATCTGATTATCTATCTTCATCTTGACCAATTAAATTGAATCTATGTTGAGGAGGTCTGAGACTAAGCATTTTTTTAAAGCTTCTCAAGTGTTTTCCATATGATCCAGTTTTGTGAAACACCGGGAAAAAATACAAAAAAGACAGCACAATTCAGTATAGTTTTCCCAGTTTTTGAGCAAAGTAGAGCTTTCTTTGCTATCAAGGGTTATCCAGCTCTTCAAGGGTCATTGCAGTTGCCCTCTTAATTGTTCCTTATTCTTATCCGATCAGGAATTATAAAGTCCAAAAGCAGCAGCTGCCTTATTTACATTAGACTTAACATCCGAGTGTATATTCAACCCTGGGCAGAGCTTGTTAAACCATGGCAATATGTTAAGTCATGGCAAAAAAAAAAGAAAAAAAGAAAAAAAAAACAGCCACTGAACATACCAATGAACAATAAATGAAATAAAAGCCATCTGAATGTCTTTCTTCACTTCTGAAGAATTATCTCCCCTTTCCTTATCAGGCTATATCTAATTTCTAGTGGTGGTGAATTTGCCAATCCCTCTTGCGATAGTATGGGAATATTGCATTAATTTTACCACTGGTGCTATCGGCAGAGGGAGCTTTTGTTGTTTTGAGACAGAGTTTTGCTCTTGTTTCCCAGGCTGGAGTGCAGTGGCGGGATCTTGGCTCACTGCAACCTCCGCCTCCCAGGTTCAAGTGATTCTCCTGCCTCATCCTCCCATGTAGCTGGGGTTATAGGCGCCCGCCACCACACCCAGGTAATTTTTGTATTTTTAGTAGAGATGACGTTTCATCATGTTGGCCAGCCTGGTCTCGAACTTCTGATCTCAAGTGATCCACCCACCTTAGCCTCCCAAAGTGTTGGGATTACAGGCGTGAGCCATCATGCCTGGCCAGAGGAAGCTCTTTATTCCCAGATAAACCCAGATGCTACAGAATGTGCTTTCCATGTTTCTATAAGAAAGGTATTCATTCTCTGCATAGACTTAATGTGGTAGGCAGCCTCCTAATGATCCCAACACCTGTGCAATGGAGCGAATGTGTCCCCCACTCAAGAAATTCAAATGTTGAAATCCCAATTCTCAATATGATGTTATTAAGAGGTGGGGTGTTTGGGCTATAATTAGATCACGAGGGTGGAGCCCACATGATGGGATAAGTTCTTTTGTAAAAGGGGCCACAAGGAACTCTCTTGCCCTCTTTCCACCATGTGAGGATACAACAAGAATATAGCAGTCTGCAGCGCTAACGTGGGCCCTCACCAAAACTTGACCATGTTCTCATCCTGCTTTTGAACTTCCAGACTTAAGATCCATGAGAAATAAGTTGCTATTGTTTATAAGTCACCCAGTCTGTAATAGTAGCTCAACTATGACACCCAGCATTCATGCTTGTATTAGTTTCATATTGCTACAGTAACAAATTACAATAAACTTAGCAACTTAAAAAAAACACCCACTTATTATCTCAGAGTTCTGTAGGTTAGAAGTCCTACTGATCTCACCAAACTGAAATCGATGTGTTGGCAGGGATGCATTCCTCACTGGAGGCTCTGGAAATGAATCCAATTCCAGCCTCTTTCAGGATGATGGATGGCCAAATTCAGCTCCTTATGACTGTAGGAATGAGGTCCCTAGTTCCTTGCGGGCTGTCACCCAGGGACAGTCTTTGCTCCTGGAATCTGTCAATGCACCTTCTCATGCTTTTGATGAGCTCCAAGAGGCCTCTCTCCAGTCATCACCCTTATATCCCAACACCAGCAACAGCATGTCAAATAACTTACAACCTTTGAACCTCACTGACTCCCTCTTCTGCTGTATCCATTCTGCTTTCCTCCTCCTACTTCCTCTTCTGCTTTTAAAGGTTCATATGACTACATTGGACCCACCTAGATAATCCAGAATAATCATCATAGTTTCAGATCCATAATCTTAATCACAACTGCAAAATCCCTTTTGCCATGTAATGGGACATACCCACAGGATCCAGGAATTAAAGAACATCTTTAGTATGTGCCATTATTATGCCTACCACACACCTTTATACAATTCCCTCCCCTTCATTGTGGAATGGATTTAGCAAATAGAATGCAACAGAGACTATGAGATGTCCTTTGCAAGATTCGGTTACAAAAGACTGCAGCTTCCACTTTTGAACATTCTCATTCTTTCTTGACTACTTACTCTGGGGAAGCCAACTACTATGTATCGAGGCAGACACACAATGGAGAAAGTCATGGGATTCAGCTTGGAAGCAGATTGTCTTAAGCCTGGTAACAGCCAATGAATGAATTTGGAAGCAGATCTATCCTAAGTTGAACCTTAAGAAATCTGCAGGTCCAGCCAACAACTTAGTTACATTCTTATAAGAGGCCCTGAGCCTGAAATACCCAGCTAAGCTACCCTTGGCTTCTCGATATACAGAATCTGTGAGATAATGTGTGTTGTTTTATCATATTCAACTGTTATAATCTAGAATAATTCATTTTGCTGCAATAGATAATGAATGCACCCAGTGACTCTCTTACTGATCTTTTCTAAAACTGGAGACACTTTATTTCTCATCATTTGTATAAAGAAGTCTACAATTAGAAGTTTCTAAGATCTATTATTGTGGACAATAGAAAAGCATTTGTTAATATAGAAACTGGATATATTTAGATGTAGACAAGAAATCTCTGTGTTCAAATAGCCACTGGATAGACCCTTACAGCTTGCTTGGGGTGCAACATTTTCAAAATAAAGAGAAGGAAGGCAGAATCCAGGCAAAAGAAATCCACATTATTATGAACCCTACATCCAAGGAAAGTGATTTCTATAAATTGAGAGAGAAAAAACCTGAAGATGCACTGTGATGGAGTGCAATAAGAACAATGTGTCACCTTTCCTTTTTTAGTTAGAGCCACATAACTGGAGTAGTATTTCCCAGAGTGTGGTCCACAGACCATTTATTTTAGAATCACCTGTGATGGTTGTTTAAATTGCAGATTCCTGGGCCTTCTAAAGTAGAATCCCCAGGGAGTAAACGTCCCTTACTAATAAGCTTCTCAGGTAGTATTCATTCCCTAAAAGTTTGGGAACCACTAACACATGGTTAGGAACGCAGACTTTGAACAATCTGTGTTCAAATCTCACCTCTCTTTTTGTAACTCTGAGGGAGAGAACATTGGCTGTTTGGCTCCTGCAGAATCCCCAGCACCTAGAACAGTGCCTGGCTTGTAGTTGGTGCTCCAAAAATATTTGTGGAATGAAGAATGAATGAATGACCCAGGGCAACAGCTTTAATTTCACTGATTTTCTTAGAAGAAAAAAAAAATTAGGAAAATAGCCGCTATCTTACAGGGCTAATGTAAGAAGTAATTTACTTAATAATGTGTGTACAATAGACAGCACTGTGCCTGGTACACATGAAGTGCACAGCTCACAATGGGTGACCTTGGCATTGGTGTTGCTATGGCTATTACAAAGGTGCTTCTGACAGCAGCAATGATCCTCTCAGAGAAACTTGGAAGCTGGAAAATGTGTTCTCTATATGCTTGCTGGATAGATGTTGGTTGAGCATTTTCAGTATTTATTAGAAAAATATATTTCTTGAGAAGGTCCAAATAATTTTCTTTTCAAGTGAGGCTATGAGGACGTCAAAGCACTGGGACATAAGGAAATATCCTTTGTGTGCATAATCTTATTTCTTCTCTGCTATAGCCTGTCCTTTTCTTTATTCTCAAAATAAAGAATTCTGATATTTCTGGCCAGAAATTTCTGAATGTTGGCTAGCTTCAGGAATGAAAGATGTGCCAACTGCTCTAACAGTAATTTTGAAAGTACTTTGAAAAAAACCTTAAAATAATTTAGATCGAAAATAAAAATTTATTTTAAAATAATTCAGATTAGAATGTTCTCTGTAAATGCAAAGTAGCAGTGGTATTTGGAAAAACACTGTGCAATTTAATTACTTTTCTACAAAGAAAATATTAGAGATTGACATTTAATTTGACTTAGAACTTAATTAATATAGGATATATTCATTATCTTGATCACATTGCCAATTGCATAGGTGAGGTGATTTTAAAATAGGTTCTTAAAAAATCTTAACATTCTTGCCTTCAAGAAGTAGAACTGAATTTCTCTTCCCTTCACTACAGGCTGAACTTAATGACTTGCTCCTAACAGAATAAAGAAGTGATGATATGGCCGGGTACGGTGGCTCACGCCTGTAATCCCAGAATTTTGGGAGACTGAGGAAGGTGGATCACTTGAGGTCAGGAGTTCGAGACAAGCCTGGCCAACATGTTGAAACCCCATCTCTACTAAAAATACAAAAAAAGTTAGCTGGGCGTGGTGGTGGGCACCTGTAGTCCCAGCTACTCAGGAGACTGAGGCAGGAGAATAGCTTGAACCCCAGAGGCAGAGACTGCACTGAGGTGATATCACGCCACTACGCTACAGCCTGGGTGACAGAATGAGACTCCGTCTCTTTCTTTCTTTCTTTCTTTTTTTTTGAGACAGAGTCTTGCTCTGTCACCCAGGCTGGAGTGCAGTGGTGTGATCTCGGCTCACAGAACCTCCCAGGTTAGAGGGATTCTCCTGCCTCAGCCTCCCAAGTAGCTGACATTACAGGCACCTGCCAACACGCCTGGCTAATTTTGTATTTTCAGTAGAGACGGGGTTTCACCATGTTGGTCAGGCTGATCTCGAATTCCTGACCACAGGTGATCCATCCACCTCGGCTTCCCAAAGTGCTGGGATTACAGGCATCAGCCACTGCACCCAGCTGACTCCGTCTGAAAAAAAAAGAAAAGAAAAAGAAAGTGATGATAGCCTTTGGAGCCTAAGTCATAACAGGCACCATGGTTTCCTTTAGGCTTGTTCTCTTTTGTATCACTCACTCTGGGGGAAATTACCACGTCGTGAAGGAACTTAAGCAATCTAAGACCTCTTGTCCACAGAAAAACCTGAGGCCTCTTGCCACTAGCCATGAGAATGAGCCATGACGGAAGCAAGTCCGCCAGCCGCATTCAAACCTTCAGACGTCTGCAGCACCCCGGCACCCTGGCATCCTGGCTGCAGCCTTATGAAAGGTCCTGAGCCTGGGCCACCCAGCTACACCACTCCTAAATCCCTGACCAACAGAACCTGTGGAATAGCAAGTACTTGTTGTTTTAAGCCACTAATTTTGGGGATAATTTGTTACACAGAAATAGGTAACAATACACCAGGTGTATAGGTATGTAACATTTATCCAATTATAGACTTTAAGTATGAACAGTTTATTATTTGCCAGTTGTAACCAAAAGCTAAAAATGTGAAAGATACGTCATAGAATTAAAGTACTATGATTTATTACTATAGGAATATTTGGCTCTTTTAAGAAGACAATGTGCAGATTAGAGCCATGTATAGAACTAGATTTTTGGTAAAACAGACAAAAAACATTCCAGAAAAGAATGACATGACTGTGTTAACTACACATTAGAAATAAACATTCAGCTATAATTGCTGGATTCATACTTCTGTTGATTGTCAATATCTTTTCCTTATTCAACTCAACAACTCATAATAGGCTAAAAAGAAAATGTGAACACTAGACAGTTTCTAGCTAACAGTAGTGGAGATGCTTTGATTGAATACAATCCATTTCTGAATATAGTAACTAATGGAGGCAAGAAATAGCTCTGGGACAACACAGAAGATTAGGTTTGATTTTGAAGCAGGAGAATGGCATGGGAAGGAAATACTGTATTTATAATGAAAGGTATATGTATATAATCTGAATACAGAGAAAGAGAGAGAGAGAAAGAAATAAAGAGACAGAAAGAGAGGGACAGCAGGACAGAGACAGAGAGAGGCAGGGAGATACAGACAGAGACAGACAGCAAGACAGAGAGATACAGAGAGAGAGACAGAAACAGAGAGACAGCAAGACAGAGCCAGAGAAAGCGCATGTGACACAAAGAGCAATAGAGAAAGAGCAGTAGATACACACAGCAAAATTACAGAAGAGAGACGGTTTATAGTTTAACTAATTTTGTATGTTAGTTTTATTTTTCCACCTCTCATTGTATTATGAGCATCTTCCCAAGTTACCCCACATCAATATTTTTAATGAAAAAGAGAGAGACAGAAACACAGAGAGACATCATTTTTAATGACTATGTTGCAATGATTTTAGTGTCGATATTATATATTTATAAGCAGTCCCCTTTTATTCACATTTTGGTTGTTTCTAACTTTTTGGTCATCAGTACGGTTGTGACTTCTAGCTCTCTGGCTAAAGCTTTGCTCTCTTTAGGACAAATTTCTGAAAGTGAAATTTCACTGTGTATGAACATTTTAAATCTCTTATTACAACTTACCAAATTGCTTTCCAAAAACGCCATGCCAACTTACAGATTCATTGGCATGATATGACATTCTTGTCTTACCACATTCTTGCCAGGACTGTAGAATTTTTTAATTGTGCCATTTATTTTTCATGAGTTTCTGAAACATTTTAAAAGAGCTTTTTAACCATCCCCACAACTACCTTACACCATTTTGTTTCCTGCATTGAAAACATTTTCATGTGAAGGTAACTCCTTTTTTAAGCACGGTAAGGCCCTAAACAGCAAGATTAACATTGATTTTCTATGATTTGACATCAAATAGAAATTAGTGACCAAATCTCAAACAAACCATTCAATTCATCAGTTTTGCTTATTAAGAGATAAATGTCTAAAATAGGTTTGAATAGAATAACATACAAGAAGTGAAGGTCCAAGGACCAGATTCTCATTTGAAACTAAGTATTTAATGAAGTCAAAAGTAACACACATAAACCAGAACCACTGAGGAAAAGGCTTCCAGGGCCAGCTCTGAGAATGCCAAAAGCCTGTAAGCCCCTTTATACTAGGAAAATTGCATTTAAATTTCAAGAGACAGTCACATAAAAGACAAGAACCAAAATAAAGTGTGTCTAACAAACTTGAGTTTGGGGAATGCACAATGTTTTTCAACAAGACCATGGTCATCAGATCTATCACACATTAGTTACATTGTGCTTTACATAAGTTATTTTGTTCAGTTATCACCAAACCCCTAAAATGTGGTCTATCTATCTAGCATCATAGATAGTAGTATATGAGAAAAATGAGGCTTAGGGAAAGCAAATAACTTGCCGAAAGTGACAGACACAGGAGGTAGCAGGGATTGATTTTAAAGCCAGGTCTTTCTGAGGCCAAATCCTGTACTCTTACTTGCACGTAGTTATCAAAGACTCAATTCATGGTTTTCTTTGTTGAAGATACTAGATTGGAGGCGGCATGCATAGTAAACGAGTGTAGTCTCTGGATTTGGACATCCTTGAATTTGAATCTTGCCCCTGTAGGTTACATTCTAATGTCTATGATCTTTGGTTTCCTTATAATAGCATCTCACGTTAGAGTCAGGATGAAGTGATAAAATGCCCAGGACAATGTGATACTCAGTATGTAGTAGGTGCCCCTGAACTTAAAGAAAAAAAAAAACAGTGTTAAAAATATGTAGTAGTAGTATTATATGTATATTATTTATATGCCAAGAGGACAAGACTGAAAAGTAAACTTTTGTACCCAATTTCCACCACCAGAGGGCAGAGTAAAAATTGTTGTGTCTTTTTCTATGTCAGTGTTGATATGGGAAAGTAGAATGTGATGTGAGAGCATAATTTACACACCACTTACCAATCCTTAGATCCTGAGAGAGGGATCTAATTGACTTAAAAAGATAATAAACAACAATATACAAAAGAAATACATGAAGAATGATCTAAATATTATATACATTCAGTTTATATAATTGATGTATACAATTATATAAATATTATTGAAGCAGGGAAGTTTAGCAGTGAGGAAAAATATAAAGTCATCATGAGAAGATTTTTACTGTTAGAAAAGTAATCAGCAAGGAAAAGTAATATCCTTATAATTATTCTAAAATACGACATAGGGATAAGATGAAGAAATTCGGAGATGGAAAAATTATACTAGTACAGCGCTTTCTCTGTTAAGCAATACAAGTGGAAAAATATTTTCCAGAAAGAAAGTGTTAAATCTGAAAATACCACAGAATAAGAGCTTGCTGGAGGGATGGAGGCAGGCAACATGCTTACAGATTGAAATAATTCCTTAAATATAGGTACTCTCGAGTTATCAATGATTACCCAAGGAATATGCTTGCCAAAGAAAATCAAATCAATCATTTCTGACCTCTCTTCAGTGTCTCACCCAATGGTAACCATTTGACATTGATACATACATTTCCTCCAGAAAGGCAGAGTCTATGGGGAATCGGATGTGTCCATGGCCAGCTTAATGCCTTAGACTTTTACAGAAATATCAAATCTATTGACTGGATTTGATATTGGTTGGAAAGGAACCAATAGCCAATCATTATTAAAGAAGCTTGTTTTACCGATGCTCAACATGTAAATTGGTACCTGCAAAGTGTGTTTTGCTTCTTAATTACTTAATCTTTCAAACAAAAATCAAGTCGTAGGTAATTTTTCTACCTTATTAGCTAAGAATGACTTCCTCAGTCGATACAATAGCAAAACTCTCATACCCACTAAACTCAGGACAGCAATGAGGCTAATGGACTTCTGGGAAGACTGCCATGGAAACAGAGCTTCCATTAAGTGGTCTGGCCTTGCTCCTCCCATGATCCCTCTCAGGTGCGCAGACACTCTGACACCTCCAATGCCTGTAGGCATTGCAGGGGAGCTGCCTAAAATGCCCAATATGAAGCAGAAGTCCACTCAATGACCCTTACTGCTCAAGGGCTCATGTCCCCTAGGGATCTTCCCAGTGGCTACCAAATGCCCATCCGTGAATCCAACAGGTGCATCAGAATTACGTGAGTGTGTTTCTGGGGATGGGGAAGGGCTAGGGACTACTACTATTACACAACATTCCCAGATCGAACCTCAGACCTACTGAGTAGAATCTCCCACACAGGATGTCAATAATCTATGTTTTTAACTGGTACATCAGATAAGTCTCATAAACATCAAATTTCAGAATTGCTGAACAAGATGAGATATAACAAATGGGGTATAATAACAAGAATACCCAATTTTGTCCAGAGTATACTGTGTGTACAGTAACTTAACATGCATTTTTCCACTGAACCATCACAGCTGTGCCATAAGAAAACCACAATTTAAAAGCCTACTTGTATCACTTACTTTACATGCATAATCTTTGTGTATCCTTTATGAGGTAGGTTCTGTTGGCATCCTTATTGTATAATCTAGACAAGGAACCAAGACTTTAGAGAATGATATGGTTGTTTAAGATTAGATTTGCAAAGTGAGTCGAGGTTTGAATTCAGACTGTCTAATGCCCCAAAACATGATCTTTCCACCACACAACATTGTCAAGCTAACTTCTAAGGGGGACAGAGCCAGGCTTCACCATTTGGGATGAAGAAATTTAAATCCAGAAGGCCTAAGACAACATCAGGATCCAGCTTATTTTTGGGTATCTGATGTTTCATTACCTTAACAACAACATTTTTTAGAGGCAGATTGAATGTACTTTTCATTATTTGAAAGGATGCTTCTGAATTGCCTGCATTTAGGATTGCTTTTCAGGCACTAGAAATAGAATTGATCTATTCACATTCTTTGCAGATTTTCTTAGAACAACCTTCCAACTGAATAGAAATCTAGATGAAGATTGAGGGATTTCTCTGTAGCCATAGAACATTAACTCCCAAAAAGATGAAATTCCTTTGACCATAGTAAGCTAGCAGTTGCAGACCTTATTTTCCAAAATGGGCCACAGTAACATTTCCAATTCTGCTTGCTTTTCCAGAACCTTACCACTTACTCGTCAAAAAGTGGAGTCTACATCCACTCTCCTTGATCCTATCAGGCTTTTGACTAATCAATAGAGTATGGCAGAAATGATGGTACATGGCTTCCAAGACTGGGGTCATCAAAAAAGGCTACAGCTTATGCCTGGATCTCTTTTTAGGGACATTTTTCATGGACACAGTGAGGAAGCCCACATTAGCCCACATGGAGAGAAGCTGACGCTCCCAGCTAGCAGCCAGATACGTCAGTGAACAGGCCCTGACATGATTCTGCCTTTGACCTCATCTGTGAACTTTCCAGCTGGGGTCCCAGACATCTGGAAGCAGAGACATGCTGGTCTTGCTGTATCCTGTCCAAATTCCTGTCCCACAAATTCTATGAGCATAACAAATTGTTGTTTTATACCAGTAAGTTTTGGTGTAATTTGCTACACAGTCATAGTAAGTAAACTCTGATCACAGTGAGCTCCATGTGTAAGCTTAGTTAACATTCAGTGAATCTTCTAGAGAAAAAAAATTTATCCAAAGTGAGGCAAGATTTATTAGTGCTATCAAACTTTTCCACACAAAGTACCCCTAAACAGAATAAAATAACCAGAGATATACAGGTAATGCGAAATTTGCAATCTCCTATTTCGTCTTTAAAATTCTTGTCATTTTGCATTTTGTCCTATATGTATGTATCTTTTTCCATCAGTTTAGGTTTGTTCTCCAGAAAGGTGTGCTATCTTTCCCCCCGCCCCCGAAAATTTGCATATGATTACCTCTGTATGAGAAGCGTAGATTTGAGTACTATTCTGTCCAGAGCTATTAGTGTTTTAATATCAGACTAAGCCTTACACAGAAAGGATGAATCTCTAACTGCAGAGTTGAATATCAATGATGGGAAGGCAATTTGATGGGCAGATGAAATGTTTACATTTCTGCAAAATCATGCAAAGGAGGCTGACACCCACTTTGCCCAAGGGCAAAGCACAAGTTTCATGTGGCTACAGTAGCTTCTAATTTGGAGCAAAACTAATTTGGGCAATTATCTAATTTATCTTGATTGACAATTCTGGACTGTTCGGAATGAAATTTTAATATAGCAAAGCCCAACAATATAATTTGTAAAACCTATTTCAGGCTTTAAGTTTAGGGAGAAATATTCTTGATATTATTTTGTATATGAGGGACAGTATCACTGAACATATGGAGGTTGTGAACAAACTAGCTGTATATCAAAAACATGGTGGGATGTAGCCTTTACAATTGAGTTTTACTATGCAATATCGTTCAAGTTTTCTAGGTGTAGTCATGTCACCAACTTGCTGTGTGACCTTAGGAATGTTATGTTACCTCCCCAGTTCTAATCTACTCATCAAAAATAAAGATTCTGAATCACACAGCTAGGTCTAACATTCTATGATTCCATAGCCCAGACTTCGCCTTCACTGAAGCTGTAAGAAGATTGGCATAGTCTCAGGGAGAATCCCATTAGAAAACTCTCTTGACTTTATGCCAAAAGTGAACTTTCACTGTATCATTTAGAGTAAGTTTGACTGCAAATAACAAAATCTAACTCAAAGTGGTTTTAAATATAGATGTTTTTAAAATCCAACATAACAAAAATCTCAGAAGTAGGATGGGCTCAGGGCTGGTTGATGTAATGGCTTATCAATGTAATTAAGACCCAGGATCTTCTGAACTTTGATGCCTATTCCATCTATAAGTAGGTAGCCAGATAGCTTCAGTGGAACCAAGCATCACATCCAGATAAAATAGTGCAAGGAAGAAAAGAGAATAGCTCCTCTGGGACTTTCTCTTAAGTGAGAGATCTTTCCTAGAATAAAACCCCCTGACCCCCAAGCAGCAGTAGTACCAGGCTTCTTATGTCTCATTGACCAGAATGTGATCATATATGCTCCACCTGGAACCCATCACTGTCGAAGCATCGCCTGGTTGGCTCGGACTAAGCATTCAGAGTGAAATGGATGTTGAGGGCCAATTGCAAGCCCACTATATTCCCCCTCCAGCTCTGCCTTCATCTCTAACATAAGCACTGGCTGTCTCGCCATTCCATCTTCTATCAAACAGTAGCTAACAGCTGATACTATGCAATGGTGCTCAACCCTAGGTCTTCAGGATAGTCACCCGGTAATTGTTTTTAAAAATACCTAGCCTAAGCTCCACCACAGATCAATTATAGTGGAATTTCTGAGGGTGAGGGCAGGTGACCCCAGTTTGCCCGGGATTATAGCAGTTAGGGATTGAACCAAGTCTTCTGACTCTTGTTGACTGATCTTCTACTACTGGCTTCTACTCTCTTATTCCATAGAGTTCTATACATGTAAAAATGATTGGGCTAACTAGACTAATTAATATTCTGCAAAACTTACTTTCTATGAGAATAACAAAACAGGTCAAGTTTTAGATCAGCGTTTCACTCCCCCAACTTTTCCTTTTTAGATTTCTTCAGAAATAACTAAAGAAAAAGACTGCTATCCAGTTCTGACTTGTGTTTGATAGCCCCCTAATGTAGTGTTGCAGTAAATGCATCTTTTGCCACATACTTTAGCAGAAAGTTCACGTTTTACCATAATCTGACATATTATGGCATGCATGAATTCACTATTTTGTAGTCAAACATTACTGGGTTTTAAAGAACGTTCCTTGTTGTGTTTTAAAATGGGTCTCAAGAGCACACAAATTTAAGCCCCTATAGGAGAAAGAAAGAAGTCACACAGCTCCCCACCCTGCTATCTCCTTATTGGGGAGGTGGGGAGGGAAGGAATAAGCATTTTAAATCCTAATTTCACTTTAAAGTCAAAGAGTTCAAGAAGTTGAAAATCAACAATGTTCTTCCCACAACATTTGAAATTTTCAAGATGTTTATTTCAACTCCTGTTTGTTATCTCACCTCAAAGTATGCCTATTTGCATAAAGATATTGAAAAGGAAGGGAATATAATTTTCGAATCTTTAAATGAAAGTGAAAAGTGCTGAGCCAAATTAGAATAATAATATAAATAGAAATAAACTGGGCAAGGGGGGCTATTTCGTCCATCTAGAAACCGTATCAAGCCAAGAACCCCTTCCGTAAGGAGATGGACTTGTAAAAGGAAGAAACAAACCACCTCTCAGGCAGGCTCATCCCAACAGAAGTAGGAGGGAGGAGCATACCTAAGTAAAAAGCCTACTAAATATCTCATAAACCAAGTCTATAAAATCACTTCTATCTTTATAGTTTTAATTGCTTCCTGCCCTTCACTTTTCTTTCTTCCTTTTCTCGGTAAAGAAATCGCCCTCCCTCACTCCTGCGGCTTTAACTCTCAAGGCCAAAGCAGCTGCTCCACACACTGCTTTGCAGCTTGCCCACTTGACCTTTCTTCAGCTCCTCTAACATAACTTTTCTTATTAGCCAACTATTCAGTCCAGCTCTTCCTCTTGATGGTTAAAATTTGGCTCTGTGGTCATAATATCCTCTGGTCACCCAAGCTTGAAGCCATTGATTCCCCAACACCCACTTCTCCCTCACCTGTAATATCCACGTTTCATCACCTCTACTACTCACATTCTAGGGCGGGAGCAGAACCCAAATTTTAGGCACACGTACCCTGCAGTGAGACTGTCTAATTCCCATCCAGTGCCCCCAGTTTCTAGATTTGTGACCGTGGGAAAGCTATTTAACATCTCTGCGGCTCACTTTCCTCACCTGCAAAGAGCGGTGGTGATACTTCAATAGGTTGTCCTAAGGATTAAATTTAGATACACAGAGCATGAAAAGAGTGGGCGCTCAATACATATTTGCTATTATTTTATATTTAAGGCCTTATATGTATACATCTTTACCTCTGCACCACCCTCCTAGTGGAGTTGCCTTAATTCTTCTTCACCACATATCCTATACCTCCCAAACAATCACCCTCCATTCCCACTCCACTGCTCAGAAATTGTCTGTGGTTCTCAGTTGATAAAGAGGTTTGATCCAGCCTCCATCATCAGGACTTGCCATAGGCTCAGTCTGCAATTCTAGCTTCACAACCAACGTTTGCCAACTCCAGGTCCATCAGATCACGCCCCATTGCTCATTCCATTGCAGCCACCTTCCCTCCTCCTTTCCTCATCTTCCTTCCTCCCCACCAAGTCCTTAATTTCACTCTGAGCTATTTCAAATAAATAAATAAATAATCACAGAGAATCATATAACAAATTTACTCTCTATCCAGTGCTATCAGTTCCAAACATTTTATCACACCAGCTTTAGATCTTTTTAAAGAGAGAAAATGTTACCAATGTATCTGAAGCACCTGTGTGTCCCTTTCCTGACCCCATTCCCCTCACAAAGTCCCCAGAGGTAAGCACGTTCCTAAATGTGGTGTTCGTGATTCCTGTGTAATATTTAAGTATTATTATCCATCAAAAGAAAAGCCTGAGAAACTGTCACAGCAAAAGGGGGTCAAAAAAGACTGATAACAAAATTAATATGATATCCTAGATGAATCTTGGAACATAAACAAGACATTAAAAAGCTAAACAAATTTGAAAAGTATGGACTTCAGTTTATTATAATGAATAAATATTGGTTCATTAATTGTGACAAATGTGCCCTATTAATGTAAGATACTAATAATAGGGGAAACTAGGTGTGGAGTATACAGAAACTGCAGTGTCTTCTTAATTTTTCAGCAAATCTATAACTATTCTAAAATAAGATTATATTTTTAAAATATATTAATACCACCTATATGTATAACCATGAGCATTGTTCTATGTTTTCCAATTTATATGAATAATACCATGCATATATTTCATTATACAACATATTTTCCATTGGTTAGTCTCCAATGGCCTACCCGACTTACATTTTCTGTCCTTCTCCATGTTGATGGACCCCAAAAGAGGAACTCCCATGGACTGCCTCTGCAGGCTCCCTTGTTAAATTGGATTTATCTGTTGGAAAGCAAAGGAGATTGAAGAAAGGCAGAAGAGAAAGTATGGTGTGCTAGGCAGAAAAATGCCTTCCCAAAGATGGGACATCCCAAAGATGTCCATGTTCTAATCCCCAGAACCTGTAATATATTACATTATATGACAAAAGAGATTGCACAGATGTGATTAGTTAAAGAACTTCAAATGGGGAGATTGTCTGGGATTATCTGAGTGAGGCCAATGTCATCAGAAGGGTTGTCATAAGAGAAAGGCAAAAGGGTCGTGGTTAGACAGAGGGATCAGAAGATGCTACACTGCTGGATTTGAAGATGGAAAAAGGGATCATGCGTCAAGGTATGCAGGCGGCTCCTAGAAAGTGGAAAAGTGAAGGAAATAGATTCTCTCCCCAGAACTTCCAGAAGGAATGCAGCCTTGCCAACACCTTGATTTTAGCCTAGTGAAATCTATTTTGGATTTATGATCTCCAGAACTACAACATAATAAGCCATTAAGTTTCTGGTAATTTGTTACTGCACCTATATGAAACTAGTGCAGGCTGGGCGCAGTGGCTCATGCCTGTAATCCCAGCACTTTGGGAGGCCGAGGCAGGTGGATCACCTCACATCAGGAGTTTGAGACCAGCCTGACCAAGATGGTGAAACCCTGTCTCTACTAAAAATACAAAAATTAGCCAGTGTGGTGGAGGGCATCTATAATCCCAGCTACTTGGGAGGCTGAGGTAGGAGAATCGCTTGAACCTGGGAGGCAGAAGTTGCAATGAGCCAAGATCGTGCCACTGCACTCCAGCCTGGGCAACAGAGTGAGACTCTGTCTCAAAAAAAAAAAAAAAAAAAAAGAAAAAGGAAAAAGAAAAAAGAAAAAAAACGAGAAAAGAAAAAAGAAATTAATGCATAGAAGATATGTCTTCCCAGCTGGCTGCATTTCTGGGACTGGCTTCCTTTTGGTTAACAGATCCCTTCTAGCAGGTTCTCTTCTGTGGCTACAGCTCTCAGGAGGCTCCATTACCACCAAATCCCTCCCTTTCTCACTTCAAGCCTAGAGGCAGTAAACATTTCCTTCCGTTGCTAATTCCCACATGTTTTACTAACCTTCTGGTTCCATTCACCCAGCCACGCCTCCGCACATGGTCTCTTCATTGAATTATCAACTGTTAAATGTCATAGATGTGCCATATTTTCCTGATGGGACCCTGATCTCTCACTACAATGTTTTTGTGATATATCCATGTGGATACATGTAGCTCCTAGAATGCCAACATCATCTAATGAAAGAGGTGCTGTCATAGGACTCATTATCACATAATGATACCTATAGCTGCTTTGGAAGGAAAATTCATAATCTCGGGTGAAACTGGGGCCAGTCAAGAGTTATTCCAGAAATCCCTCTGGAGTCCCATAGCACCCTTTTAATACTTGACACCCCGCCCTTTTTAGCTTTGATGTGTATGTGTGTGTCTTATCTTTTCTAAAAGCAGGAACTATGTCTTTCTGCAAATTTCTGTAGCAGATCACATTTGTAACCTGAACAATGGCTATCAGTACATCTTTTTCCAACCAGTTTTTCTCCTCGAGTTCTACCTTTTTAGTAATGACACCAAAATTCTCCTAGCCACACAATCCTGAAGGCTCAGCCGTCTTACATTATTTTTGACCTTTCCCCCTGCTAAGTTGCCATTTGCTAAGAACATACAGCATCTAAGGCTGGTGGCCACAAATCCATAGTTCTTCATCACATCCCCTCCTTTCATCCCCATCATAGCTCCCCTGGTTTAGGCCCCATTTACTTGTCATTAGGACTGGAATAACTCCAGACAGGCCTCAGCTTCATCCAAGATGCTGGATTCTCCTTCCAAAGTAGCTCTATACTTCATTATATGGTAATGAATCTTATGACAGCATCTCTTCCATTAGATGATAATGCCATCCTAGGATAGCATCCCTTTCCAGCTCACACACCTTCAGGGATCAGAACTGACTCTAGAGCTCTCCAGTGAGCATTCAAGTCCAGTGGGAGCTTGGACCCACTTACTTCTCTCCCTTTCCCCCCAACCCTTACAACTGGCCATGGCCTCCTTCTCCAAATGTGTTTCGTCATTTCCTGCATCTATCTTTGTTCACACTCTGTCTTTTATTTAGGAGACCTTCCGTTGGTGTTGAAATTTTCCCTCTGGCTAATATCTTTTCAAATGTTACCTACTGGAAAAAGTAGGCATCCCTTCCCACCTCCACCACCTGCTATGGGGCCACCATCACTATATTTGGATATCTTCTCTGTCTCACTGGAATCTTGCACACACTCAGTAGCTTGTGATTTCTTTTGATTTCTTTTATAGCACTTAGCTTATTGTTCCCAGCTTTATGTCAGGTATGAGTTTCTATAAATTTTTTTTATAGAAGACAGAGACAATGTTTTAATATTTTTAATTCCCCCATGGAAACTACTATTAGATTGTGCATAGAATAGATGTTCAATTCACAGAAATTTATGAACAAGAGAAAGCTGAGAAATAAGAGGAATCTATTGAAGTCAAAGAAATCATAGAACTGGATGAAATGTTAGAGATTATCCAATCCAATTCAAACTCCATTCTGTATCTCTCTTCTTTAAATGTTTCAATGTCTCCTCATTATCTTAGAATAAAGTCAAAATTCTCAGTATGGCCTGAGATTACCGTGATCAGGCCGCTGCATCCCACAGCCTCAGCCTGGACTACACGGTCCTTCTGCTCCACAGCAGCCTTACCCTTCCTGCACAGGCCCTTCATCGTGCTACTTGTTAGTTCCCTCCTGCTCTCTGCCTCCAAGCTATTTTAGCTCACACACATCTGCAGGTCTCAACCTAGCTTCACTTCCTTCACTCATTCATTCCACAGTATTAACTAGGTATCTACTATATGCCAGGAATCCTCGTAAGCCCTGGGAATGGAGCAGGGGACAAAGCACACCAAGATCTCGGTCCCCATGGGACTCACGCGCTTGCTCCTGGAAGTGCCTCCTACCCCAACATACTCTTGCCAGGAGTGTTCACCTCTATTAGACACTGTCACTACACTCCGGAGCCCTCCTCTGCAGTACTTACCACAATAAGAGGTGTTCACGGATTCATGCCATTGATGATTATCTTCCTCAGTAAGCTAAAAGTTCTTGAGGGCTAGGTCATTGAGTGCTTTCATCTTTTTATGTCAACCACATCAAGCTCGGTGCCAGGCACATAGTAGATCCTCAGTACATTTCTTGAATGATAGAATAAAGTAATGAAATTAAGACCTTCCCTATACAGATGAGGAAACTACAGTCCCGAACTTGAGGCAGGCTGTGGGTCACCAGCCTCTGCCCATAACATAATGAATTGGGACCAGGATTAGGACCTAGGCTACAGAACTCCCATTCCAGTACACATTTAATTTTAATAAAATTGAAATGGAAAAGGCAAAGCAAATGAGTTGGGAAAGGGTATGGGGCAAGGGTGAAAGAAGAAAAAATATGCCAAGAGGAGAAAAAGGGAAATAATTTTTGTTTTTTAAATATAACAGAAGAATAGGAAAAGGGCAGGCATGCTAATAGATGATGAGGCAAGTGGAGCAGGAACCTCCAAGAAGAGACCATCAGCCACAACACCATGCATCTCTACCTGGGCCCTTGTTCCACAACTTTGTAGTGAGCACTTGTCTTTGTTTTGAAGGAGGTGGGGCACCCAGCACCCTTAATTCCCCTTCCTGAGTGTTGGATGGCGTCCATTTGCCCCTCCACGTCTACTCTTGACTTTTCTCCACCTTGCTCTGTTTGAAAGGCTGACTTCCAAGGATGGCACCACGGGCTTCCTGGTACTCTAGCTTCTGGTTTAGCCAATGGGAGGCAGCAGCAGGAGACTGAAAGGCAGGAAGGGAAAAGGACCAGTGCACCCGCTGCCAGGCCATGCATTGGAAGTGGTTGACTTTCTTCACATGTGCTACAGCTTCTACAGTCTCACCACACTTCACGAATAGCTTTTTACCCTTTCAGGTCTAGAAGGGGAAATGACTTCCCACAGCTGTTGGCCCTGGAGAGCTTCACTGTCTCCTGTTGATTTTCCCTATTCCTACTTATGCCTTTATAATTATGGTAGTTTTCCAGTAAACTCTTTTGAGTCATCACAGTTGAGAGTGCCATCTATTTCCTGACAAGAATATGACTAATAAATCAGGCTAGGAGAATTCCCTAGCTTGGGGGACATAGACTTCTTTATAGAAGCCCAATGTTCCTTTTCTCAGTTTCCCCTGCAACTGGGCTTCACCAATGGGGTGCACCCATCTGAGAGTTTAAATCTGAAGCTGGAAGAGCAGAAGGATGAGCTGAATAGAGTCCATCCTGGTGGGGAGGACTGCAGGTATGGCCAATTCCTAGCTGTATAGGCTCTAAGTCTGGTTTTCCCGCCTCTGCAAGAATTCTGAAAATAATGTCCTCTGTTTCACCAAGCCAGAATTGAATTCTATTGGTGACAGCTGAGATGACTGAGAACACCCTCTTCTTGATCTCATAACTCTTGATGCCTGGCTGATTTTTCTATCATTCTCTCATTGTAAGTTAAGTTTGACTTTTTTTATAGTTTTATTTTATTTTTAAGTGACAAATAATAATTGCATATATTTATGGGGTATGATGTGATGTTTCAATACACGTATACATTACAGAATGATCAAATCAGCCTTACTAGCATATCCATCACCTCAAATATTTATCATTTATTTGTAGTAAAAGCATTTAAAATCCTCTCTTTTATTGAGTCCTCTCTTTTAGCTATTTTGAAATATATATTATTATTAACTATAGTCACCTTGCTGTGCAATAGAACACCAGAACAGATTTCACCTAACTCTAACTTTGTACTTGTTGACCAATGTCTCCCTTTTCCCAATCCACCACATCCACCTCCCTCCACAGCCTCTGGTTACCACCAATCTACTCTCTACTTCTCTGGGTTTGACTTTTTTCAATTCCACATGTCAGTGAGATCATATTGCATTTGTCTCTCTCTGCCTGGCTTATTTCACTTAACAGAATGTCTTCCAGGTTCATCCACGTTGTTGCAAATGACAGAATTTCCTGTTTGTGTAAGGCTGAGTAGTATTCCATTGTCTATCTACATCACATTTTTAAAAATTCATTTATCTGTCGAGTGCTTAGGTTGTTTCCATAGCTTGGCTAATGTGAGTAATGCTACAATAAACATGAAGCATCCCTTCGCTGTACTGATTTCCATTCCTTTGGATATATACCCAGTAGTAGGGTTGCTGTATCATATGTTAGTTCTATTTTTAATTTTTTAAGGGGTCTCCATACTGATTTCCAAAATAGCTCCACTAATTTGCAATACCATCAGCAGTATACAAGGGTTCCCTTTTCTCCACATACTTTCCAAAACTTATCTTTCATCTTTTTGATAGTAGTCAATCTAACAGGTATGAGGTAATACCTCATTGTGGTTTTAATTTTCATCTCTCTAATGATTAGTGATGTTGAGCAATTTTTTTCATTTCTGTTGGCCATTTGTATGACTTCTTTTAAGAACTGTCTAGCCAAGTCATTTGCCTGTTTTTTAATAGGGTTGTGTTCTTGTTATTGAGCAGTTTGAGTTCCTTGCATATTTTGGAAATTAGTCCCTTATCCTATGTATAACTTGCAAATATTTTCTCCTAATCCTTGGGTTGTCTTTTCACTCTATTAATTGTTTCCTTTGCTACACAGAAGGTTTTTAGTTTGACACAATTTCACTTGTCTGTTTTTACTTTTGTTGCCTGTGCTTTTGGGTCACAGTCAAGAAATCTTTGTCCAGACTAATGTCATGGAGAATTTCCTGTATGTCTTCTTTCAGTAGATTTATAGTTGTAAGTACTAAATTTAAGTCTTTAATTCATTTTGAGTTCATTCTTGTATAAGGGGTGAGAGAAGGGTCCATTTTTATTCTTCTCCATGTTGATATCCAATTTTATTAGCATCATTTATTAAAGAGTCTGTCATTTTTGCATTGCATGTTCTTAGCACTTTTGTCAAAAATCAATTGACCATAAATGTGTGATTTTATTTATAAACTCTCTATCCTATTTGATGTGTATGTTTTTATGCCAGTACCATGCAGTTTTGATTACTATAGCTTTGTAATATACTTTGAAATCTGGTACTGGCAGTATGATGCCTCCAGTTTTGCTCTTTTTGGTCAGGATTGCTTTGGCTATTTGGGATTTTTGTGGTTCCATATTAATTTTAGGTTTGTATTTTATATTTCTGTGAAGAATCACATTGGATTTTGATAGGAATCACATTGAATCTGCAGATCACTCTGGATAAGGACATTTTAACAATATTAATTCTTCCTATCTGTAAATACAAGAAATATTTCTATTTATTTGTGTCAACTTCAATTTCTTTAATCAATGTTTTACAGTTTTCATCACTTCCTTGCTTAAATTTACTCCTAAACATTTTATTTATTTTGTGATGCTATTGTAAGTGGGATTGTTTTCTTAATTTCTTTTTCAGATCATTTGCTGTTAGTGTATAGAAATTCTGCTGATTTTTGTAAGTTGATTTTGTATCCTGCAATTTACTGAATTCATTTATGAATTCTAACACTGTTTTTTGGTGGAGTCCTGAGGATTTTATATATATAACATTATGTTAACAGCGAACAGAGACAGTTTCACTTCATTCTTTCCTATTTGGACACCTTTTATTTCTTTCCCTTGTCTAATTTTTCTGGGTAGGATTTCCAGCACTATGTTGAACAGAAATGGTAAGAGTAGACATCCTTGTCTTGTTCCTGATCTTGGAGGAAAAGCTTTCAACTTTTCACCAATGAGTATGACACTAGCTGTGGGCTTGACATATATAGCCTATGTTGTGTTGAGAAACATTCCTTTTACACCTGATTCGTTGAGAGAAAATTTGATGTTAATACCTCTCATTCCTACAAGGGAACATTGTTTTCTTTGTTTCCAGTCCCTAAGATTGATCTTACCTAACGTTACTTAAAAAAGATTGATCTTACCTAACTTTACTTAAAAAAGAATATTAATAATAATAAATCCGTAAAAATAGATCACTTGGAAATTAGAAAAATAAAGTTGTTATGTGATCTGCAGGAGGTCCTGAACCCAAACATTCTTCTCCTCCCTTTAACCCTGGCCTGAGTCTGCTCATTCATGGTTCCCAGAGAAACTCTACTCCTGACTTCTTGCCCTCACATTATCTAAAGGTTAACAATGAAGAGTTACACTGACAGGAGTCTTTCTGACCCTGGTCTTTTGCTGCTTTTCCAAGGAGGCTAAGTGTGACTCAAATTAAGAAAAGGGAGAAAAACCCTTCTAAATAATATGTGTCACCTATGTTATTACACACACTCTGTAGGTTTTCACCATACATAATATATATGGCCATGTGCACATGAGAGTTTTAACCCAAGGGACAGTAGAATATACCCCAATTTATTTTTGTTCTGATGGACTGCTCAGAAACTGGATATTGGGGGATTTCATTTTCAATTTGATAATGTCTATTGTGGATTCCAGTCCCAGTCATCCCATTTCACACAAAATCTAAGAAATAAGCTCAATTTATCCATAGCTTGAAGGTAGAGTATGTGGTACATTATTCCACGAGGGCAGTCATCAACCCCTGCTAATCATTACTGTATGTTTTCATATATTTTCTCCCACAACCCACCATCAACTAATATTCTAGCTGGTAGGAGGCTTAAAATTCATCTGGGTAAATTCCTCTCTTTAATATATACAAGGAAACTGGAATCAGAAATGTGAAGTGTTGCCCAGGTCAGACAGCTGCTAAAAGTCAAACCCAGATGCCAACACAATTCTTTTTTGGCTCCCAAATGAGTGTACTTTCAAACCTCAGGAATCTAACTCTCCAAATAACAGGGAAAAAAATAGCTTCAGGTCTTTATTTAATAGAGGTATTTCAAAAATCCAAAGGTCCATTAAATTTGCCTAAAAAAATAGTTATCTGCAGGAGGAAAAAAAAGAATGTGCTATTTACATTTTAGATAGGAGGAAACTGAAGAATAGAAAATACTTCTAAGATTTTTGTTATAGTAACAAAATCAGGCATAGTATTTTGTCAAAAGAGCTCACTTTGTAAAGTGAACCATCTTTTGACAGTAAATGTGGTAACAAGTTAGTCTACAATGGTGATTCAAAAAGAAATCAAAGTGCTAGTTGCGGAATCGGTTGAGCACCCTCTGTTTCAGGCCAAGGGAATGAGATAGTGATTTCGGCAGATCAGAGCTGTCTGCATGGCTGAGGAGGAGAGGACAGGGCCAGGAGCATGGGACTGAAATACGGCTCTTCAGTCAGATGCTGCCCCATAACTCCCAATCTGCTTGATCTTGGCATGTTAGGGAGCTGCATCTCCTCATTTGTAAAATGTGGAAACAATTATACCACCTCATGTGGTTATTATGAAACTTGGGATTTGGTATGCAATAAGTTTTCTCATTTTCATTATCAACAAAAGAGTCTAGGCAGAGATCTAAGTGTTCACACAGGGCCTGTCTTAGCAATTACCTCTTTCGAAATTTGGTGGATGAAAAATGAAAAGCGCGTGCTCAGAAGAGTCACTAGAGGGAGCTCTCAGGTCAGCCTGGCATGGTGGAGGCCGGCCGACCCGGCAGCTCAGATAGGATACCCGGGCATTCCTACTTCAGCAAGCACAGGACCTTACAGGAAACCCAGCACCCTAAGGCTGAGGCCCACGGATTCGCAGATCAGATCTCCTCCTTGAGCTGAAGTTTCTGTGGGAAGGCACTTTTCAAGTAGCCTGGAACTGCTGTTCTTCACTGTGTTCAGAACTCAATTGTGGAGTGTTTCTGACAATAGACTGAGATACTTAAACAGGAAGGAGACTGTGTGTGTGTCCATCTACTCCGGATGATTGATAGATGATAGATAGATAGATAGATAGATAGATAGATAGATAGATAGATAGATAGATAGAAAGAAGATAGCAGAGTCACAGTTGCTCCTTTATAATGTCACCACAACTGTGCATTTCTAAGTGGGGACAAAATGGAGGGAGCTGTGGGGACTGTGGACACTCTGGGAGCCTCATCCACTGTGTGTTCTTTTAGAATTGCAGGGCCTGGGGCTGGGGCAGGGAGGGCACTGCCCATCTCTAAATGACACAGCACCTGCAACCTGCCTGGGTTCATTTCAGGCAAAATGTGTGTGTTCTCTTTAGGGTGGAGGCAACAGCGAATCGCCCTGGGCCAAGGCTGGAGGAGGTACTCGCCCTCATCCCAAGCCCATGTCTCTGCCCCACTGCGCCAGCCTCACCCCCCAGCCCTGCTCAGGCATAACCTTCGGAATCCCGCTCTTCAAGCCCTTACCAAATCCAAAATGCTAAGAAAGAATCTGATTTCCTTGTTTACTCCTCAGGTTGATTTAGCTCCTCCAGAAGCACTTATGTCTTAAAACCTAGCTGTAATTTTTATTTACAGGCTTTGTTTTTCCTGCCTCCTTTCAACTCGCACCTTCCAGCTTCTTTAGCTGTCACCCCAAGCCCAGAACAGTCATCACCATCAGACTGAAGTGTCTCGTCCATTGCTTCTGTGAACTCCTCAGGGCAAAAATATGGGGAGTTTCTTCACTGAAGACGCTCTCCCTGACTTCCTGTTCTCCTCACACCCTGTCACTAAGCTCCTGGCTTCATCGGGTCAGTTCTGACTTGCAGGGGTGAAGAGAGACTGGTAGAGGCAGAGGGAGGTCACATGCCGGTTCCCAGGTCAGGGTGCAAAGCAGTCTGCAGCCTCGGAGAGAGGCTGTCTGCTGTCATTTCTGTCTGTGAGAGTCCAGGCCTTGCCATGAGGGTGAAGGTCACCCCAAAAGTCCACTGCGGTTTTCTATCCTCTAATCTGAAGCCAGACCTTTGTTCTGGCCCCTTCATCTCTGGAGCGGCTGAACCATTTCTCTGCTGGCCTCATGTCCAAGCTCTTTGACTTTTGGGCACAAATGATGTCTGGACAGTTGCTGGCCTTAACTTGGCGGCCAGACCTCTGGGCTCTGCTCTTGGGAAGTCTGACTCACTACTTTGCTGGGGTTATGCCCTTCCTGTTTGCTTTCCATCTCCTCTCGCCTTTTTTCCCCTTGGGCTCAGACACTGGGCGGCCCCCAGCCCCTCTTGCTTAACCCACACACCTCTTCAATCTCTTTTTGCCTTAGAAAAATCAGTTTTGTAAAATCCATTAACATCCTGACAAGAATTCCAAGTCCCAAGCATTCCCATTAGGGTGCCCACCTCCCAGTCATTTCTCCCCTCCCCACATCCCTCTACAGGGATTTGTAGTAGAAACGTATAGAAGAAATGCTTGTGGAAGGAACCATCATCTTTCCCTGTGAAGTCCTAAAGATATCCCCTTAATGTTTTGAAAATAGTGGCAGCTACAGCTGCTCTTTGAGTTGGGGGCATTTTTGGCCATCTGCTTCTTTTTCAACTGCAAGAGCCTTTTCCTTCCTTTGAAGGAAACACACAAAAAACCCCACATGAACCATCCTGTCTTGGATATGCCTCCCTGGGGTTAGTCCAGTGCTGGTTTTTACGTGTCTGCAAAACTCCTCCATCACCCACCCTAAATTGTCACCTCATTCTTGGCCAGTCTGGATCTACACACTGAGACCAGGAGACCATAAAAAAGAAAGAGAGAGAGAGAGAGACAGAGAAAGGAAGAAAGTGAAAGAAAGAAAGAGAAAAAGGGAAAAGAAAGAAAGAGAAAAAGGGAAAAGAAAGAAAGAGAAAAAGGGAAAAGAAAGAAAAGAAAGAAAGAAAGAAAAGAAAAAGAGGAAGAGAGAAAGAAAAAGAACAAAAGAAAGAAAGAAAAAGAGAGAAAGAAAGAAAAAGAAAGAAAGAAAGAGAAAGAAAGAAAGAAGAAAGAAAGAAAGAAAGAAAGAAAGAAAGAAAGAAAGAAAGAAAGAAAGAAAGAAAAGCAAGAAAAGCACATATATAGAGCAAAGAGGAATTGATTGTGTTTGCTTCTTGCCTCAGGAATAGTTTGTTGCCATTGATTTCAGGTCATCCAGAATATACAATTTTGCCAATCCTTTAACCACAGTTTTAGTAAATGGGATAATTAATTGAGCAAATTTTCAAAGCAAAGTTCTATGAGAGATCTCTCCATGGTAGCCCCCAAATCCAGTGTTCTGTCTTCTCTCAACGCTACAGTGACTCACTACTGTGCTCAAATGCACGCCATTTGTACATCCACTTCTGGCCTCTAACAGGAGGTGAATAATTTTGCTGAGAGACTGGAGAGTTGTAGAGAATTAGAGATAATTTATCTGCTCCTGTGTTCTGTGTACACAAGCACAAGCTGGACACAGGCCCGTGGGAGTAAACCCTGGGTGCAGGCAGTACTTCCTGAAACCTAAGACACTGCATGCTGGACTCACTAAACCTTAAGGATGGAGGCAGTGTGGTCAAACACCTCCAATTTTCAGATAAATAGACAGGTCTGTGATCTTCTGGAAGCAGAGCAGAAGGTGGAAGCTTGGACTCTGGAACTGAGTTGCCTGGGTTGGAATCCGACCTCTTTAATTCCTGGCTGCTCTGCGACCTTAGGTATAGTGCCTGACCATTCTGTGCTCGGCTTCTCTATTTGTGAGATAGAGATAATTATAGGCAGGGCGCAGAGGCTCATGCCTGTAATCCCAGCACTTTGGGAGACCGAGGCCGGCGGATGACCTGAGGTCAGGAGTTTGAGACCAGCTTGCCCAACACGGTGAAACCCCACCTCTACTAAAAATACAAAAATTAGCCAGACTTAGCAGTGCATGCCTGTAATCCCAGCTACTCAGGAGGCTGAGGCAGGAGAATTCCTTGAACCCAGGAGGCAGAGCTTGCAGTGAGCGGAGATCACACCACTGCACTCCAACCTGGGTGACAGCAAGACTCTCTCTCAAAAAAAAAAAAAAAAAAAAAGAGAGAGAGAGATAATGGTAGCATTCGCTTCATAGGGTTAGTTGAGCAAGCAAGTTGTTACATTTACAGCGCCTGGGTAAGCGCCGTGCTGAGCCTGTGGTTGCTCCTTGATAAATAGACCATGGACGAATGAATGAATAATTCAATAGGGACTAGTGTACCCACTTAGCAGATCAAGATATGAGGTTGGAGAAATTATGGGATGCACCCAAGGTTACAAAACTAGTGAGAGGTGACATGACGCCCCAAAAGCAGCTCCTGGCCCCCTGCCACCATCACATCACATGGTGACCCCATTGCTGATGACCCCGGTAAAGCTCAGCAAGCCAAGGTGCGGTCACCTCGGTCCTGTCCTGCCTTCCACACTCAGCGAATGACCTGTCCTCAAACCTGGCAAACAGTGGGCTCTATCTGCAAAGCACCAGCTTTAACCAGCACCTCCTACCACTCCCAGCAATTCACTGTTAATTCTTCTCGGTAACACTCCAGGTAGGAAACCCCCGGCATCTGCTCATTAGAGATCCTTCTCATTTTTTAAATGGAATTGTCATCCTGGCTACCTCTCTGCTCACGCAGACTACCACAGCGCTGCCACCAAGTGTGAGGAGCCCAAAATCTTTTTCTCTCTTTGTTCTGAAGGTGACTATTTCTGCAGGGCATGCCTTCCAGCCTTCTCCTCTGTCCACTCCTACTTGGTATTCTGATGGAGTTCTCTGGCTCAGATGAGAATAGGGAACTCCAACTGTGCGGTCCCCACTTCCCTTCTCTCCCTTTACCCCTCTCCCTCCATCAGACATCTCTACTCTTCTTTGCCTGCTTTCTTCTGCCTGTTCCTCTTGACTTATTTTATGCCCTCTGTGCTCGTAAGGGGGAAGAAAGGGGGGCTTTCAGCGATAAGCTCTCAGCTCCCTGTTCCCAAATGCATCCTAATCAAAATGGGCCAGTTCTGACAACACATCCTAGGACTATTAAAATGTCCTCTTTGTTGTTTCACCCCACAGCGGGCAGATTAAGGACACAGGCATCTGCTGGGAAGCATAATTGTCCCTGCTCAGTTCCATTATCCCAAGGAGCAGCCTCCTCTGACGTTATCGCAAGTGACCTTGAGCTGCCCAAGAAAAATGCTGTGTCTGTTCTAACGTTCTTGGCGACCAGAATTCCCCCAGAGGAGCAATTGCGTCAAGGATGAATAAGATCAAGAGCAGCAAAAATCACATCATTCATCCGGTACAGAGGGAGGATTTCAGGCTGGATTTTATGTGGTTAGGTTGCAAGTTATTTTGTTTTTTGAAAATGATTTACTGCTTGGGAAGGTGAAGTGTAGCCTTAAAGTATTCTGTGATGACACCCTGGCCCCAGGGGAGAGCCCTGGCAAATGCTCAGGGGACCCTCCCTCCTAGCCTTTTTTAGTGATGACTGTTGATGTGGAGAACGCAGGAGGCACAGTCTTCTTGGCAATGTGTTTCTGCTGTCGTCACACTGTGCACTTTAAGTACGGATTTCTATTTCACTTTTCCTCTGCACCCGCCCATCTCAGTCTTGCGTCTGATGCCTGTCACCCCCGCCCCTCCCTCGTGTTACTGGCTTCTTTCTCCACCCCTGTGTGTTCTTTGGGCGACTTGATTTTCACTCTCTCTTTCGACCTTTGCCACGCCATGAGCTTACCTTTCTCGCCTCTCTGAGTTGCCCTCGGTCTAAAGGCCAGACCTATGAAACTGTGGCCTGAGGAAGCTCACAGATGGCACCCCCAAGGAACAATGGGATAAATGCTGCATGTGGCAGAAGTCACCACCAGATGGCACTCTGCTAAATTCCTTGCACATCTCGGCTCTGATGAGAAATTACCAACTAGTTATTATACCAAAAAAAAATCACTGAAAAGCATCGTGAGAAGTCACTCAGCCCAGTGACCTCCAAATGTTTTTCATTTCTGACCCATATCAGTAAAACTTTTTGATCATGCACATCCACATGGACTTATTTGTAAATATAGATGTACTACTACTCTCAGTCTGTATTAAATATTAGCAAAACGCAATCAAATATGTTTACATAAAAATCAAAGTTCTATACATAGACATTCTAATACTTTCCTCCTGTACTACAATAGTTTTATACACATCCAAGGGTATATAAAATTGATTTAGCTCATATTTCTCTTCTTCAAAAGTACTTTTTTTTTTTTTTTTAAATAAAACAAGTTTTGTTTTGCTTTGTTTTTCGTTTTGTGAGATGGTGTCTTGCTCTGTTGCCCAGGCTGGAGTACACTGGTGCGATCTTGGCTCACTGCAACCTCTGCCTCCTGGGTTCAAACAATTCTCCTGCCTCAGCCTCCCGAGTAGCTGGTACTACAGGCGTGCACCACCACACCCAGCTAATTTTTTGTATTTTTAGTAGAGACAGCGTTTTGCCATATTGGCCAGGCTGGTCTCAAACTCCTGGCCTCAAGTGATCTGCCCACTTCGGCCTCTCAAAGTGCTGGGATTACAGGTGTGAGCCACCATGCCCGGCCCAAAACAAGTATGTTTTTTAGCATGTACTGTGTACTTAGCACTGTAGAAGGGACAAAAAATGGCTCAAATTGATTAAAATATTCTCCATCTACCAAGTTCACATACTATAGCTGTTGAGGCAAGACATTGTAATAGATGTCAAAGAGTCAGAGTATAAAACAATATGCGTTGTTCTCACTTATAAGTGGGAGCTGAACCAATGTGAACACATAGACACGGGGAGGGTAACAACACACACAGGGGCCTGTCAGAAGGGCAAGGGGAGGGAGAGCATCAGAAAAAACAGCTAGTGCACGCGGGGCTTAACACCTAGGTGATGGGTTGATATTGCACAGATATTGCAACCCAGATATTGCACAGTACACTTCTTCTGTCTCCAGTGACCCACCAAGACACCATGGCACATATTTACTTATGTAAAACACCTGCACATCCTGTACATGTACCCTGGAACGTAAAAAAAAAAAATCTTAAAAAAAAGAAAAAAGTAAAGAGAGACGGGAGAAAAATGTGTATATCAGCCAGGAATGTCGTTGTGAACAATATAAGCCACTCTTACTATTTTAAGCAAAAAGGAATTTATTAGGTGACTTATAGAATTTCTTGCAGGACCAGTAAGCCAGGGTTAGATAATGTGCAGTAGCCGGAAGAAATAATAAACCACCCAAGGGACATTCCGGTGGAAATCACTGATGCAGTTGCCCATCACTCTGCACCAGTGACACCAGGGACCAGAGAGTGCAAACCCTACTAAAGATACCAAGGGGAAGAATGCTTTGGCTACCCCACTTGCAAAGAAAGCTGAGCTCTCTGAGCAGATGCAGCCACAGGCTACCATGAAGGAAGAAGAGACCAATGCAAAGCCGGGGCTTCCGCCTTCACCGTAGCATGTGGCTGCATCTGCTCTACAGAACCTAGCCTGTAGCCACAACCAGGCGTCAGGGGGATTTCTCTAACTCTCCTACCTCTGCCGTGAACAAAGGAAAAAGAGACTGGAAGGGATGTTGAAGGAGTCTGTGCATAGAATCTGTTACAATAGTTCCCATTTGAGGAGAAAGGCCGATGCATACTTTAAGCTCTCACATGAAAAATTCTGGGAGGCTAGTTCAGGACCTCTCATTGCTACATGGCTGGGTTCTTGGATTTCAGCCTAAGTCAGCTATGAGTTCCTGCTATAACAGGTAAGCTCTGAAGTGCTTCCTACCTGAGGCAATTTTTTGTCTCCCCACTGCATATCTGACTTTCACTGCTGCATTTTAACTTCCAAATTCTCCTTGGTCTCTGTTCCTATTTATCTGCCTGAATTTTAAACTCAGTTTTATATTAACCCCATTTCTTCCTGATCCCTACCTTTTCCCTGCAAACAGATATTTGCTTCGCTGCTTCATCTGACATTTGGCTTTTACCCAGTCCCTTGTCTTGCTCACCATCTTCCCTAGACATTAGCTGAATCTCCTGCTTATCTTCATCTCAATACACATGGCTCTGCTTCAGTCAGAGACCAAAAGAAATGGGGCTCTGGGAATGGGGGTTATATGGAAAATTGGAAAAACGAATACTCAATGAGGACAATTGAAGACAGGGGTGTCTTTGGCTGACTGGAGAGCAGCTCATATTAGAAGAATGAAAGGGTCTATGTAAGCAAAAGAAAAAAGAAAGGTCTTTATAAGGAAGGTAAGGTAAACACTACAATATACCAAAAGCCAAGGAACTCCTGACATCTTAGATAGACTTAGATGTTGTGACACAGAGTGCTAAAAGTAAATTAGGCAGCTCAAAATTGATTTCTTTTCCATAAAACTCTAAGCTGATATTGTAGCTTTTCTTCTCAAAGTTGTCAAGAGTCCAGGCTTCAGTGCATGTCTTCCAACTCACAATGTCTACCATCTTGTCCAACAAGAAGAAGCAATTGGAAAGGAGAGGGTACACACTTCCCTTTGGAGGCACAACCCACATATTGCATAGTACACTTCTTCTGTATCCAGTGACACACAAAGCTGCAAAGGAAGCTGAGAAATAGGGCTTCTGTTAGCTATATAGCCAGCTAGAACTTCTGTTCATATGTAAAAAGGAAAGAATGAAGATTGGAGGATAACTAACCCTCTCTGCCATATTTAGTGTGGTGTGACTAGGCTACTACAGAAATTCTCGAGGAAAGAGTGCTACTGTCTCACAGAATGAGGCTGAACAAGAGCGTCTTCTCCAGAGGAAGTCTGAAGCAAGATAGCCAGTGCCTTCCTAGGAAACATCGTAGTTACTGACGTGCACAGTCCTTTCATATGGGATTAAAGGCATATGAGTGAATGCAAGGTGACACTGCACCACCAGTCTCCATTCACCCAACCTCTGCCCCAATTCACAGCCTGTAGTGAGAGCCTTTGGAGCACTTCAGAGTTCTGCATCTGGTCACCCAGGTCCAGGTTCAAATCCCAGTTCTCCAGTCAACCACCTATGTGTACTTGAGCAATTTACCCTTTCTCCCTGTGCTTCCTGCAATAGTTTGAATATTCAACCTCTCCAATCTCAAGTTGAAATTTGATCCCCAATGTTGGAGGTGGGGCCTAATGGAGCGTGTTTGGGTCACGGGGCAGATCCCTCATAAATAGATTATTGCCCTCCCTCCCTTTAGGATGGGGGGGTTCTCACTTTGTTCCCAAGACAGCTGGTTGTTAAAAAGAGCCTGGCACCACCTTCCTCTCTCTCTCTTGCTCCCTCTCTTACCATGTGATTTTTGTACTTGCCAGCTCTGCTTCACCTTCCACCAAGAGGGGGAGCTTCCAGAGGCCCTCATCAGAAGTGTATGTTGGTGCCATGCTTTTTGTACATCCTGCAGAACCATAAGCCAGATAAATCTCTTTTCTTTATAAATTACTCAGTGTGAGGTATTCCTTTTCAGCAACACAAACAGACTAAGACACTTCCGTTTCCTTGTCTATAAAAGAGATGGTAATAGTGCCTACCTCATAAAGGTTGTTCTGAGGATTAAATGAGCTAATGCACATGTATGTTGGAAGGTAGTTAAAAATAAAACTTTGGGTAGTTCAATGCATACCTTCATCAATAAACGTTGATAAAATATAAAACCATCTAACAATGGAACTCTCCAATTGTTTAAAATCCATCTGAGGAATTCCCAGTTCCACCAATGACCATGGAAACACTTGCTATGATGGTTATAATTGGCATCCACAGGAGCATTATCAATAAACCTATGTTTTAACACCCAAGCTGCTCTTAATATCCTGGCTTACACTGCCACCCGACCCAAAGCATCTGAATAAAACCCTGAAAGAATAAGCACCTATATCACTTATACCCTTCCCACAAATCCCAGCAGCTTGCTGCGTTTGTTAAGAATCTACAAAAATAATTCTCAGAGGTAGAGGAGGAGGATAGAGATCCTCTTAAAGGAACTTCTCAGAATCATCTGGGGTGCTTTTCAACTGCATACTATATAATTGCCCCAGAGATTATAATCCCCATTTACCCACTCACTAATGACATGTTGGAGACAGCTCTTACCAGCTCACAAGAGCAGATTGTACACATCTTTTTCCAACTTTGTATGCAGTGACATCCCATTGGTAGCTTGAAATCAGATACAGTGTGGTTATTTATAACATAGAACATAGAACACTCCTCTCTGAAGAGCTTTTTTTTTTTTGAGACGGAGTCTTGCTCCATCGCCCAGGTTGGAGTGCAGTGGTACGATCTCAGCTCACTGCTGCAAACTCCGCCTCCCGTGTTCACGCCATTCTCTTGCCTCAGTCCCCTGAGTAGCTGGGACTATGGGCACCTGCCACCACGCCAGGCTAATTTTTTTGTATTTTTAGTGGAGAAGGGGTTTCACCATGTTAGCCAGGATAGTCTCAATCTCCTGACCTCGTGATCTTCCCACCTCAGCCTCCCAAAGTGTTGGGATTACAGGCGTGAGCCACCGTGCCCAGCCAACACGACTTTTCTATGGCTCACTATGCTGTTTCTGATCGTCTTTGTGTCGTCTTGCTTTTTTTCTCCAGTGCTGATTCTCCCGATATTTTCCCAGTCCAAATTCTTGACTTGCAACCTAGTTATTATCATCATCTCTCCTTTCACAGAGCTTTTTGTGTAAAGTCACATCACAGGTCTTGGGCAGTCTGAAGACTGGTAGTTTTTGTGCTATGTCAGGTCATGTGGCTGGAACATTGCTGGTCCTACTGGAACTACTACTTGGGACTCCTTTTTTCAGTGGGGCAGGTGTTCTCAAAGGGACTGAAGGTGTCACACAATGGCTGTCTGCCATAAACATTGTTTTCAATGAAAACTCTCATGGCTCCAGCAATTTCTTGTCCCACATGTATTACATTAATCTGACATAAGAATGATTGATGACTCATTCACTTTATGATATTTCCTATTTGTGATCTATTAAGTTTTTTAAAGAAAAATATGCAGGTGGAATAGAGAAGATTATGTTTCTTTACTCTCGAAGGAACATCATTGCAAGAAAGAGAATGCCATGAGATTTTTAGAGAGTGTGGGTGAAACCTCCTCTAACCTTGGTCTAGATTGTCAATTCCACTTAGCCAATCTCTTCCTTGGTATGTAAGTGGGCATTGAATAGGGAAGTGACCAGGACTTATGCATGGACACTGCCACCACCTGTTCAGTCAGTCACATCAGCCAAGCAATCCATCGAAAATGGATAAAATTACAATGACCCCAAACCATAGTGTAATCTGTTCCCTTATGGGTGCTTCTCACCTTGGGGCAATTTGCTCCTGTCTTCATGACATCATGTGGCCAGGAGGCAGCATAACATGGAAGGGGTAGGAAAGCAAGGTTGGGTATTGCAGAAGCTGGCTTGAATTTTATTCCTATGGTTTTCTACGCACAACTGCCTCCATATCTTGTTTTAGGGACAGAAAAGATACCACTTGGGAAAAACATTCTTTCCTTTTGAAAATGACTTATCTGAAGAATAATACTTACAGTGTTTGAAAAGTCAGCCATTTCAAAAGGTTTACTAGAGTTTCCTCCTTGACCCAGTTTTAAGTCCTCTGCTGTGTTTTCTATTTCAGCCTTTAAGATTTAGGTTGCTATTAAATGCCTTCAGTTTTAATTTGCTCCAGAGGCCAAAGCCCCAGCATCTGGTCCACAGCCAGTGACAGGAGGACCTAAATTGCTCCACTTGTCCTTAGCATAACTAGTATCCCACTTCTCAGTAAGGTAACCAGCTTCAAGCCCTGCATTCTAAATGGGAGCTCATCCTTATACAGTGAGAGAATAAATTTCTGTGAACTTGTGTTCTACACCTCTATTTATACATCCACATGTTTTCTGCTTCCTTTTAAGATAACAAAAATCTGTAGCAGAAACCACAAATTGCCTAAATGACCTCATTTTTAATTTGTTTATTTCTTTAAGATTGTATTTAAAGAGTTAAACAATGGCAGAACAGGAGAAGATGCAGATGGAAATTTCAGATTTGCGGTTTTAAATGCAAAACAACAAAAAATATCTGGGCAAATAACTGACTGGTAATAAATGATGGCTAAATGCCCAAGGATATCTTATGAATCATTTTATACAGACTTATGTTTTTGAATTCTTGCTTAAAAGTAAAGAAGTATTAGAGCAAATTTATTTTAAAATAAACTCTAAAAATCTGGAATTACTTTAACTTTTTCATATCACCTGGTGAATTATTTAAACTGTAATCCCTTGCTATTCAAAGTATGGTCTGTGGACCACCAGCTTCATATTAATGTGGGAGCCTGCCACAAATTCAGAATCTCAGTTTCCAGCTCAAAATTACTGAATCTGAACGTGTATTTTAAAAAGATGTCCAGGTGATTCTTAGGAACTTTAAACTCAAGAAGCACCGGCCCAACTACTTTGTTAGTTGTTATCCTAACAACCTGGTCACATTATTTCAATTGAATAGTTGTTTTTTTGGTTTTTGTTTTTTTGAGACGGAGCTTCACTCTTGTTGCCCAGGCTAGAGTGCAATAGCTTGATCTCAGCTCACTGCAACCTCTACATCCCGGGTTCCAGCAGTTCTCCTGCCTCAGCCTCCCAAGTAGCTGGGATTAAAGGCATGGGCCACAACACTCCCCTAGCTTTGTATTTTTAGTAGAGATGGAGTTTCTCCATGTTGTTCAGGTTGGTCTTGAACTCCCAACCTCAGGTGATCTGGCTGCCTCAGCCTCCCAAAGTACTAGTATTATAGGCTCGAGCCACCGCGACCAGCTTTGAATAGTTTTTTATCCAGTCCGGTTGCTCATTGCTCAGTGGTCTGCTGGGCAAACTGAACCCAGCTTTTCAGCTTAACCATAATAGCTGAGCACAATATCTCCAGCCTGTTTCTGACCTTGCCTGTCATTACTCCCTCCATACACATGTTTATCTCAAGCCAGACTGGGCTATTTTATCCATCCTGTGAGTCTGTGTGCCTGACCACACAGTTACAGGGTACTTGCCTTTTCTTATGCCATCCTTTCTGTCTGGCCTTCCCTTCTTTCCTTTCTTCTGTGCATGTTGATATCCTACCCAATATTCCAGGACTCTGTCAAATGGTACATCCTTTGGGAAGCCTTTCCATAAATGCATGGGATTCCTCCCTGTCTTTGAACTCCTATGATACTTTATAGCTCTTTTGTGGTGTTTTTCTAAATGTTTCACTTGTAGAGTGCTTCTCTGAGCTGCTACCCCTGCTCCATATTGTAAACTCTTTGAAACAACGGCTATACCTTAACTCATAATTGTTCTTCCCAAAATTATGGGTTTAGTGCCATGTGCATAATGGGTAGGTAATTATAATTTGTGAATATAAAATAATCCTATACTAAGCCTCACATATGAGGAGGACAATGCTGATTATCACTGTACACATTGTGAGCGGGTCTTGTAAAAGCTGAAGAACATGATCTTGTTCAGTTTCCTTTTTGAGTAATTATTTCAGTTGCAAAAGACAGGAATGAATTCTTTGGCCTTAGAGCGTCATGAGGCTAATTGGCCTAGTATGCATTTAATTCATGGTTGGTCTTCATTAATGTGGGGTGCCAACCAGGATAAACAACCCAATATGTGAATCTTTGTTCTGCTAATTCCTAGATTCATCCCCTTAAGCAAGTAATTGAGCTTTCTAAGCCTCAGTTTTTCCTATAATAAAATAGGACACAGGAGGTGTTTAGCATAGTGTCTGGCACACGAAGAGCACTAAATAAACAGAAACTATTTTGATGATTTTAAAGATCATGATAATTGTGATTGGATTAATATGACCACCTATTTTATTATCATAAAAAATTAAACTACTAGATCGTAAGAGAGTATCTGAAACTGCAGAGGTAATTTCTCACGCTCTGTGCTGGGGACAGGAGCAGACAGATGTAGTCCTCTGTGAGATACTTCTCACATGCAGTTGGAGGATGGAATTATCCCCAAATGATAAAGTGCTATTCATTCAAAGGTGGAAAAATAATTATTTTCCCCTCATATCAAATATCACCTACAGTCACCAACAATTTTAAAGCAAGAGAAATCTGTATGGAATAAAGTAAGTAAAATTTACTGTCATCATCTTGAACTTTGAAAAATAATGAAGGTAGAGGAGAAAAATATAGATTATAACATTATGAACATAACTGCTTTTCACTTGCAACATTGTCATGGTGATAGAGGACCCAGTAGGTAGAGGAAAATCTTTTTCTTTCTTGCTTGGCTTGTTCTGTCACTTGTCATGTTGGAAAAAGCAGCATACTTGTTAGCACAGCAATATTAACATAGAAATCTTGATTATGTTAATTGATTTCTACTTTCTTAAAACATCCATCATTGACTAATTTTCCCATAATTGACATCTTGATTTTTAGAATTTTTTTTTTCCTCCAACTTTGTTCATTCTCTTTGACCTCAGATCTTTGGTTAACTGAATAATATTCTCATCTTTCATGTTTGTTACATTATTATTAACATTTCCAATTATTTAAGTACATTATTTTCTATTTCTCATAAAATCAAGGACTCTACTTTCCTTTGGTCTTTCTTTAATTTGTTTCTTGTAAAGTACACAAAATCCAAAAAAAAAGGAATCAGATATTTTTTCTGGCAGTTCTCATCAAGAAAAGTCTCACATTATCACTGCCATTGGAGAAACTCAGAAGTTTGTAGGAAAAGTGAAGCCAGTGTGATCTTACTGGGTCTAAGTAGGTGGGATTAGGAAATTCTGTGGACTTCTAGAAACCTATTTTTCCCCTGCTTACTACACAATTCTTCCTTTCATAAGAGCATCTCATTTCCCTTTGGAGTGCTAGTCAAAGAGTAAAAAGTAATCTAAGAGTTAGTCTAAGCGTAAAAACTCTTAGACATTGTGATCAAGTGGGGTTGACCTCACTCTCTCTGGAGGGGCCCAGATCTAACCAATGGAACTCTTGGATAGAACTTTCTCTGAATCCACTATGAAAGGCACTTTTCCAGCTGAAGTGACTAAGCAGGTAAGCTGCAAGCTGCAGCTGCTATTGTCTAACCTGTCACCAGAAGAGAACTCACTGCAGATAAGCCACACAGAGACAGGCAAAGCAGAGATGGAGTGGGAGTGACCAAGGCCTTATGACTTATTGGGTTCAAAATCAGGCTTGTTATTTCCATGAGCCATTTAAGTTGTTGGCTTAAGTCACTTTGAATTGTGTTTCTGTCATTGTGAGCTGAACTAGTCCTATCTGGTGCAATTAGTTTTTATTCATTCATAGCTACCTGTGGCATGGAAGATTAAGGGGGGAATTGAGACCTTTTGAAATCTCCATGTGGGTTTTATTATATAGGAACCCTAGGAGAGTCTGGTTTTACTTCAGTTGTATAGATCTGGACCCAGTTAAGTACAGTGGTAAGGGCAAGAGCTTTGGGAACAAAAAATACCTGTTTTCAAGTTCCACATCTCCAGCTCTGTGGCCTTGGGCACATTACTTAACCTCTCTGACTCTTGCTTTCTTTACACATAAATATGGTTGTAAGAATCAAATGTGATGCTGTGTAAAGGGCTTGGCATGTGAACAAGCCAAGGGTGAGGGGGATAGGGTGGTGAAATTCTAGGAGTGTATTAGAGAAAACAGTGTCCCAATTGATGGGAAGGAATTTGTAGCCTCCTGAGACAGAAGGAACCACAGTGGTGACCTCAATGTAGAGAACAATTTACAACCCTTGTGCTCATAGAATGCATACACTGTTGAAACCTGTGACCTTCAAACACCCAACCTGACCATGTCACTCCACTTTTTAAAATCCTTTAACCTCTACTTATTGTCCACATTTCTGAACATGAGTTATAAATAAAACCCTTCCGGATCTAACACAGAGCCACTGCTAACCCTGACTCACTTCTGCCTGTCACTTTGGCCTCATCTCTTAAGCAAGAGTCTCACCTTCCAACCCTCTAGCCACAGTGGATTTCTTTTACGTCTTCAAAGGCCGTAAAGCTTTCTTTCCTCTGGCCCTGTTACTTGAAAGTTTTCTCAGAAGCTCCCAGATAGAGATAAAAGAAAATGGAAAATGCCTACTTTTGTGCAGGTGTGAGCAATTCTCTTTGGAAGCATTCCCTGACCACATCTAAGGTAAGCATTCCTTTAGCATCCTGTCTTTTTCCCTTCCACAACACTTACCAAATGCTATTTTTATAATTGCTTGTTGCATTGTCTAACTTGATCTCTAGGCCATTAGGTCTCAATATTTGTAGGAATTACAGTCACTTAGGGAACCAATTAAAAATGTAAAATTTGGGGGATCCAGTCCCAGAGATTCTGTTTCAGTTACTCTGGGCTGTAGGAATCAGTCTTTTTAATGTAGGTTAAATGCATGGGGTTCTGGGTTTGAGTCACGGCTTTGCTGTTTTATAATAGTATGATCTTGGGCAAGGTAATTAGCTTCTGTTGTCTCAGTTTTCTCATCTGTAAAGTGGGGATAATAATAATAGGTCAAATATATGGTTTGTCTGAGAATAAAATTATAATCCATGTAAAGCACTTAGTTCAGTGACTGGCATATAATATGCCCTTAATACATGTTATTATTCATGACTTCTTTGATGCAGGTGGTCACCAGACCACACCTTGAGAGACATTGCACTAGATGGTGGGTACTTCAAGGTCAGCCAGCAATCAGGTCTGTCTTGCTTACTTGAATCTCCAGAACCTGGCACTGTGCCTGTCACAATAGGAGTCACTCAATCAATTCTCCTCCGACTCCACTGAGTACTTATGATCTGTCCCAGTCATCTGGCACCTCTTCAAATGTTATTGTATATTATATATTATTCACTGTTTTGTGGTCTATCACTTGTCTATCATCCAACTCAGAAACATCCCAAAGGCAGAGAATGTGTCCAATGCTCTTTGGTGTCTCCACCCAACACGGCTTTCCATAGTGCTTTTTCATGGAAACAGAGCTAAGCTCATCATTATACCTGGGGTCATCACACATCTGACCCTGCTGGAGAACACAGCACCCAGCATCTTTCTCCACATACTCTAGGGCATTGAATTCTCAACCTTTATTCACCGCAACATGCCCAGAGGCAGAGACACACTACATTATCCTTAGTAACACGAGCCCTTACTTCAGCATCTCAGTGGTAGGTGGCAGCGGTCTGCTGATAAATGTTTTAAAAAGCAGCTCTTCAGGCTGGGCATGGTAGCTCACGCCTGTAATCCTAGCACTTTGGGAGGCTGAGGTGGGCGGATCACAAGGTCAGAAGATCGAGACCATCCTGGCTAACATGGTGAAACCTCATCTCTACTAAAAATGCAAAAAAATTAGCCAGGCGTGGTGGCGGGCGCCCATAGTCCCAGCTACTCAGGAGGCTGGGGCAGGAGACTGGCGTGAACCCGGGAGGTGGAGCTTGCAGTGAACTGAGATCATGCCACTGCACTCCAGCCTGGGCGACAGAGCAAGACTCCGTGAAAGAAAAGAAAGGGGAGGGGAGGGGAGGAGAGGGGAGGGGAAGGGAGAACTCATGCTGCCGGGGTGCTTGAAGGTGCCTGGGGGTTCCAAAGGCTCTTTCTGACTCCTGGGCTGTGTGCGGACCCACTGATTGAATTATGTGAGTTTTCACTAGACCCACCTTTAGACTAAGATTCCCATTGACAACACTTGAGTCTCAATTCCTCAGTCCATATTAACGAAAGTGATCAAATGCTTAACTAACTAGAACGTGGGAAGAAAGGAAGGAAAGACTTGGGGGAGAGAGAAAAAATAGGCAAGAGTACAGGCCCTGGAAGGAAAATTCAAGTAGTTTCCAGATCTCGGTCATGAGTAGAGGCTCTACCAGCATGTCTGTCAAGCAAGACCTTTGAATTTGAGACACCTTGATAAAAGTGGTCAGCAGTAATTGAAAACAAAGAATAAAAAGGTAAGAGTACGCTTGTTTTTTAAACTATTCCAAAATAACAACTATATTTTTAATACATTTTATTATTACTTTTAAGATCTCCAAAATTCTTACTTGGTCTTCTCAGTCTTCTTCATTGAACTCACAGATCAGTTTTATTCTATTTTGTCATATCTTGTCATCCTGAAAATGGTGGCCTCTCAGATTAAAGACACTGCTTTTTATAATCTGGTTAAAATTCTGAAAAGCAGAAAAAGAAATATTCATTTGTTTCATGCCTCAATCCTTCTTCCCATTCAATTCATCCCCAAACTAGGAGCTCAGAACAAAATTTGTTCAGTATTTTAGAGATACTATTGCAGTGAGGATAGAAAGTTCTCTCACACCCCAGAGTCATTCCTAGTTCAAAATAACATTGTTTTTTCTTTACAAAATTTATTTTTCTTTCCTTTTGGTCACTCCATGCCAACTCCTCCTGCTATTCAAAGATTGTATGCCATCATTTGAAATGCAGCCTGCACCACTGGTGAGCACTGTCTCTTGAAATCTCTCTAGTGGGCTGTCACGAAAAGAGGATCCCTGATGAGGCTGAGCACAATATCTCTGGCTACAGTGAGTATAGAGATTACCATGGCAACATAAGCAGGGCTAAGAAGAACATTGTGCCCTCATGGAGTGATGCTGCAGAAAGGGTCTTGGGCCCTCAAACTCGTCCTTCTCTACATCCTATTAGGCCTCTCACCTCCTTTTGCTGTTGGAAGCTACCTTCTTCCTCTTAATATTTAGACTGCATTCAGCACACTGAGAAATGCTACATATAAAACAGATATATCTATGAATCACCAACTACTCACCTGAGAATCCCTAAAACATTATATGTATGATTAAAATGGAGCCTTAGGATAAACGGGAAATCCAAGAATTTTAAATTATTTTCCCAAGTGCCAATCTTCTAATCATTGAAGTAAATAAATAGAAGGTAGCAAGACCTTAGATTTTGTGTGACATAGCATCATGCTATAAAACACATCTCAATGTTTTATATACATCATTAAAATTCTAAGGGCTATTAAAATTTCTTGTTATAGTAAAGAATGAACTGTGATTAGGTGTAAACGAACAGAGCCAACCACTTGAGATGAAATCTTTAAAACCTAGCATGATTTGCTTCCTTCATAAAAGTTATACTCTCTCCTTTGCCTCAGGGAAAGTAAAAAATCCTAAATTGGCAAATTAAACTCAAAAACATCAGTTCTTTTTATTCAACCTTCTAGGTTGGTATGAGACATGGTATGGTATTGTGTTAACATTTCACTGTGTATGTAACCAAGGTCAAGTTAATAACTTAGCAATTTAGGAGAATGAGGAAACGTTGGTAAGTTCTCTAACCAGGAGAACTGGGTTGCAACTATGGCATTGTCGCTAACTCACCATATGAGTCTGAGCAGATTAATCACCACAACCCACATTCCCCAAACGTTAAATTAAGCTAACACTCTTGCTCCCTTGTTTACCTTCCAGCAGTGGTCCTCAGCATTTTATTCCTCAAGGTCATAACTGTGGACAACAGCCATGCCTTAGATACACTCCCACAAATCAAGATGGCTCTCTGGAGGATGCAAGTTAGGGTGCAGTTTATACTCAGTTCCTCCAACTGCCACTAACTCTTCTCTTGCTGATTCAGATTTATCAGTGTGGCAGGCAGCTGCCTCTAAGGTGACCCCCAGTGATCCCCACCTCCCAGTAGTGATACCATTGCACAATCCTCTCCTCTTTGGTACAGGCTGTACCTAATGACTCTCTTTTAAAACAGAATACAGAAAAAGTGATGGTATATCCCTTCTGAGACTACATAATAAGAAGTTGCTCACTACATCTTGTTCACCCTTTCTTGCTCTCTCTTACTCATTCCGAGGGAGCCAGCTGTCATGTTGCTGGTTGCCCTGTGGAGAAGTCCATATAAAAATGAACTGAGGGAAGCCTTCAGCCAAAGAAGTGAGGCCCTCAAAGCCCACTAGGAGCTAAATTCTGTTAACAAGCATGTGAGTGAGCTTGGAAGCAAATCCCCCTGCTCCCACAGTCAAACCTTCAGATGAGACTACAGTTCTGGCCAATACCTTGATTGCAGGCTTATAAGACACTTTGGGGGGCAGATGTACTCAGCTAAGCAATGCATAGATTTCTGACCCACAGAAACCATGTGATTGCAAATGGGTGTTGTTTTAAACCACTTAGTTTTGAAATAATTTATGTGCAGCAATAGGTAACTAATAACCAATATGGTCAGAAACCATGGTAGAGAATATTTGCCTTCAAATAGCATTTTTTCAAATGTCTGTGTATGAGTCCACTCTAATGGTTATGACTCAATTTAGTGATCTAGTGAGCTTCAACCAGAATCTTTTGGGGACATGGAATGGAATGGAATAGAATTGAATTTAAAAAGCAGAACTCATTGTTAAGAATAAATAATATTGTCTTGTGAAACTTTTATTTCGTAAGTATATTTCACATGCCAGGTCATGATGTATATTTCTTACTATGAGTTGTCCAAAAATGTTTGAATGGCACAACCCAAATGACAATTATAAACATCAAATGAGAAAATCAATTTATCTCTCTTCCCTTCTGCTTGGCCAAATTCAACGTTTTAAGTCTTAGTAAGATTTTGCTCAAGTCTCACCCTTCTTTAAAGCCTCCCTTCACATTCTAGCCCACTGGTTTTCTCCACCTCCTCTTGGAATATAAGTCCTACAAGAATCCAGTGTCAGTGGTGCACTGCCTTGTGATAAGTTACATTAATCCGCATTATTATCTGTAATTGAGCATAGAATGTATATTTCTCCTAAAATAGATGGCAAGAGCCTTGAGAGAGAGGGCTGTGTTTTCATTTCTCTATATCCTGCATAGGATATATTGTGTAAGTATAAAACATGTAACTAAGAGGCATTTGGACCATCTTTCATGATGGAGGTTTACTGTGAAAGAGCACAGGAATGCAAGATAGCACTGCAATTGTCTCTTTGTGGTAGGCTGAAAAACAGTCCCCCAAAATATATCTCTGCTCCAATCACTGGAAAGTGTAAATGTTACTATGTTACTTTGTATGGAAACAAGACCTTGCCATATAAAATTAAGTTAAGGATTTTGAGATGGGGAGAGTTTCCTGGAATGTCAGGGCGGGCCTTAAATGTGATTACATGTATTCTGATAAGAGGGAGGGAGAGGGAGATAAAACACAGACAGAAGAGAAGAAGCCAAAGTAATCACAGAGGTAGAGATCAGAGTAATGCCCCACAAACTAAGACATGCCGGTGGCCACCAGAAGCTGGAAGAGGTAAGGAACGATTTCTCTCCTAGTGCCTCTGGAGAAGTGCAGCCCTGCTAACACCTTGATTTCAACCCAGTGATGCTTACTGATTTCAGCAATCTGGACTGCAAAACTGTGAGAGAATAAATGTCTGTTGTTTTATACCACCAAGTTTGTGGTAATTTGTTCCAGCAGCCACAAGAAATAATATACCTCTCAATACCATTTTTGCCTTTGAGTCCTAGAACATCCAACATTACAATGTGCTGTGTGCCTTATTAACGTTCAACAATGTTTTTTCACATCTTTTTTGGAAAATAACCTGAAATGCAGTGGCCAACTTTCTGCCTAAGAAGATCAGACTGGGTTGGTTTGTTGCCATGTAATATGGAATATCCTCAGTGGGCAGTACTCTTGACAAATTATCTTGAAGGCAGCTGGACTCTTTTATATCCATACCATTTGTAGTGACTTTGGGGTCCTGCCAATCTTGATCAGGTTACCTAAAAGCAGAGCCTAACACAGGGATTCTTGTTCAAATAAGTGATTGGGGAATGCTCTCAGGAGTCAGGGGAAAACTAAGCCAGGTATGGTCTTGGCCAGAGACTAACTTCAGTCTGATCCTCCAGAAAGGCTTGAACCACAAAGTTAATCCCACCTTGAGTCAAGGGGAAAGCCTTTGTCTACCTACCTTATCACTCAGAGATTGGGAGATTTGCATGGGAGTGGAAGGGTAAAGTGACAGGGGATCATGGCCTCCCAGGAAAAAAAAATAGGGACTTCTTATAGGAAATGATAATAAAAGAAAACCACAAATGCAAAGCATGATATAAACAATTAACGAATTTAACCAGTATAAGATACTGTCAGGATAATTAGATTAATCCTGATGTGTTGGCCAAATGGCCGTCAATGAGTATTGTTTATCAACTCTGATTTGAGCTTGGTTCCCTCAGCCTGTGGCATAGAATGACAGCCTGGAAAATCCCAATCAGGTTGCAGAACCACACATGACCTCAGTAGAGTATCAGTGGAATAATGCTCAACTCAGATAATACCTTCAAAAGGCATTACATACAGATGGAGGTGGCCACATATTCTTTGCTGGGTTTCTAGTCTTCACCTGCCATGGAGGGACCCCTCGGTGGTGAGGGTCATGAACTCCCACAGTGGCTGCTTTGCTGGGACTCCTCCATGGCAGGTGAAGTCTATATATCCAGCAAAGCAGCCGCTGTGGGGATTTGTGACCACATTAAAATTCTTATTTGAGTCAAGGATGAGAGACATGATCCAAACATGGCCTACACGGAGCCAGGCTGTTTTGTTTGTTCCTTAGGCAGACAGAGTGAAACAGCAAAATATCTAAAGAAGTGCAAATTCCACCCTTCATGTGGTGGTAATGTGTGACCTGCAAGGCCTAGATTTTGATCATTTAAATCCAACACTTCTGAGCAACTCCTTGAAACTTAGCATATTTCTCATGAATTTTCCAAACATTTCCAAAACATGCTAGACTGCCACATTTGTTGAAGTCAGCTAGGAGCAAGGGCCAGAGCAGAAGTGGGGGACAGTGGAGAAATAAAGCCACTGCCTCAGAGAGGTGAGCCGCAACTGCCCAGTGCCCATGACCCCAGCACAGAACCCCCTCGGCTCTGTTCCTAACCAGTGTTTACTTACCACAGATATTCTTGAATTTCCCTGACTGGTAAGAGATACATGAAAGAGAGACAAAGAGACAGAGAGGGAAAAAGAAAGAGGAGGTCAGAGAATGACCAAACTAACATTGCATTCTTTTGTGTTTAAAGGACATTTAAAAACAAAACATCAAAAAATCATTCATTATCATCATTATTTCATAAATAAAAGCCATTTGAATACCCACAAAAAAGAAAGCACATAATGCCAGAATAAAGGGTAGTCCTTTAAGATGAATGGATTTAGTTTTAGAAAAAACTTATTACATTTGCTTACATTTTCAATTTGCCTTCGTCTGCATTCTAAGTGCTCTGACAACCACAGTTAACAGTTGAACCCGTTTAAGCTCATTCTCATACAAACTGAAAAGAGCTGGGCTCCTTCTGGTCCAGCTTAAATCAAGAACAAATTATCTACCTGTCCCAAATAAAGGATATCCAAAGGTCATGGAAACCTTTAAATAATTCCCAATTTCTAGTTATTTGAATTCCCTAGCCAATTTCTCTTTATCAATAGGATTGCTAGGGGCAGTTTCAATAACCTACAAACTAAAGTGTAACTTTTAATGTAAGTGCTTCTGTCATTTAATACTTTAAAAAATAAAGTTGAAGACAGAGTTTGTTCAACATTTACTGAGTGCCTAATTATATGTCAGGTAATGTGCTACAATATGGGAATATGTACATGCATTTTTTCCTGTTTTTCAAATTCAAGTATTATTTAGATACAATAAAATTTAGCCCTTTTCAGCATACAATTCCAGAAGTTTTGACAAACACATAAGTTATATAACTATCACCACAATGAAGACACAGAACATTTTCATCAGCCCCAAAATCCCTTTTGCCCCATGTAGTCAATTCCTAACCCTACTTACAGGCCCTGGAAACCACTGATCCATCCCTGTAGCCTTTTACAGAATATATAATTGTATTTATAATTATTTACATAATAATCTTCCAGAATTCCCCATTAGTGTAATCATGCAGTATGTAGCCTTTTGACTCTGGCTTCATCCACTCAGCTGAGTGCATCTAACATTCTTCTGTTGTTGCTTGGATCAATAGTTCCTTCCTTCTTACTGCTGAGTACAGCATGGTTTGTTTATCCACTCCCTGGTTGAGGCACATTTGGGTTGTTCCCATTTAGGTAGTAGAGAAAATATAAACAAAGTTACTATAAATATCCTGTATTAATCCATTTTCATGCTGCTGATGATGACATACCTGAGACTGAGCAATTTACAAAAGAAAGAGGTCTATTGACTTACAGTTCCACATGTCTGGGGAAGCCTCATGGCGGAAGGCAAGGAGGAGCAAGTCACATCTTACATGGATGGTAGCAGGCAAAAAGAGAGTATGGGCAGAGAAACTCACGTTTTTAAAACCATCAGATCTCATGAGACCTATTCACTATCATGAACACGGAAACTATCATGAGCACTATCATGAGCATTAACAGCACAGAAAATATCCTCCCCCATGATTCAGTCATCTCCCACTGGGACCTCCCACAACATGTGGGAATTATGGGAGCTACAAGATGAGATTTGGGTGCAGACACAGAGCCAAACCATATCACATTCACATACAGGTTCTCATGTGACTACAGGTTTTTATTTCTGTTGGGTAAATGTCTATGAGTAGAAAATCTGAGTCTTATGATAAGTGTTTGTTTAATTTTATAAGAAATTGCTGGCTAGGCAGGGTAGATTATGCCTATAATTCCAACACTTTGTGAGGCTGAGGTGAGAGGATAGTGTGAGCCCAGGAGTTTGAGACCAGCCTGGGCAACATGGCGAGACCCTGCATCTACATAAATTTTTACAATTAGCCAAGGATATTGGTGCATACTGCTCTCAGCTACTCAGGAGGCTGAGGTGAGAGTATCGTTTGAGCCCAGGAGGTCAAGGCTGCAGTGATCCATGTTCACACCACTGCACTCCAGCCTAGGTGACAGAATGAGACCCAGTCCCCACCCCCACAAAAAAAGAAAAAAGAAATTTCCAAACTACTTTCCAAAATGATTGCATCATTTTGCATTCTCAATAGCGCTATGTGAAAGTTGTAGTTGCTCTGTATCTCTGTTAGCACTTGGTATTGTCAATTTTTATGTTGTTTTTATTTATGCACGTGTGTGTGTATGTGTAAGACTTTCTAGTAGGTTCCTGTTAAACAGTCATTCCCTATCCCACCACCCAAACCACCAAAGTCCCTGCCAACTACTATTGTTTTTCTGTTTCCATAGATATTTCACATATATTTCATATTTTATATCTATTCTGGATATTTCATTAAAAAGGAATCATATAATATGTAAACTTTATATCTGATATCTTTTTTTTTTTTTTCGAGAAGGAGTCTCACTCTGTCACCCAGGCTCGAGTGCAGTGGTGCATTCTTGGCTCACTGCAACCTCTGCCTCCCAGGTTCAAGCCATTCTCCTGCCTCAGCCTCCTAAGTAGCTGGGACTACAGGCACATGCCACCACACCTGGCTAATTTTTATATTTTTAGTAGACACAGGGTTTCACTATGTTGGCCAGGCTGGTCTCAAACTCCTGACCTCATGGTCCACCCGGCTCAGCCTCCCAAAGTGCTGGGATTATAGGCGTTAGCCATCACGCCCAGCCCTGGTATCTTTCACTTAGCATAATGTTTTTGAGATTCATCTGTGTTGTAGTACCTTCCTTTTTATGGAGGAATAATATTCCATTGCACGAATATACTGCATTTTGTTTATCCAATCATCTGTTATTGAACATTTGGGTTGTTTCCATTTTTTGGCTATTGTGAATATAGTGTTGCAATAAAACCGATTTCAATTCTTTTGAGTATAATTGCTGAGTCATATGATAACTCTTTAACTTTTTGAGGAACTACCAAACTGTTTTTCCACAATAGCAGAACCATTTCACATCTTCATTATCAACATATGAAGGCTCTCTACAAGAGATAGTAATAGAAAGGGCAAGGAAACAAGACAGATTTCCATTGTCACACAGCCCTGGGTGAGGGAAAGGGGATCAGAGAGAGAACAGGAACATTGGGATCAAAGAAGAAATGAAAATTAAGAGATTTTGATACTTGTAGATAGGAAAGAATAGCAACTCAAATAAGAAGTGGTAGGTAGGGCTGTGTTGGGGCACAGAAAGCAATACCCCAAAATATACCACCTTGGCATGCTGAGTGCTTTGAATGAAAGAATATTGAAAGACCTCAGAAATAAGCCACAAAACCAAAGTCTCTCTCTGTCCTCCCCAACTTCCCTGTCTCTCTGGTCCTCCCTTTTCCAAAAGCACCAGGAGGTATCCTCTCCGGAACATTTTGTTGCTGTTAAGTTTCTAATTAGAATTATCATTCCACGTCTCTGGAACTTTTTTATCTGACTGAAAAAGCTTCTTTTCAAACCAAATGCAATTGTCTCAAGACCTCCTTCCGAGGAATCTCATCAAATAACCAGGAAAGATTAACCATGAGAAAAGAGACTGGGAGTTATCACTGTGCCCAGACAGAAATTTCATCTATTCTTCTGAGAATTGCTGTGAAAGATTATCTGGAAGGCTTCATCTGCATAATAAGACGACTTTTATTCACAGTGAACTTCCACTGCTTATCTACCTGAGAGCTCACAGACTTTATCCCAGACTATTGTTCATCGGACTCATATTCATTTCCCCTGAAAAGCATTCACTCCTACAACCTCCATTATCCCTTCTCCTATGAAGAAGGGTGTACAAGCATCTGGACATCATGGGATTATTAGGTAATCACACTCCTGTGATTTTTCTCTCTTGTATGTGAGGACTAACCTCTGATTTTTCTGTCTTGCCCAAATTCCTATCTAAGGGGTCTGGGGAGTCATGCCCTTTTAATTCATAAAAAGCAGATTTGAATTAGACTATAAGACTTTATGGATGGCCGGGTATGGTGGCTCACACCTGTAATCCCAGCACTTTGGGAGGTTGAGGCATGTGGGTCACTTGAGGTCAGGAGTTTAAGACTAGACTGGCCAACATGGTGAAACCCTGTTTCTACCAAACATATAAACAATTAGCTGGATATGGTGGTGCATGCATCTAATCCCAGCTACTCGGGAGGTTGAGGCAAAAGAATCACTTGAACCCAGCAGGTGGAGGTTCCAGCAAGTTGAGATCATGCCACTGCACTCTAGCTTGGGTGAGAGAGCGAGACTCCATCTCAAAAAAAAAAAAAAAAAAAAAAAAAAAAAAAGGACTTTATTGAGTTGGCTATTGCCAAATAACTTTTGTACTTTAACTTTTCAAAAATTTAACAACCTGTTGCAATTTATATTCTAATTTGAGAGATGTCCACATGGTTAGCAGTTCAGTGTTAGAATCCATTTTTAATCACCTAATGGGTTCTTCTTGCCCATTGCACAGATAAAACCAATTCACTGAGACAGCGGTATTACAGTAGCAAAAGAGTTTAATAGTCGCAGGGCCAGCCAAGTGGAAGGACAGAAATTTATTACTCAAATTCACCTCCCTAAAAGCTCAGATGCTAAGGTTTTTCAAGGATAGTTTGGTGGGCAGGAAGCTAGGCAATGGGAAATGCTGATTGGCTGGGTCCAGGGTGAAATTATAGGAAGCCAAAGCTGTCTTCTTGCTGAGACAGTTCCTGGGTGGGGATCACAAGACCAGATGAACCTGTTTCTTGGTATAGGTTACTGGTCCAGTGACTGCAGCTGGTCTATCAGCATGCAGGGTCTGGAAAATACCTCAAACGCCAATCTTAGGTTTTACAATAGTGATGTTATCTACAGGAGCAATTGGGAAATTTACAAATCTTTTGACCTCTGGCTACATGATTCCTGAACTATACTTTTAACCTCGTGACTGATTTGTTAGTTTTACAAAGACAGTTTACATCCCTGAGCAGGGAGAGGGTTAGTTTAGGGGCAAGGATGGGCAGGGGGTTGGGAGCACTGTTATAATTTTTGTTTTAAAGTTAAACTATAAACGAAATCCTTCCCAACAATATGCCCTGGACTATGCCCAAAAATGAACAAGGGAAGCTTGCAGGTTAGAAGCAAGATGGTGTCAGTTAGGTCAGATTCCTTTCACTGTCATAATTTTTCTATATCAGATTTTTTTCACTCATAATTTTTGCAAAGGTGGTTTCAGTTTTATGCATTTTACATAAATATTTCCATTTACACTCTTGGCAGGTCCTCTGATGATAGCCAAAGGAGCCAGATATAATGGGTTGAGAAAGAGGAGAGCAGGTGAATTCCAGCATTGGTATAAAGTGGCCTTGGGTTTGGCCTAATTAATGTATTGACCTATTTTAGATCTCCCTATAGGCAAATTCTACACTGCCCAAGAGTGACTCTGGGAGAACTCCCAAAGGAGCAGTGTTGGTAGTGGGGCCCAGCCCTATAAAGTTGAGAATGTGATTACCTTGATACACTCCTGACCACCTCTCTTGAAAAAACACCTCACCTCTGGTTGGTCATGGGCTGTGGTTAAGTCCAATGAGTTAAGAATTTTTTTTTAAGTATTCATATTACGGTATAGGAAATATAAATGTTTCTTTCCCACTCCTAATATTTCCTCCTAAGTAGAAGAAAATTCACTGGAAAAATACTTCTCATATTTGGTCTCTCCATTCTTTTATCCATTCCTTTTTTACTGAAAAGATAAGATAACTTACTTTAGCAAATTTATGAAGAATTACTGGGTTCACCTCAGCCTCACTGGGCTTTTTCTTGGATGTGGGCTGACCATAGAATTTTTCTCCAATTCTCCAGATTGTAAGGCTTATATAGGAAAGCTTCCCACAATGATTGATTTGTCTAATCTCAATTTGTTCAGAATCCATATATTTGGAGATCCACAGAGATCTCAACAAGAATGAGCAAAGAAGACATTCCATTTCAATTTTGTAAGGCCTTGTGGAGGAACTGATATCTGTGCCTTGAAACCTAAGAGAGTACAAGTATTGGGATTTTCAGGTTAAGACAACGGCATGAGCAAAGGCAGAAAAGAATTGGATGCATACAACCCCAGCAATGTGAGATCTGCTTCAGGGCCAGAACGAGGGTGAAGCAAGTAAAGCACGTAGAGTGTATCTTTTAAAATTATTATAATAATAATTATTATTTTGAGATGAAGTCTCACTCTGTCACCCAGACTGGAGTACAGTGGTGTGATCTTGACTCACTGAAACCTCTGCCTCCCAGGTTCAACTGATTCTCCTTTCTCCTGCCTCAGCCGCCCGAGTAGCTGGGATTTCAGGTGCATGCCACCACACAGGCTAATTTTTGTATTTTTAGTAGGGATGGAGTTTCACCATGTTGGCCAGGCTGGTCTCAAACTCCTGACCTCAGTTGATCCACCCACCTCGAACTCCCAAAGGGCTGGGATTACAGGTGTGAGCCACAACGCCCGGCTGGGTGCAAAATTTAAGGGAACACTCTCAATGTCTTGCAAGGGCAGCTCTGCATTTGCATACCCTGAGAGTGAGTGTCTCCTCACATTTTTTATGCCCTGTGTTCCCTATTTGCTACACCATAATCCTGGCCCTATTCACATACTCAGTGTGTGAAGTAAATAGGGTGCAGATGATGGGGAGCTATAATCTCAGGCTGTGGGTTTCTGATTTTATTGGAAAATCATGAATTCAAAGTACTTTATGACAAAGGTGGTTAAACACTTAAACACCGATTTGCATTAACTATTTGTGATAGGCTGATAAAGACCTCTAAAGATACCCAGGTCTTAATCCCTGGAATTTGTGAATGATACCTTATATGGAAACAGAGTGTGTGCAGTTGTGATTAAATTAAAGATTTTGAGATGAGGGTATTAGCCTGGATTATTAAGGTAGGCCTTAAATGCAATCACAAACACCCTTATAAGACAAAGGCAGACTGTGATTTGAGCACAGAAAAGAAGAGCGTGTGATGGAAACAGAGTCAAAGAGAGAAGGCGTTACAGCACTGGCTTTAAAGATGGAGGGAACAGCCATGAGCCAATGAATGCAAGGAATGTAGCTCTCCATGCTGAGAAAGGCTAGGAAAACCCCCCCTCCCCATACTCTCTAAAAAGAGCACAAACCTGCTCACACCTTGATTTCAACCCAGTGAACCCCATTTGGACTTCTGACTTCTAGAACCGCAGGAGAATGAAAGTATGTCGTTTTAAGCCACCAAGTCTGTGGTTAATTTGTTATGTCGCAGTAGGAAACTAATGCACTATTAAAATAAAGTTGGTATACAATCATTGGATCTCTAAATACAGTAAAGCCGAAAGGAGCAAAGGGGCTTCACTGGAGACGCGGAAGGCGTGAGATAGAGAAAGAGAGTAGCTAAGGTGCTGAATATAGAATAATAATAATAGTAATAATAATAATAATAAAGCCCTTGAATTCAGAAACAAAAGACAGGAGACTGAAATTCACAAGTAACAGATAGCATCCACAATAGTCACAACTGGAAGTCTCATAGTAGTGAAGATACAAAAGCCCAGCAGAAAAAAAGGGTGAGTGGAAAATCCTTGAGAAGTATGCAAACTCAGAGTGAGAAGTTTATATCCAAGGTTGTGTTAACTGTATTCCTACTATTTCATTAATTTATTTATACACAGCCTTTTCTCTAAAGATTGAAATGGAAGAAAGTGACCCAATCTTTTTATTTTCTTCTCCCTGTTTCTAGACATATAAATGTAAAATAGAAAAATGACACAGAAAGAGAGTGTAGGAAAACCCTTTTTGCTGAAAGTAGTGGAGCCAAAGAGGAAGTCAGAAGGCTTCTTTGTGCAGAACAACTTGACCCAAAGGTAAGTACAAGGAATGGACTAACTAGACATAGTGTTGCTGATATAATGAATTGCTGCCAGAAAAAGGATCAAATATTAAGCATTCCAAATACAATCTACGCATTCAAAATTAATGAAATAAAATTTTTTTAAAAAAGCAATTTCTGACTTTGGACTCCATATGATAGTGCCAAAGGGACCTCAAATGGAAACAATCTGACTGGCTGGTACCAAAAATAGAGTAGTTTTTGCCAAGTGCTGCTTCCATGTGGTCCTGGACTTTCACATAGACCTTCTCTTTGTATGTCCTTCAACCTTGAAAATCACCATCGCTCTCACGAAGAGGAGATTCCTTTTCCTTCTTTGCTTTTGCAACAGGAAGGGAATCCAATTAGATGGGATCATCCAAGCACTGTGATTAGACATTTCTCTTAATAGACTATAAAACCTAAAACATTTGCCATTCTGTCAAACCAGAATCAGTTACTTGCATGTGTAACAATAACAGATTTCAACATATGAGTTTGCAGGGAAGAGTAATATTTTACTCTCTCTTTTTTATTTATGAACAATTTGTTTGGTTGGTGGGGGGGGCAGCTATATTTCCTTATAAATCATGCTTAGGTGCTTCTGTTGAATGAGGGACATAGCTAAAGAAAACTCGCTTGGGCAAAGCGTTTCCTCTTCCGTTTTGCAGAAGTGTTACTTTCTGTTAAACTCAACTTTCTTCAAAAAGATTTCATTGTTTGCCTTGGCTCCTCTGGCTATAGTGACCACATAATTTGTTGTCAAACTGAGATGTTGGATGTGAAAGGGGGCAAAGAGTGTAAACCAAGACTTCCAGATAAACCTGGTTCCCATATGTATGACATTTCCTCAATGACCTTGATGTGTTTATGGCTTGTTTTACAAGTATCATGCACTGTTAATTATCAAGTACAAGTTCTGAGTCAAGTTTTTTGTTGTTGTTGTTGTTGTTTTTTGTGGTTGAAAAGAACTGAGACAACTTAAATAAGCTTAATCTAAAAAACAAAGAGGGAAAGAGATTTATTTAAGGTTGGAGGCAATCCCATGGAATCCAAGAACAGAGAGCACAACTCTCATGAGACTCTTGCAGAGCCAGAGACAGGGAAAGCATTGGAAACCAAGGACATTCACCAGTGTGTGGTCTGTGTATTCTCTCTACTTCTCTGTTTGAGTCTTTTCTTTCTCTGAAACCACAAATGAGGGAATTTGTGAGAAACTGTGGAGTGCAAAACTCCTGGGTACATAATAATGCTTCCTTAGGAGATGTCCCATGCAGACTAGCCATGTGGTATCCTAACTCTTCAACTCTTCATAGTCACCTATGCAAGACGCTTGAGTTTTTTATTACTGACTTCTGTTTAATATAGAGTTTCTTAACCAAATTTCTTTTTTTCCAGGGGGGCATTTGGAAATGTATATGAGGTAGGAGGAAGAGACATCACAGAGATATACTTTTAGGGGCCTGTGGGCCCCCAAGTATGGAAATAAAGAAAAATCTTGGATTTCTTCAAGGGAAATTCCTGGCACCTAGCAATCTTTGAGAAGCAAATAAGCAACTCAATAAGCAAGAAGGCAATAGTAGCTTAAAACAATAACCAAGGAAGTTAGAGTCAGGAGATGCTTGGTTCCCCTGTGGAAACTAAAGGTAACACCTTAACATATGTCCCTGAGTTGCTTTTCAGAAACCCAGACCCCCACCAAACAGATCGGCTGGCATATAGACCTCAGGTAACAGAGAACTAAAGCTCTGACCATCATTCTTGGTTCTAAATTTATTGCTAAGGGGCTGGAGGGAATCATATCCCTGAACTGGTTAACTTTCTATTCTGCTGACCCCAAATTTTTAAACAAAGCTTCTCTTCTTTAACCAACTGCACATCAGAAAATCTTTGAATCTGCCTATGACTTATAAGCCCCTGCTTCAAGGTATCTTGCCATTTTAGGTCAAAACCAATGCGCAACCTCCATGTATTGATTTACAATTTTGCCTGTAACTTCTACTTTCTTGAAATTTATCTCTGCCTTTAAAAAGCCTTACCTGAAAGCCATTGGGGAGGTCAGGATTTGAGCATTGACTTCCCGGTCCTCCTTGCTTGGCACCCTGCAATCAAATGCCTTCCTTTCTATCACTACAAATGCGGAGACCTGGTTCTACAGCAGTGGGGCAAGCAAGCCTCAGTTCAGTCCTATAATGGGGACAGACATGCTAGTCATTCTTCATTGCAAGGGACAACCCTATACAATGAATTGCCCAATCCCACCCATCACTCCCAATGCCAGTAGGGTTCTCACTGAGAGATGCTTAGACACAGTATGCCACCGGCAGGAGCCTAGGTAGCTGATTGAAATTTTTAGTCACTGGATTGAAATGAAGGATAGTGCTCTGGTGTTCAGATTCTATAATCAGGGTGTGATGACAGAGAAGTACCTGGTCCTGGACGGGAAAATAAAAGCTATATCAGAAGAGTGATTTCTGCTTTTGTGTGCCTTCATACGCTAGCTAAGCCAGACGTCAATAAGAAACATTTGTGGTTCTGGCCACACTGAATGTAAGCCACTGTAACAAAAGCTGGCATAATAATGCTGAAATAGACATCACTTACACACACTCGGGACATGCTGACCTTCTTCAAAAAGCAAATGTTAAAACTCCCCAGACTAAGGTGAGTGCCCTGTGTATGCTGACAAGGCTCTGGGTGTTAAAAATAACCTGTTTTGATCCCTGGGATAGTTCTACCAATCTTATCAGAGCATTTTTCAAATGTCAGACTCTTTCATCACCCGATTTTCATTGGCTTCCTGACCTACTATTTTCCACACTGATTTTTAGAGGCTATTTGGACTATAAACCACAAAGCTTTGAACCCCAAAATATAGAGTTGAACTGGTCCTGTTAGGGAGTCTGTAATTACTTCCAAGACGAGATTTGGGGCTTTTCATGTCATAGATCCTTGACCTGGGGAATTACTAAGCTAGAGCCCAAATGGAAGCTTGAAGCCCTGCTCTTAGCATTTCTCCCCTACCCCTAGGCACACCACTGCCTTCCTCTCCTTTGTGCTGACTCAGCCACCCACCACGGTTATGGATGGATGGGCGGGTGGAAACTTGGCTCCCCATCCCACCCTCCCTCCCTCATTCCCAGCTGATCCCTTGGAGAGTACTTCAAGCTGTTCATATCTAGTATCAGGAGACAAGGAGTAAGTTTACATTGACATCTTCCGGTGTTATCTGATAGTTTTCCTGAATGATGGAGGAACGAAAAATCCTAAAGTACAAAAATAAAACTCATCAGCATCATCAAACTTCACAGCAGTATAGCCTCTCATCCCTCTTCATTATTAATGAAGTCAAAAGAGAGTCTGGAGCTTTGATCCAGGAAACATCAAGGGTAAATGTGGTAAACCAGCCTTGCCTCTCAGGCTCAGAGTTGAGGTCTTTCATGGCAAGCAGCTCATTGGTGAGCATCTGGCCTGCAATCCAAGTGCATGCAGGTTTGCTGTGCATGCAGGTAGGGACCAGGCACTGGCCTGACATAAAAGCATGGCAGGTCACCGGCACATTTTTCCTGGCAGAACTCAAGGCAGGAAAATAGAGCTGCACTATCATAGAATTTTCTGGAATGTAATTGTTAATGTCTTACTCCTCCCAACCAGATGAGCACTTTTATTTTCCTGGAACACTGAATTCAACTGTGTTTATCTTTATCCTCAGGAACTCCTGTCTTTTGACAGCAATTGAAGTCATTGGTATTACACAGTTTATTGAACAATTAGGATCTTTTGACCTGTTTTTAGATGTGATTACTGAAAATAAAGAGCATGGTGGGTATTCAAATTTATTTCAGCTGAAGTCATGTCTTGTTTTTAGCTTTTCATTCTTTTACTCTGAGTCAGACATCAGTCAAGTTTTTTTTTTTTTCTTGCTTCAATTCAAAATGTCTAATATTAAAAGAACAATGTGTGAAGTGTCAAGTCCATAAAAGGAAATCTAGTGGTAGCTGCTGAGCTGGCTCATTATGTGGTAGCTAGCACTAGAGTTAAAGCTAGACTACTTCTCCAAGACACAAACACACATTTATATGCACAGACTCATTGTTCCGAACACGTCATCCCTAGCCAGAGATGACCCTCCCAGACTCTCCCTGTGAATCCTATGTCTTCCCTGCCCTGATGATGGGCTGGTTGAATGCACCCTTTCCTTTACCCTGCTCTGCTGCCTTTGTTCCCATGAGAAAAAGGTAAAGGGTCCACAAGTGGAATCCTGAAAGACAGAATCCAGAAGATCACTTTATTTATTTTTTATTTATTTATGTTTTTTCCACTGGGTGGTATTTTTATTTAATTTTACTACATAAACTCATGTATCACTTAACAATATGGATACATTCTGAGACATGCTATGTTAGCCAATTTCATCACTGTGTGCACCCACGCAAACCTATACAGTGTAGCCTACTACACACCTAGGCTACATGGTCTAACCTATTGCTCCTAAGCCACAAACCTATACAACATGTTACTGTACTGAACACTATAGGCAGTCATAACCCAGTGGTAAGTATTTGTGTATCTAAATACATCTTAAGGTAGAAAACATACTGTAAAAATATTGTCTTATAATCTTTTATCATACCATCATATGTACAGTCCATTGTTGACCAAAATGTCATTATGCAGTGAATCACTATACATGCTTCCAGTCTCAGGGGAGGTCTACAATCTAAGTTAGTTCTGAGAATTGCCCTTTGAAACCAGGAGATGACTTTAAAGGAGTCCAAGGAATCAGCTAGGAGACAATTCTTAAAAATCAGTTTTTAGCTGTTTTGCTGTTTTATCACAAAATGTTTTCCTGCCACCCATTCTGCCACCTTTTTAAAGATTTTGGGGAAAATCATTTTTCAAGACTTTTTTGTTGGATTTTTCTTTTGAGACAAATGATAATGAGAGAGAAAAAAGTCTCAGACTGACTTCAATTTTGTCTACATCCTAGCACAAACTGTGAGAGCTGAGTAAAAGCAAGCTTTTGCTGAGACAGGCAGAGGGTTCTAGAAGGAAGTGTGTGTGGCAAGGCACCCTGACACACTTTGCCTCTCCACAGTTCTACCCTGGGCTAGTCCCACTGATGTCCTTGTTGTTGGCCCTCTCAGTGTCCTTCTTGCGTCAAAGGAGTACCCGGGCAGCTGCCACCAGGGAGTGGAGCAGTGGCAGCTGGGGACTAGGCAGAAGTCCAACTGCTCCTGGCTGCCAATACTCCAGGCCTTGCCCGCCTATGAGGAAGTCAAGGGCAGTTCCTCTCCATTTCCTCCCCAGCCCCACTAATATCCCAGGGCTGACCTGTGGAATGGTCCCCAGACAGAAACACGGTGATGTTAAATCCTCCCTTGAAGTCCACCTCAGGCAATACACTCCATGAGACTCTTCCAGGCCAAACCCATGCGGTGTGGACAGAGGAAACTTGGGCAGAGGAAGTTGGCACTCAACTGCAAAGCTGGCTCCCTGCAAGGAGATTTATAACCAGGGAATTCACTGCTTTTGTGGTGCCTTTAGAAAACAGTCCCTGGCTTGACTGATGGAGAGAAACTTTTGTGGAAAATGCCTGTCGTTCATGTTCCTGGCAGATCTGCAAGTATTTCTACGGTGCAAATGTAGCTCTGATTGCTCACTCAACAAACACGGACAGAACCTTTGTCAGGACACTGGATGCAGTGTGTGCCAGTTGGCAGACAGGGCTCAGAAAAACAGCAAGAGGTAATTCTCCCTTCTGAGCAGCAGAGGAGTGAGGACGTGGGCTGGCTCCAACACCTTCTGATCCCAACCCAATGATGCACCCCCCACCTTAAGGATGAAATTATTTCCCTCTTATCTATCATGCCTCATACCTGAAGTGTTAAGCTAACTTGATCCCAAATGTTGTGTGTTGAATCATATCCCCCAAGAAAAATACGTGATTTTTTTTGTTTTGTTTTTTTAATATTGAAATTTATATTTTTTTATAGAGACGGAGTCCTGTTACGTTGCCCAGGTTGGACTCAAACTCCTGGCTTCAAGCAACTCTCCCATCTCGGCCTCCAAAAGTGCTGGGATTACAGATGTGATCCGCTGAGCCTGGCCAGCAAAGACCAGGATTTCTAAATGTGACCTTATATTTGGAAATATGATTGTTTCAGATATAGTTAGTTAAGACGAGATCACACTGGAGTAGAATGAGCCATTAATCTAATATGACTGAGTGTCCTTATAAGAGAGAAAAATGTCCTGGGAAGACATAAAGACACAGAAGGGAAAATGGCCATGTGTCAGGTGAAGGCAGAGATTGGAGTGATGCATCTACAAACCAAGGAATGCCAGGGAGGGCCAAGAACTGCTAAAAGCTAGAAAGAAGTGAAGAGGGGTTCTCCTCTAGAATCTTTGGGAGACCACAGCCCTGCCAACACCTTGGCTGCACACTTCTCGACTTCAGAACTCTGAGAGAATAAATTTAGGTTGTTTTAAGTCACCCAGTTTTTTGTGCTTTGTTACAGCAGCCCTAAGAAATTAATTTACCAACCAATAATGGCTTGATCATTGTCACCCTAAGCTGGCAGGAGTGCAGAAGTGAACTGGCAGCAATCCCAGTTAAACTTCCCATCAGGAGCACCCAGCAAACAACATGTACCAAAATAAAACAAACAAACAAAAGAAAATGCTTTTTGGTTTTCTAGCTAAACAGTCTTCTTCTTCACTGGGCCTTAGGGGATTTGTAATCCTTTTTTCCTCTCAAACAGACTAAAAGTGTTCATAGTTGTCACCTAGTCCAGTAACAAATGTAGTAACTCCTTGGACCTTTTCCCTGTGATTTAGACTTGTTGGAAAAGGAAACAGTCCTTGGGGGTAAAAACTCAATAATCTCTATTTGGTTTCAAAAGGAAAATTTCTAATCATCTCAAAGAAGAAAACCTGGTTAGGCTTAAGGGCCTGGGAAACTCACCACATCACCCTTGGGCTTTATTCATCCACTTCTCATTAAAGTTTGGGACTGAATCAGCATAACCTTAGCTTTTAGTCACTACAGCGAACTACCAAAGAGACCTTGAGTTGTCTACAAAGAAGGTCGAGTTGGCATCACTTTGGAGATTAAATGATGGGGAAAATTGATGGAAGAGGGTGGCAGGGTAGAGACTGTAATCTAGGCATGATGAAGTTGCTACTTAAGCCAGGACAGGATGACAAAGGTTAGGGAAACAGAGCTGTTTGCAGAGAAACAACTCTACCGTAAGGAGAAAAAGGCTCTAAACATGTGGCAAAATTCTGGATTTGGCAAGGGAATATTTAAGGGAATTTGACTTGTCTCGTTCAGAGAAGAGAGAGTTTGATGGATTTAAAAACATCTAGATACCAAGAAATATTCCAGGCATCTTTTAAAATTAAACATTATGTAAAATGGGACAACTAAAGTTAAAGAACAGAAAAGAGATTATATAAAAGAGATAAAGGAGTAGGTGCTACCAGGCTCCTGCACAAAAGGAACTGTTACAACTGGAAACGAAGGCAAAAAGAGAAGTCATCATTAGTTTTCCCTGTATACACATACAAACTCATTTAAAGACAAACTTTTTCCTGAAAGTGAGCTACGGAAGTGTTTATTGCGTTAATCTATGAAGATTTCTTACGAAAATATGGTTTTATGTACACACACACATATATATACACACACATACACACATATATATTTCTCTAGGTGTAGATGTAAATTTGCATACATATGTATATATATGCACATATACACATATATAAAATTTTACTACAATTTACTGTGCTGAAATGAGATTCAGTTTAAAGTTTATGAATGGATTCCCTGATTTCTGTGATTATTATCCTATCCTTAAGAAACACAAGGCAGGGTTGGGCATAGTGGCTCATGTCTGTAATTCCAATACATTGAGAGGCCGAGGTGGGCAGATTGCTTGCGCTTAGGAGTTCAAGACCAGCCTGAGCAACAGAATGAGATCCCATCTCTACAAAAAATACAAAAAAATTTAGCCAGGTGTGGTGGCATGCGTCTGTGGTCCCAGCTACTCAGGAGGCTAAGGTAGCAGGATGACCTGAGTCCTGGAGATGGAGATTGCAGTGAGAAGATCACTCCACTGCACTCCAGCCTGGGTGACAGAGCCAGACTTCATTTCAAAAAGAAAAGAAAAGAAAAGAAAAGAAACACAAGGCATATGATAAGGAGCCAGATAAAACATAGGCATGATTTTATTGGCAAATATATTCTCTCTTACCCATTCTCAAGTGTTTGAGCCAGAGAAGCAGCTATGGGTGGTAATTGAAAGACAATCAGTTCCATGGTCTTACACAGCAAGAAACAAAGATGATACCTTTAATCCTCCCGGGGTGTAATTATCCCATGAGAACCCCGCAAGTAGAGAAGTCTCCTTGCTATTATTAGATTTCTTTCAGTTTAGGATGTAAGTATATGCAGAAAGTCATTCACTGAAAATTACTGGTTTCCCTATCAGTGTGTTTGAAATATGAGCTCGGTGGTGATTAATTTGGTCCTTGAGCTAGGTGAAGCTCCACTTTGGCTCTCCCTTAGTGCAAAACCTGATTCTGAATGAACTGGCACGCGGCCCCTTATTCTAATTTTGTGTGTGTTCCCAGAAAACAGCAGGACTGTTCTTTTGGACTGCTGAGAGTTCTCTGAGTTCAAGACTTTGTTCCATTGACTATTTTTTCCTTCAACAATTTCAAAGGTTCTCAGTGAAGTTTCTTTTTTAATGTCATAACCATTGATGTGAAGGCTGTCCAATTACCTGGTCAAAAGAAAGCCCTCTCGCCACACCACTTGATTTCACGTGTTTCCCCCCAGGCTCTGTGGGATATGTTGTCACGTTTCCCAGAATCGTCTACGTTTGAGCAATGGGCAAAAATGACTAACCTGCAGGTCCAAAGGGACTCTTTTAAATTGTTTTAATAAAATTAAAAATGAGAGTTATATCTGTAAATGAAATATGTAGAGCAGTATTAATTCTCTTTATCTCTCTCTCCATACATATACACACATATTTACTGGCCAGAAATATAGAAAAATTTCACTTTATCTGAGTAACCAACTACAAAATAAAAGGGGAAAAGACCTGCAAACTGAAAAGTATGTGAGACAAATCTCCATCAATTTAGAAGGTTATTTTGCCAAGATTAAGGTTATGCCCAGAGGAAAAAAACATGGAATCAAAGAAATAGTCTGTGCCTTTCTCCAAAGAAAATTTTGAGGGCTTCAGTATTTAAAGGAGAAACTCAGGCTTCAGGGGAAAGAGGAAGGGTAGGGTCATCCACGTGCTGCAAGGGAAAAGGAGCAGGCAGGGGAATAGTCAATTATGTATTTGTCTTGCGCCCAGTAAATCGGCACTTCACGTAAGATAAGGTGAACATAGAGTAGCTACCTGTGGAAATATTTAACTGTTTCTCCGGAGCTATCTGCTTAGAGACAAAAGGAAAGGCAGTTTCTTGCATGATTCAGCTTTCAGTTTATTTTTTTTCCTTTTGCCATAGTAAACTGGGGTTCTGTTTTCATTTCCCTTTCACAGACCTATTCCATATTCAGTGAATAATGTTAACATCTGTTGGACATCTCTATAACAGGCATTGGAGACACTTTATGCAACGTATCTATGGTATCCTAAGTAACTCTGCTAGGCAACCAACGAGGAAAGGGAGGCTTTGCAAAGTTCAATGACGCCCCCAAGACTGTGCCCCTACAATACTAAAGCAAAAATGTGAACTTGCATCTGTATCATTTCCCAGTTATTCTTTTATTCTCCTTCTATTTCACCATGGATATTGCCAGCAACTGGTTAAATACAAAGTAACTCACTTCCATGATACATGTGTGTTAGTCAGTAAATTAATGATGTTCATTCTAGCCACTTCAGAATTAACTATTGCATAATCATTATGGAGTCTTTTGTTCTCCTTTGCACAACTCAAATGAGACTTACTAAATTCTTAACCCAAGTCAGCGCTTCTGGGTAAATAGTCTTCTGACTGGTGAACCAGCTTCTTCCTCTTCTTTCTTTTTTTGTCAGAACATGGCAGCCTTAGTGGTTGCTCTACTACCCATCTCTCTGTTTTCCCTGGCTTTGTAAGTGAAGATTTGGATAATTTATCAGCCCACAGAATGCTCAGCCTTGGAAAACCTCACACCTTCATCCTCCCAATATTGGCTGTTTGTGTACTTGAACAATGGGAATTTCTCAATGACCAGCTCAGGGACCAGAAGGGAAAACAGTAGCCAAACTGACCTGTGAAATCAGAGGCTAACTCTGCTTCATTTTGGTGGTTTCATGAAACTATTGAGAAAATTGCCCTCCAATTTTGGAACACCTAGAAATTCACCTACATGTAATTATCACTCCCTCACACTGCTCTTCTGTGAACTCCCACGTTACCATAACCTCTCCAATCTTTCTTTCCTTCTTTCTTGTTTTTCCTTCCTGTCTTTTTTCTTCCCTCTTTTCTTTTTTTGTTTTTTCATGAACCTCAGATGCAGATAATTGTCTTAAGCATAGGTCTCAGATTATGATATACTACCATGAATCACACAGAAACTCTTTTTTATTTTGTATAAGTGTTATTCTTCCTCTGTTATCCTGACGCCCACTCTCATTCCTTCCTCCTTAGGCCCCCACCCTAATGCGTTTGATATGTGTTCCTTGAATATGCATGTTTGTGGCAGGTGCTGCTCTTTGTCCTTCTCTTTGCATAGTAATAGAATTTGCAGCTGGGCACTAGACATGACTAAGTGACTTAATTTTGGCCAGTTGGATATGAGAAAAAATGATGTGTGTAACTTTCTAGATTGCACATTTACAGGGCAGAAATGTGTCCTTCCCTTCCCTTTTCCCACTTCCCACTGGCTGGGTTGTGATTGTGGTGGCAGGAGATTAAGCAGTCATAACAAAAGCCATGAGTCGATGGTGCAAAGAAAAAATGGTAGAAGCAGCTTGGGCTCCTGAAGGCGTTGAACCAGCATATGCCTCTGAAGTGCCTACTTGAGTTTTTACAGGAAAAAAAAAAAAAAACTATCCAGCTTAATTCGTTATTATTTTGGGTGCTCGTGTTATAGCCATTGATCCAATTTCCTAAATAAATACAATACCTTTGCAAAATATGTAGGGACATGGAATATGTCTGCGTGTGTTTCAAATTTTAAATGGTATTGTTCTGCTTCTTAGGTTATTCACTCAGAACTCTTAAAAAATCTATTTTCTGCGTCGCGCACATCTAGTTGTTGCTTCTGACTGCTGCAGAGTAGATCATTATGTGTATCTACTACATTTTTCTTACACAGTCCCCTAGTGATAGACACGTATTACTTCCAACTTCCCTCTGCCACAGAAAACACCATGCTAATATCCTTGAAGATGTCCCTTATGAACTTTTAAATGAGTTTCTCTTGGGTATGTGTGCAAGACAATTATTGCTGGTCATAGAGCATTGCCACATTTAATTCTACTAAGTTCTGCCAAATCACTTTTCAGAATGGTTGTACCAGACTGCACCTCCGTTGGCAATGCCTGAGAGCTCCTGTTTCTCAGCATCCTTGCCAATGCTGTGTATTATGGACGTTTCTAATTTTTGCCAACCTCAAGTGACTCACTTTTGTTTGCCGTTCTGTGATTATTTGTGCTTGTGTAACTGGTCATATACTTGTTAACCATTTGAGTTTACCCTTCTGTGAATCCCCTCTTTTCTTCCCCTTTCCCACTTCCTAGTATCCTCTTGAGATTAATTCATATTGCTTTTAGTCACTTCCAGCCCTGATCTTGCAAAGCAGATATCTTTTGTACCTTATTCATAAAGACACTGTAGCCCTTTGATATCAGTTCCCACATTAGTCTGCAACTCATATCCAACCCCCACGTGGATGTATACCCTCACCCCCAGCCTACTCATGCCCCTGACATTTCCAGGGTCACTGAGTTGCCAAGTATCCTCAGCTTGCAACCACTCCACTGGTGACTCACCTCCCCTTCTCTCCATATTTTAGTCCTCAAGTCTGAATGTGGCCATAAGATGCCAATGTGATTCCTTTCCCATGTCTGTCTTTGCCTCCTCTGCAGTTAAGGAGCAGGGGGTAACAGGATGGGGTTTGAATTGTGCAGCCAGAGGCTAACACTCAAGACTTCAACATTTAGAAATGGAAATTTAGATGAAAAACTCTTACAGTCCCTCCTGATTCTAAAATGTCTGACTCTTCAGAGTACATGTGGGAATTTACAGAACTTTTTGTTTTTGAACCAAGAGGTTTCCACGGGAATATCTTTCATATTCACCTTAGACTCTGTCTAAGGAAAATGTCAGCCTGTGAAAATCAGTGCAAAAAAAATTCACGTGGCTAAACAGAGGGAAATCTTTTGAGAGCAACACTGACTAACACACCAGGTAGGAAATAAAGCTGGTTTCCCTCTTAGAATAGAAAGAGGAAGAATGTACTACTACTGGAGACCCCTGAGATTGACCAGAGCCATAAAGGGGAGGGTCTTTTATGACATAATGGTCTCTTCACTGTCACTTAGGGCCCCGATCACAGTTCACTGATTAAACTACTCTCACTCTGGCAGTCAATGCTCTCAATGTCTTAACCTTTTATTCTCATGCTACTCCTGCATAAGAAAACTCCAACCCTGGATTGGTTCAGCCGGCCTCTTTCTCCGCTCCCATGGAGACATACTCCAGCTGAGTACTTCTGGCAAAGGTCATACAATGGTGCTGATTGAGATTCTTGACTAATCCATGGTCCCTGACCTTAGCTGGATTTTTAACACCGCTTGGCAACCTTCTCACGGCAAACAGTGCTCACGCACCAGGGTGGTTCTTCAGACTTCCTCTCTCTCTTATGTTACTTTCTTCAAGTTTACTTCTTCCTTCACTCTCCACTCACCACACATCTTAGCCTATTCGACAGAAGATGGGGGATGGGATGACTCATTCAACTTCATGGCCCCTCAACCTTTGACTTACTTGTATCTCGTTCCCTTTATCTCCTTCTGTATAGCAGTGTCTATTGGTTTCTCCTGCTAAATGTCTCTACCTTTGCTGATGATTCTCAACTGGATCAGACCCAGTGCCTCTTTTTATGATATATATATATATATATATAGAGAGAGAGAGAGAGAGAGAGAGAGAGAGTAATCTTCTTCCTCTTGACTATTAAGAAATTAATATAACCCACCTAGAAATATAATTACTTTTACTTAATGCTGTAAATATAAAATAAAGGGGGAAATAATGTGCATTTCAATATGTGCTCAGTGCTTAGGCACTGCTAGAATACATAATTCGGTAGTCAAATGCTTGCACTTACTGTAGGATCACTATGTGATAGTTATGAATGTGTAAACTGATACAGGTGCTCAGTATTGGAACTCACAAAATAGAAGCAAACATACTCTCCCAAAACAATAAACAACCCTTGCTAAAACTCCCAGCAAAACACCGCACAATCTTTCCCTGATTGACACAATGGTGGCATCCTTGGAAAATGTAGTCTACATTAAATCTATATAAAAACTACATTTTGTTTATATGAAAAACAGAGTTAAGTTCTAAACTCACATAATTCTAAATAGGTGTTCACCTTCCTGACTTCCTAGGGGGTCATTTGAGAACTGTTCTAGATGTAGAACTATTCTTCATTACGCTGCCCATTGTAAGACACGACACAGCCTTGGACTCTTATCTGAACACGCCCAAATCACTGTGACAACCCAAACTATCCCACACATCGCCAAAATGCCTCCTGGAGAGAGCCACCACCTTTGTATAGAGAACTACTGGTCTGTTCTGGATCTCTCTTCAGTGGCTTTGTTTGGTCAGTTCTCCGTTTGTTTCATCCTTCAACCACCCCTTCTCTATTTGTTATTTGTCCTGAATTCTATCTCAGAAATAAATCGAAACAAAACACCCTGTCCCCTATAACACTAGACACTTCTCTTGCTAGTGCGCAGTCTCCCTCCTCCTCTTCCTGGTGTTTCTTCCCTCCGCCTCCCATTCGCTGCCTAACCCACTGTTACCACTCTTTGGCTCCTACCATGCCATTGAAATTATTCTTGAGTGGTTTACATCTGATCTCTTAGTTCCTGATTTTTCTTCTTTCCAGGTGGCTGTTTTTGTTTCCTTATTCCTCCACAGCTTCCTTTTGTTTGCCAATCAGATACCAGGGAATCATCCCTCAGCGCTCAGCCAGTAATGAACTCCTATTGCTTCTCCTTCCTTAACATCTCTTAAATCTTTTTTCTCTACCTCTGCTAGGCCTGTATCTCTCACTTAGATTACTACAAAAAATTCCTCTTTCCCACCCTCTTCATACTATGCATCAATCTTTGTCACTGTCTTTGAAAAAACTTTCAGTTGCTATTGAATGGCTTCAGGGCAAAATTGAAACATTTGGGCACAGCAGAAACAATCCTTCCTATCTGGCCTCACTCCTATTTTCCCAGCTTCATGGCTTGTCACTTTAGTCCTCTGCAAACAAATCTGGCCATGATGAATTACTGGTTGTTTCTCCAATGCACCAGGCTCTCTTATGCTCCTTAGTATTTGCATGCGCTGTTTCTTCCTGGATTGCTACCCCACCCTTCATCTGCTTCTTCTATTCAAGCTTCAAGACATAGCTCAGACAACCACTCCTTCAAAAAGACTTCTTTGAACTACCTGTCCCCAAACGGCAGCAAAGTCGGTGATTATCCTTTGGTTGTCCTACCAGAGCATTTAACACACTGCATTGCTTGTCTGGCATCTCCCCGGACAATGGGGAGGGAGATTCTCTGCTCTTTCTTATCTCTGCCATACCAGTGTCTAGTACACTAACTAGTGCTCAATCGAAGTTTGTGAAATAAATAAGTAAACAAACAAATGGACAGGTTAAGAGTGCAGCTGATACCCAGAAACCATGGCCAGGGGTGTTTAACCCAAGAACTAGTCCAGCAACTTGCTGGCTCAAACGAAAAACAATCATAAGAAAATTTAAAAGTTCTCTATTTGTCAGTCATCAACTTCACCATAAATCCTTGTCAGTGCCCAAAGGCTGTAGTGATTAAATGTTCTGCAGAATAAATGTTCACACCAAAACCACAGGTAGACCTTCTCCACTTCAAAGCAGAATTCCAAACATTTTGCATAAGACAAGGAGAAACTTGTATAAGGACAGGAAAAGGTTCAGCTAACCCAGCCTAGTAAACACAAGAGATTCTGCAGGAAACAGAATGTCAGGAAACGTCTCAGACAGAGCCTACATTAACACTACTTTGTAGCCAGGTCTACTAAGTAAAGAATGAGGAGGGTGTTAGAGTCGGGAGGAGGTGAACACAAATAAGGGGACGCTTTTGTTTTATTTTGTTTGGTTGAGACAGGGTCTCACTCTGTCACCCAGGCTAGAGTGCAGTGGCACTATCATAGCTCACTGCAGCCTTGGCCTCCTGGGCTCAAGTGATCAAGGGACATATTTTCACAAGAGTGGGGACCTTTTTTGCTCACCTCTGTATTTGCCACAACTAAAATAATGCCTGGTATACTATAAGCACTCAACAAATATTTGATGAATTATTAAGTCAATCCTTGATTGGTAAGACAATAAAGTGTTAAAAGTGGTTGTGCTGGGTGTGCTAGACTTTTTTTTCCTCCTGACTTTTTATGTTTTTTGGTTTTATCCAAACTTTAAAAAAAATGAGCATGTATTCCTTATTAATTACTTTTATAATCAGAAATGTTTCATGAAGCAAAAGAAAGCAATTATGCAATGTGATCCTGTGGTAGTGTGGGTGGTGGGGGCGGTGATACTAGTATAGAATCAAGCGCTACCTACCCATTATTTCTTTAAGACTATCAGGTGAAGGAGTGCCTTACACACAGCAGTGAAGAATAAAAGGCCATCATAGACTCCAAAGCGTGATCTGTGATATCTCTGTTCCTCTATTTCTCCCTCTCCTCTCTCTTTCTCTTCCCCTCCCATCCCCACCCATTCCTCTTTCACGTAGAACAAAGAGCTGCGTGGGCTGCATGTGAAGAGGGTGCAGAGACAGAAAAATGATAGGGGTTTTCCATGCATTCACAAAACTGTGTGGAAATCAGTTCTTTTCAAATCAAATGAAAAGCTATTTAAAAGCCAAGTCGTATTATGAACTGCACACTGGGGCAGATCTCTTAGGATGTTTCTAGTGTGTACAAATCAAGTACTCCCATAAGTCCCTGCACAGCCTGAGAATCCCCCAGTGTGGTGGCATTAAACCAGATTTAAAAGTTCCCGAGTTCTGATGATAACATCATTCACTTCCTCCCCCAGCCTCCTCCAAACAACAGTATCATCAAATACTTCATACTACTGCCAATGAAAAGACAATCACCAAGGGTAACTAATGCTAAACAAGAGCAAATGGAGCCGCAAATTAAAGGGCATGGGAAATGGAGGAAAATAAATGCTTTCAGCTGGAGTTTGAGAGAAACTGGAGCTGATGGACAAATGAGTCAGAGAGAGAAAGAGGGAGAAAGCCAAATCCTAAGGGAACTTACCAGACCAACAAGCCTGTCTACAAATGGAATGTTCACATTTAGATATGAACTCAAAGTCATTTCAACCCATTCAGATCCTTTGATTTCGCCTTCCAAGATGCCAACAATAATGACGTCACTGTCCAAGGTAAAGTCTCTCAGAAGGCCAGAAGAATCCCACCATCCACAGATACATGCTGCTTACCCCAAATATAGCATGCTTGCCCAACTATTCGAGAAACACAGTTATTTGTGCCTCTTAGGTCACCAATGCTATCACTTTCTGCCATTAGCTTCCAAGTATGCTTATTATTAAACATGTATAAATTTTCTAACATCTAGATTCCTGAGGCATCTTATTCCATTCCAAAATCATTGAATTTACCCACATCCCTGCCCATGATCAAATCCAAATCCCATTTCCATACTGTTGTTGTTGTGTTTTTGTTTCTGCCCAGATTTGTCACCCATAACACACTATTTTATTATCCAACTGACATGGAAATCCAGAATACGATACCCTCTCTTTGTTCTTTCCTCCTCTTCTCTCTGGCCGCTTCTCTAGGATCTTGACACAAAAGATGGTCAAGAAATACTGTGAGTTGATTAAAAACTGTCATTTTGCTGATTCTTTTCCCATTAACTTTTAGCATCTTCCCCTAAATTTCTTTTCTTTTTTCTTTTTTTTTTTGGAGACAGAATCTCGCTCTGTCGCCCAAGCTGGAGTGCAGTGGCGCGATCCTGGCTCACTGCAAGCTCCGCCTCCTGGGTTCACGCCATTCTCCTGCCCCAGCCTCCCGAGTAGCTGGGACTACAGGCGCCCGCCACCTCGCCTGGCTCATTTTTTGTATTTTTAGTAGAGACAGGGTTTCACCGTGGTCTCGATCTCCTGACCTTGTGATTCGCCCCCCTCGGCCTCCCAAAGTGCTGGGATTACAGGCATGAGTCACCGCGTCCAGACTTCTTTTCTTTTTTTTTTTTTTTTTAAGATGGAGTTTCACTCTTGTTGCCCAAGCTGTAGTGCAATGGCACAATCTCGGCTCACTGCAACTTCTGCCTCCCAAGTTCAAGTGATTCTCCTGCCTCAGTCTCCTGAGTATGTAGAATTACAGGCATGCACCACCATGCCCGGCTAATTTTTTGTATTTTTAGTAGAGACGGGGTTTCTCCATGTTGGTCAGGCTGATCTCGAACTCCCGACCTCAGGTAATCCACCTGCCTCAGCCTCCCAAAGTGCATGGATTACAAGCGTGAGCCACTGCGCCCAGCCATCTTCCCCTAAATTTCTTACTTTCTCTTAATATGGCAAATCCTAAATATTATAGAACTCTCATGGTTTTAATTATCAACTCTTATGAATAAGAATGGCAAATTAGTTTATCTAGCCTTGCATTTTTATCTGCATCCGGTGTCTCCCAGCCTGAGGCACTTGCACTGAGCATCCTTTCTATAATGTAAGCTAATATGCAAAATTCTGTAGCCCTCCTGCAAGAGGAATGCATCTCTCCTCTTCCAGTAGACTCTGGAACAATATTACATATCTTTTAAACAAGAAGCAACAGAAGAAGTTATCAGATTACACCTGGCCAAATCTTGACAATTCTGCATGTAACACCAATCTCATCGTCCAGCCCTTTTCCCCTGTTTGTCTTCTGCTCCTGGCCTTAGTTGCTCTGTGTGTTAGACCCTTGCTGATCTTGCCTTTTATTTATTTATTTATTTATTTTGAGTCAGGGTCTCACACTCTGTCACCCAGGCTGGAGTGCAGTGGCGTGATCATGGCTCACTGCAGCCTTGATCTCCCTGGCTAGATAGATCCTCCTACCTCAGCCTCCTGAGTAGTTCAGACTACAGGCAAGTGCCACCATGCCTGGATACCTTTTTAAGTTTTTGAGAGATGAGTCTCACTATGTTGCCCTAGCTGGTCTCCAACTCCTGGGCTCAAGCAATCCTTCCGCCTCAGCCTCTCCAAGTGCTGGGATTACAGGCATAAGCTGCCTAACCTGATCTCACCCCTGACCACAGCATTAGTCTTCTTGCTTTGCTTTGAGTATCCTGCCTCCTCCAAATAACCTAAAAGAGGTACTATCTGGCTCCTTACAGAAAACGTGTGCCTAGTATGAATGCACATGTGTTACCCGAAAGGGGTAAAACGGTGGGCCATTGGCATGTACTCACAGTTTTAACATGAAGGAATCACATCATAATGGAGTAAGGTACAGGAGGATGGCATGCTCAGACACTGGGGGTATGCCGGAGCAGGGTGTGCAGGCAATGGCTGTGATAGGCAGAGCCAAGATGATCCCCAGGATCCCAGAAAAATGCTTTGGTTGGGGGAGGCAGCAGCCACAGGGCAGCCCTTCTATTGGGG
>NW_012099766.1:114653-300829 GCF_000951045.1 Mandrillus leucophaeus
GGCGGGGGCGGGGGCGGGCTTGCTTTCAGTGACAGCTGCCATAAACAGGCAGCTAGGGAGCGCTCACTTCAGCCCAATTGCTGACTACAAGCAGGGTAGTCTGTCCTCAGGGTGCTTGTAAATGCACTGCAGGACTGCTACGGAGCCACCGGGGTCCCTGTCAATGACTTGTGCTTCAGCCTTGGAGGCAGCAGCTAGCAGCAGTACACCGCTTTCAGCGGAGGATGTCTGTGGGGCTCCTGGTATGTGGAGCTGCAGGGGCTGTTGGGCCTCAGGGCAGGATGTAGTCCGCTTGGGACTGGGCTCTCAAAATGGCGCCTTGCTGTGGCTGCTTAGAGCTCAGGGGATGTGTGGGACCCAGCGTGAGTTCCCCCCCTGGAGTAATGCCATCTGTGATCTCCAGGACGCTCCCTATGTTAGTCACAGGGCTTGTGTGGGTCGAGGGGCTCTCGCGGACCTGGGATTGCAGTAGTCCATGATGGGAATGCATTCCGCTGTGGGTAAGTCATTTACTCTTTCCTCACACTGGGAGAGGCTCCCAGCCAGTCCTGGCAGACTGTCTCTCTTACCGCTCGCGCTCCTTCCTCACCTCAGGTGTTTTCTGTCACTTCTCGGTTAAATCTAGTGTTCTCTTTTTGGTGATGTATTAAACGTGTGATGATGCGCGGACTGTTTCAGTTCTTGATGGAGGAGGCAAGGACCAGATGCCTCTAGTTAGCCATCTTGGAGCCCCTCCAAGGCCCTACTTGTTAATACCACTACAACAGGGAATACATTTTAATCTAAACTGTGGAGGAAGTGCATTCAAACCATAACATTATACTTTACAAAATGAATAAATGAATTTGTGGGAAAATGGCCTTTTATCAGAGTTTGAGATGTGTCCTCTAGAGGAGTCTAGCACAGCTGGGGAATCAGTCAAGAGGCACATCGACACTTGGGATATGAAAAAAAGGAAAATTTCCTAAAGAAGATGTCGCTTTCCAATGCATTTAAAAACAACCACAAGAATAAGCCACTGATTAACAAAGTTATCTAACAATGGCAGTGAGGGAGAGCAACACCTTCACAGCATTTTCATGGTGTCTCAGAAGGGGAAAGATTACGGGCAGATATTTATAGGACTTGTGGTCTTGCATCAAATGCTTTGAGGCAGCTCTCTGAAGGCCAGGATTTATGGGGATTAGACAAAATTTATTATATAACAGTTTAAGATTGATGGATATAACCAAGGTGAGTGTCTTGAAGCTATCTGATTCAGTAAATAGCAGTTGCTTAAGCAAGCTGTTTCCCCAGGTGAGCAACCTATTGTCTAAATAAATTGGTTTTCAGGAATTTCCTGAAGGAAACAACAATTTATTGTTAGACAGAATTATTTTCCTGGGCTAGAATTTCCTGGAACACATAGTCAATTCTCGTTGACGTTTAAGTGGTCTCAGTTTTCAGTACTGATGAGTTAACCCACAGGAGGAAGCCAGAGACTCAGTTCTCAGTTCTCTTTGTGATCATTCCTCAGCTGTGATGGCGGATAGACGTTACCATGTGGGGACTTGATGCATTTGGATCTGCACTGTACTTTGTGATGTGATCATGAATCAGGTTTCCTGATAGGCAATTTTCCTGCTTTTTGTTGGATAGACGTTGGTTGGATGATTTGACAGTGCTGTGGCTGCGCAGCAGCATTTTTAAGACTCTGAGTTCACACATTTGGGTGCTGTGACACAGTGATGCTACAGTGAGGAGTCATGGTGAGACTTCTATGCCAGGAGCCAAGAGTGTCCAGATTAAAACAAGAGAACAGATCCCATCCCTAATTTGAAGAGCCAGCATAGCCATACTCAGTGGAGGGGGATTAATATCCAAATTGCCTAATTTTAGGGTCTCTTTGTTTGCTGCACAATCTTACAAGATTATCTAAGCCAGGGTCAGCAAACAATTGCCAGCAGGCCAAAGCTGCTCTCTTACCATCTGTTTTTGTAAATAAAGTTTTATTTAAACATATGGCTATACTCTGCTGGCCCTAATGATATTTCTAATTTTTTTTAAGGTGTAAGCTTATTATTTTAATAACTTATTTCCCTTTTTTGTTTTTTTTTAAAGATGGAGTCTCACTGTGTCTCCCAGGCTGGAGTGCAATGGCATGATCTCGGCTCACTGCAACCTTCACCTCCCGTGTTCAAGCAATTCTCCTGTCTCAGCCTCCTGAATAGCTGGGATTATAGATGTGCGCCACCACGCTGGGCTAATTTTTGTGTTTTTAGTAGAGACAGGCTTTCACCATGTTGGCCAGGCTGGTCTTGAACTCCTGGCCTCAGGTGATTCACCTCCCACCTGGCCTTCCAAAGTGCTGGGATTACAGGCATGAGCCACCACACCTGGTCAAGACCTTATATCCTAATAGTAGACTTTATTTTTAAGCAATTTGCTGACCTTCTTGAATCTGTGGTTTTCATAAACTTTGGGAGATTTTTGGCCATTATTTTTTCAAAATTTTTTTCCAACATATCCCTCATCTCCTTCAGGAACTGCAATTTACACGTTAGTTTGAAGTTGTCTATAATGCACTGATACTCTTCTGTTTTTCATTTTGAGTACTTTTTATCTCTCAATTCTTAAATTCACTAGTCTTTTCTTCTGCAATTTCCAATTTGCCTTTAATTCTACTCAGTGTGTTTTTCATCTCACATGATGTCTTCATCTCTAAAGTTTGATTTTTAGTCTTTTTATATCTTCCATGTTTCTGCTTACCATGTTCAGTCTTTCCTCTGGCTTCTTGAACATATGAAGTACAATTAAAATTCTTCTAATGTCTTTGCTAATTCTATCATCTTTGTCATTTCTGGGTCAGTTTCAAATGACTGATTTTTCTCTTCATTATGGGTCGTATTTTTGTGGATAGTTTTTGGATCCTTTTGTATTTCTATAAATACTTTTGGAACTTTGTTCTGGAACATACTTAAAATTACTTGCAAATAGTTTGACCCTTTATCTTAATTATGTGCTTTGTTAGGTGGTATTTCTGTAAATATTCTTGAACTTTATTTTGAAACTCAGTTACTTATAAGCAGTTTGATTCTTTTGGGTCTTATTTTGAGTTTCATTATGTGGTATCAGAGTAGTGTTTAGTCTAAGTTCTATGTTACTGCATGACTGAAGCAAAAATTCTTCCAAGTATGCTACTCAATGCCCATTTCCTATAGAAACAGGAGCGATTCTGAGCCCTGGATTATATATCCCCTAATCATTTCAGGTGATTCTTTCCCCAGTCTTGGGTAGTTTCCTCACTTGCATATGCTGACTCATGCTCACCTGAAGACCCTGTACAGATCCCCAGCGTTCTCTCTGCACAGCTCTCTCCTTTCCCATATCTTTCCTTGCAAACTCTACTCACCTTACCCTCCCCAGACTCCACTTAGGGTGATGGCAGGGTTCCATCTGGGTTTTCCCGTTCTGTACCACAGCCTGGATACTCACTCCAGACAGTAAGCTGGGGCGAATATAAAATTCATCTTGTTTCTCTTGGATCACTATTCTTCATTGCCTGATGTCTTGAAAAATCTTTTTATTTTTCAATATTGTGTCTTGTTTTTTTTTTTTTTTTCACTGGTGTACTGGAGAGTAAATCTGGTCCCTGTTTCTTCATTTTGGCCAGAAGCAGAAATCTATTCATAGTATTTTTTCAAAAACTTCTCTGGTGATTTTTATTCACACCCTCACTATACAACTGCTGCTATAAATCTGTAAGATATTAGTAAGTGACCCGGAGCAAAGTTTATTCTATAAGGATGCCAGTTTGATGAGACCCGCTGATATTATATCTTTGAGACAGTTTGAGAACAAACTTGCCAGGTCTACGGCTGTCTGCTTCCCCATGAACTTCTTGTAGACTCGCAACAAATAGGATAAAAGACAGAAAGAGTAATGTTACTAGTAATAAAACATTTCCACAAAGAATAAACATTTTCAAATCTGATCAGATAATCTAGTAATTTCTTAAAAGTTTCTTATTTCTAGGAAGAAAAATAAACAATTTAAGAGCTTTATGGATAGGAAACTGGGACTCAAATCCAATGCAAGACTTACCTCAATACTGCAATGGGGAAGGCTTCCAAATGGCAAAGTTCAGAAGAACACACTGTTTTAGGGCTAAGGTTATCTTAAACTGCAGGAGCAGAAATTCTTGAGTGAATCCCACTGAAGCCTCAAAACCGTTGATTGTTGACATTCAAAGAAGACCATCAGAATAAACTATTGATGAAACAAAGCTAAGTTTATTAGCCTGCAGTAAAAGAGTGCAACACCTTGAAAAAGTCTTTGTAATTCTCAAAAGGGAGAGGTCACAGGTAGATATTTATAAACATTAAGGGTCTGGGCTCAAGTGGTTTAAAGTCAGGACTTTCAGTGAAGAAATCTGGTGGAAATTTGGCAAAATTCATTATATTATAGTTTAGAGTTGGTGGATACTGTGATAAGAGGGTCTTGAAGTCTTGAAAAATAGATAGTTCTTCGATAAACAAGTTATTAGACTTGGAGAGGAACCTGTTGTCCTGAGAAGGGGCTTATTTGTTCAAATGAGCAATCTGTCATCTGAATAAATTGGTTATCAGACACTTTCTGAACTAAACATTGAAGTTATTCAGTCTTCCTGGACAAGAATTTTCTTGAACAAATAGTAAAGTCATAGTGACACAGGTGGTCTGTTTTCTATACTGATAGTTAAGCTATGAGGATGCAGGTGGTCTCAGTTAGAGATAAGAATGCACCTACTGAAGAGGAAAGCCTACAGAACTGGGTATGATTAGACTTCATAGGGTCTGGTTATGATCTGACCACCAAACTAGCTGGAAGATTTGAACAAATGACATCACCTCTCTGAGCCTCACTGGATTTAACAGCTGGACTGACACTACCTGGGACACCACCACACAGAGCCCAGAGTGAGCAGAGTGCAGCTTTTCACCCAGAGCTATGCCCCTCTACCCTTTGTATAATTCCTGGTTTGCGGGACAATAACAGATTTGAGGTCTGTCATACCTGGGCATCAGAATGAAAAGTTGCCCCCTGGTAGGTGAGTTGCCACTACCGAATGTTGCTATAGTCTGAATGTTTGTGTCGACCCAAAATTCATATGTTGAAATCCTAAACCCCAAGGTGATGGGGCTTTTCGATAGGTGATTAGGTCATGAGGGTTGAGTCCTCATGATTGGGATTAGTGCCCTTATAAAAAAGGCACAGAAAGTTACCTTGCTACTTTCACTGTGTGGGGATGGGACCACACCAGACAGTGAATCTGCTGGCACCATGATCTGGGACTTCTCAGCCTCCAGAACTGTGAGAAATAAATGTTTGTTTATAAACCACACGGTTTATGGTATTTTTGTTAAAGCAGCCTAAATGAACTGGGACAAATGTTTACATAACTTGGGTTTTCCGAGGCCTCACCACACTCTAAGTAGAAATAGGGTTATGTTAACAGTAACAACTAAACTTTAGTGGTTCTTGCCACTAGCAAGGCAAGCAAGACCCTACTGCTTCCTGGGGAGAGGGGAGTCTTGCAAGGGCTCCTTGCTTATGTGCACATACACAAGTGAAGGCCACTGCTGCTTCTGCTACCCTTCTCAGTGCTATTGCTCCTATCCAGCATCTACTGGGAACCCCTCTCCCAGAAGGTCTAAGAGGAACTGCCTGGTGTCCCAAGTATCTCCTAAGAAAGGGACCACTATTGTGCTGGCTCCCTCAGGGACCTAGAGCTGCCCAGAGGTCTCTGGGGACAGGGAAATTGGCTTTCCCCATTTTGTGTTATAATCAGTTGAATGATCCCTACATATCACTTGAATTCCTTTGTGTTATAGAGTTTAATAAAACAACACTTTCAATCGATCCTCCCAGTTAGAGGTATATTGAATACACATTTTGGCCATATATGGAAAGGCTTAGTTTGGCATAAGCCGAGGCTAAAGATAAATATCACCATCATAGAGTACACTTATGGAATGTGAATATATCTGAAATTTTATTTTAAAATTGATGATTATACCATACAATTCCATTTATATAAACTTCTCAAAAGATAAACGATTGGGATGGAGAACTGGCCATTGTTGCTAGGTGTCATGGAGTGAGGTATTATGAGGAAGCTTGTTAGTTGGTGAAACTGATTCAGATGGTGATCCTACTGGTGGTTACATGAACAATGTTTGTGTTAAAATTTACAGAATTGTAACTGTCTAATGGGTTCTTCTTGCCTGCTACTCAGATAAAGCTGATTTATCAAGATAGGGCAATTGCAATAGAGGAAGAGTTTAATACAAATAGAGCCAGCTAAACAGGAGACCAGAGTTTTATTATTACTCAAATCGGCCTCCCTGAAAATTTGGTGGCCAGAGTTTTTCAAGAATAATTTGGTGGTATGCCAGGCGCGGTGGCTCAAGCCTGTAATCCCAGCACTTCGGAGGCAGAGGTGGGTGGATCACGAGGTCAGGAGATCAAGACCATCCTGGCTAATAAGGTGAAACCCCGTCTCTACTAAAAATACAAAAAAATTAGCCGAGTGTGGCGGCAGGTGCCCGTAGTACTAGCTCCTCGAGAGACTGAGGCAGGAGAGTGGGGTGAACCCGGGAGATGGAGCTTGCAGTGAGCTGAGATCGCGCCCCTGCACTCCAGCCTGGGCGACAGAGCAAGATTCCTTCTCAAAAAAAAAAAAAGAAAAGAAAATATAAAATAAAACGAAATAATAATTTGGTGAGCAAGGGAATGGGTGCTACTGATTGGTTGGAGATGCGATCATATGGGTGTGGAAAATGGTCCTCATGTGCCCTGAGTCAGCTTCTGGTAGGGGTCCACAGAGGAGTCACTGGTTCAGGACACTGGGTCATCAGAAATGCAAAAGCCTGACAAGACATCTCAAAAGGTCAATTTTAGATTCTACAATAGTAATGTTATTTACAGGAGTAATTAAGGAAGTTGAAAATCCTGCGACCTGTGGAATAATGGCTGGTAATCACTTAACTATGCCTATATCTTAGCAGAATTCAGGCCCCTCCTGTCCTCATAAACTGGTGGACTTTCATTAGTTTTACAAAGGCAGTTTAGTTTTGGAAAGAGCTATTATCATTTAAATTATAACCTAAATTTCTCCCAAAGTTAGCTTAGGCTGTGCCCAGGAATGAGGAAGGGCAGTTTGGAGGTTAAAGGCAAGGTGGAGTTGGTTAGGTCAGATTTCTTTCACTGTCAAGAGTTTTCTCAGTGTTGCAATTTTTGCAAAGGTGGTTTCAGAACTGTACATCAAAAGGAAAAAAAAAGTCAGCTTTACTGTGTGATAATTTTAACAATCTAAATTAATGATTAGTGCAGGGTGTTTTTTAAGTTGTATAAAATTTTTATAGTTTAACATGACGGTGACTCAGAATTTTCAGCTGCCAGATTGCTTTTGTGGTCACCATCGCATGTTTCTGATACAGGTTGAATATCCCTTCTCCTAAATGCTTGGAACTGGAAGTGTTTTGGATTTCACTTTTAAAAAATGTTTTGGAAGATACACAATGCATATACATAATGAGATATCTCACTGATGAGACCCAAGTCTAAACACAGAATTCATTTCTATTTTATATACACCTTTTACACTGACAACTGAAATGAGTAATTGAAGCATAAGTTTCAAAGCATCAAGGTTTATTGAGCCAGCTTGAAGGCAAGCCTGGGAGAATAGAGAGTCACAGAAGCATGTGTGACTGTTTTTTTCCAAAGAAAATAGAGTCATAGAAGCATGTGTGAATGTTGAGGTTTAGTATTTATATATTTTCCTTAAAAGGCAGGGGAGGTAGTGGGGCAGCAGTGAGACAAATGATTACATACTTGTGAAACTTTAGTTAGTGCCTGGTATTTAGTGCCTGGTAAATCTACGTCTTAAGATAAAGTGAACATAATGAATCTCATCTTGACTGTTATGTATCTGGGAAGATAAGCTAGTAGTCTTTTGGAAAGGCTGGTCTCTGTTTAGCTGTTAAGGAAGAAAACCTAATGACTATTAGCGAGGGTGGGGATATAATGAGGCGTGCCAAATCTCCCATCCCATCATAGCCATGAATTCTGCTTCCAAGGTTTTGCTGGGGTTCCCTTGGCCAGGAGAGAATCCACTGGGTCAGCCGGAGGGACTTAGAGTTTTATTTCTCAACAAATAGCCTGAAGATAATTTTATACATATTTTAAAATAGTTTTGTTCATGAAACAAAGTATTGATTGGTACCCATAACATGAGATCAGGTGTAAAATTTTCCACTTGTGGCATCATGTTGGCATTGAAAAAGTTTCAAATTTTGGAGCATTTCAGATTTCAGATTTTCAGATTAGGGATGTTCAACCTGTACTAAAGAGTTACTGGCTTTCAAATGGCATAGTTAGTAATTTCACCTTCTGGGGAATAATACAGCCAAATACAAATCAGGAAAATGTCTTTCAGTAATATGTTTTCTAGAATAAACTTTGCATGCATTTACATAGCTTAGATATATGAAAAACTCTGAAGCTTCAACTATTGAAAATATTTGGTAGCTTGTAAAAATCAGTTTGACATTAGAATAGTCTGTATACATTCAAAATAAGAACTTGTCTTTTTAAAGCAATCTTATAAACTGTGTTCTGAAGTTTGATTTGTGAATAAAATGCACGTCAGAACTCAGCTAAAATACATTCATTTTTTTCTTTTTCTTTATTTTTTTCTTTTTCTTTTTTTTTTTTTTTTTGAGACAGGGTCTCGCTCTGTCGCCCAGGCTGGAGTACAGTGGCGCGATCTTGGCTCACTGCAAGCTCCACCTCCCGGGCTCATGCCATTCTCCTGCCTCAGCCTCCCGAGTAGCTGGGACTACAGGCGCCCGCCACCATGCCTGGCTAATTTTTTGTATTTTTAGTAGAGACGGGGTTTCACAGTGTTAGCCAGGATGGTCTCCATCTCCTGACCCCGTAATCCACCTATCTCGGCCTCCCAAAGTGCTGAGATTACAGGCATGAGCCATTGCGCCTGGCCACATTCATTTTTTTCTATCAAATTTCATTCTCTTATCTTTTTGGTATACATGATTTCAGATACATTTCTCTCCACGAAATTTTGAAATGTCAAATGGCATTCTGCTTTTAATTCATCCTCACATAATGCAAAAAATAAGACTTGTGGCTTATTGTAATTAAATAATTAAAATATCATTCTTTAAGCTTATTTTTTTAGTATTGTGAATGTAATTATATCAAAACAATTCTACAAAGATTCTAATTATGATGTAATATATCATATTGATTAAATTTATATAAGCTTTCGTTGACTCAATACAATTATATTATTTTCTATATTAATTATCTAGCTAATCCTCTTAATATTCCTACTGCCAGTCAAGCTCCCAAATTTAATTACTTGAACATTTTATTAATAGTTTTTTTTTAACATAAATTAACAGCTCTCATAAACATTATTTGTTGGAATATCTTATTTTGGGGATAAGCCATATGCATTTATTCCTCAGCTGACTGAAATATGAATTTCAACATGTAAAGCACCTAAGAAGATTTTCACTCCAAGTTAGAGTGCTTACCTATATTTGAAAGGCAATATAGAGATATTAACAATATCTTTAATGACATGCCTTCTTTAAGTAGCTGATGTTGTTATACTGATTAGATATGTAATCATGTGATCACAGGGATGCCAGAAAGAATGATGAAGTGGGCTCTCTGAAGGCTGAAGCAGAAAGACTTCTTATTGCCAAATGCTGACCCAAAACCAAGTCTGTGCAGTCCTCCTTACAAGCTTTTCTATCAACAACATGGGCATCTACTTCCTGTTGACAAACTATGAAAAAGAAAAAACAAACAAACAAATTAAAATACACCCACACAGGCATGAGTCAATTGAGTTGGGCAGAGAAGAGTCTAGAAAACAGAAGATGCCATGCTGTATTGAGAAGTATTTCTCTTGACTCTGGCTTAATTACTGAATCGTGCCAGATTCCAGCCATCTTTTTCTTTTCTCTTTCCCTTATCCTTTTCCTTTTCCTTTTCCTTTTTCTTTCCTGTTTTTTTTTTTTTTTTTTTTTTTTTTTTTTTTTTTTTGACTGAGTTTTGCTCATGTCGCCCAGGCTGGAGTGCAATGGCGTGATCTCAGCTCACTGCAACCTCCGCCTCCTGGGTTCAGTGATTCTCTCACCTCAGCCTCCCGAGTAGCTGGGATTACATGCACCTGCTACCACACCTGGCTAATTTTTGTTTGTTTGTTTGTTTGTTTGCTTTTTAGTAGAGACGGGGTTTCACCATGTTGGCGAAGCTGGTCCTGAACTTCTGACCTCAGTTAATCCACCTGCCTCGGCCTCCCAAAGTGCTGGAATTACAGATGTGAGCCTTTGCGCCCGGCCATAGTTCTGTTTTTTTCTAAGTCCTCGTGGCATGATTGCTCACAGGCCCACCCTTCCAACCTTCCATGCTATCATATATTCCTAAGTGTATCTAAATCCCTGTTAGCCTTCTGCTACATGTATATACATATACATACTATTTTTCAGTACCTGCTATATAACAGGCACCATGTATGCTAAAAGAGAGCGTGTATGTCTATCTATATTCATATATGTTTATATATTTCTAATACATTTCTAATATAATTTTATGACAGACTTCTACTTAAACATGGGGATTGAATATACGTATTTTTCTATTTCTTCACAAAAATGAAAGCAAAAGAATTTTTTAAAATGGCATAAGCTCACAAGGACAAAGACAATGGAAAAGAAGCCGACACACAACATTTCAGAAACTGGAAGCAGCCAGGTAGGTCATAATTGACTTGGGAGCACAGTGAGCAGAAACCTAAGCCAAGTAAGGGAAATCCATCAATAAGCTAATTTACTCCATAGAATTTCAGGAAGACTCAGAAAATGGAGGATCCAGGGACTTATGGAAGTGGGGACACTGGTGGGTTTCAAAAACAGGAGGATCAGTTGAAAATTTATAAATGAAGCAGTTAAAATATTTTCATCCACCTTATGTCATTGGATGACTACCTTTCACTCATGCTGATTCTAAAAATATACCCTCTGGAGAGGCTGATTCCAAACAGATTCAGGACTCAGATGTGGCAACCATTGCCGAGAAAAGGGCTACCATATTAGAACCAGGCTACCATATTAGAACCGAGTACATATTCTGCATTGAGAAACCCCAGCTCTTTCTCATACTCAGCTGGTAGAATGATGGCACCAAAGAGATTGAAGTAATGATCACCAGGAAAACCAACAATCCAAGAAAAAAAAAAATCTAAAAACAGCAACAGTTTTTTGGATGTCCTTCAGTGAAATGACCAAGAAAGAATATCCCCATGAAGCTTTCCAGTCAACAAACCTTGTACACATACAGGATTTTCACTTGGCTTTCTAATATCTAACTCTTCAATACAAACTGACGGCCAAGGATTATCAGACGATGTGAGGAAAACCTCTCACATAAAAGACCAAAAAACAGAAAAGAAACTAAGATAAAACAGGAACTATGAGGTGAGCAACAGAAAGTCTAAAGCAAATTCTAATAAATACCAGTAGATAACACATCCATGAAATGGATGGTAATGAGTCATGTAAGAATTTGACTGGTAAACAATGTAACTATATTACTCCTACAAATTTATTTAATTTTAAAAAAGAATTAGTAAATAAAACAGCCATATGAAATAACTCTTACACGAAAGAAAATTGGAGTTCAGATTAAAAAATATGCCCAGAGTGACACATTTGAAGTTGGGTGTGTCTCATTGCAGGTCTAGACATTTTCAGATTTCTCCTGGAGTCCAAGGGTCATGTCCGTGGACCCTGGATGTTTCAAGTAGTATCTTGGATTGCTCTTGGGTAAAAGCTCTCTACATTCTTCACCGTTAGGTTGCTGCCACTCTTCATTACTACTACAAATCTTCCTCAAGACAAGTTTCAGGCGGGGGTTATACATTGAAGAACTTCAACTCTTTCTTAAGTTCTTAAGTGAGAGAGCAATCTCATCAGCATATTTTTTGAAAGCCGCTGCTCAGATCAAAGGCAGGCCTGGGAATGATTCAGGAAGAAACACTTGGCTCTTGTACCATGAGACCTGAACCTGGAATTTCTCTTGAGGTCTTCCTCGATGGGCGGAACGCTTTTATTCTTCTTATTCAAGAAAACAAGTTCACATAGGTCATGGTACTACTAACCTTAGCATACCAAGAAGGAAGGATGGAATTATAGAATGCTCTTGGGTACCTTTTTCTTCTCCTTCATCCTGAATAACCCTTGGGCTATGTGGGGAGAGAGGAGACTACATTCTCAACAGTGAGACCGAGTTCCTGGCAAGGTGAGTTTGTGTTTGGAACCTAGCTGCTAGTTAGCATATGCGTAAATTATAGACAAATGGAAAATCTTCACAGGAGTAAAAACTTGTTCTCCTCTTCCTCTTACTCATTATAAGTTCTAGGGCTGACAAACACTGTGGTACACTGCAATAAGCCATGTTCCAATTCCTATAAGGAAATGAATTATTGTTGGAATTATTTCATGAATCCTGAACACATTTGATGCTCATTAACTTCAAGAAAAGGGACGAGACTGGCTGCTACAAGAAGGCATCTGCAAAGCATTTGAGAATTCCAGGGGTGCAAAGAATGAATTGCTAGGATTTTCTGTGTCCCCTCCTATTCAACTGGCCTCAAACATGGGAATAAAAGTGTTATAAGTACATGTACATGCACATGTATGTATGTGTGTGCATATCAGAGGCTTGGTCAAAACTCAGCCAACGTAGGCTAGAAACTCTGCTTTGCCACTCATGGAAGCCACCTATTTGCTGTTCCAACTTCTCTGCACTCATATTTCTAACTTGTAAAATAAAAATAGATCACCTAAGAGAGAAGGCTGGAATTCAACACAGAAGTGACACCTAGCACGAAAAACAAGAGGAAAGTGAAGCAACCTGCTTGGCTGGGATTAGCAGGGAGTCCGGAGAGGCTCCCCAATGTGAGGAAAGAGTAGGTGAGTAGTCCCAGTGGCCCACCTTCCTACCATGGACTCCTGTAATCCTAGCCAATGGAGAGCCCCTCAACTCACACAAGCCCTGAGACTGACATAGGGCATTGGCTGGAGACCCCATGATGGCATTGCTTCAAATGGGGAGCTCAAACTGGGTCACACCACCCACCCTCTTACCCCACTCATAAGGCGCTGCATACTGCATCCTACCATGGGGCCCCCCAGACTTTGCAACTCCAGATTCCTCCCCCTAACGCAGACCCTGCTGCTGCTGGTTGCTGCCTCCACATCCAATGTGGGAGCCACTGGAAGTTACCCACCATCCCCATCAGCAGGGTACCATGCATTTAGAAGCATGCTGAGAACAGGCTACCCCACCAGCAACGACCACCTGGGGCCAAAGTGTGTACTCCCAGTGGCCCTCCTAAGGCTGCTGCCAATGAAAGCAACCCCAGCAACAGGGCCAGTGTGTAGCTGCTGGTCCTGCCATCCAAGCATTCCAGTGGGAGCCTTGAAATCACCATGCCCCTGCCTACCATAGCTAGTGCCTATATATAACATCTGGGGGCCTGAGGCTCACCTCTGTCTCCTCCCTAGTGCCCATGCAGGGACCTGGGGATTGCTCAGCCCCATCTATTGCTGTTGGCCCCTGAGCACTCATCCTGAAGGCCTGGAGATGGGCTCACCCAACCTACCACTACCACCACAGCCGGCATACACTCCCCCACCCCCACCCATACACATGAACCACCTGTGGGCCTGGGAAATGGCTACAGCCACCTCGAAAATCAGTGGGGACCACTTGGGTAACAGGATTGTCCTGCCACTGCTACTGTCATCACCCACACCATGCCTGATGCCGAGGGCCCATGGACCTGCCCACCCACCTGGCCCACAGCTGCCATTGCCAGCACCTCAGCAAGCTGACTGGAAGCCTCCAGATTGACCCACCTGGACACACTAACACTGATGTCAGCGTATACCACATTTACCACCAACTGATTTTCTATAAAGGTGCCAAGTACATACACTGGGAAAAGGACACTCTCTTCACTAAATGGAATGGAAAAAAGTGGATATCCATATGCAGAAGAATGAAACTGGACCCCTGTCTCTCACCCTGTAAAAAAATCAACTCAAATCGGTTAAAGACTTAAACATAAGACTCAAAACTATGAACTACTACAAGAAAACATAGGGAAAACACTTTGGGACATCAGTCTGACCGAACATTTTATAGCTAAGACCTCTAGATCACAGGCAACAAAAAGAAAAATAGACAAATGGGACTATATTAAACTAAAAATTCTTCTACACAAGAAACCAAAAGAGTGAAGAGACAGCTTGTTGAATGGGGGAAAATATTTACAAGCTATTTATCCAACAAGGGACTAGTATCCGGAATATTCAAGGAGCTCAAACAACTCAACAGTAAGAGACCACAAATAATCCCACTAAAAAGTGGGCAAAGTGCCAGGCGCAGTGGCTTACACCTGTAATCCCAGCACTGTGGGAGGCTGAGGTAAGTAGATCACTTGAAGCCAGAAGTTCAAGACCAGCCTGGCCAACATGGTAAAACCCTGTCTCTACTAAAATACAAAAATTAGCTGGGCATGGTGGTGGGCACCTGTAATCCCAGCTACTGGGGAGGGGAGGCAGGAGAATTGCTTGAGTCCAGGAGGCAGAAGTTGCAATGAGCCAAGATTTCACCACTCCACTCCAGTCTGAGCAACAGAATGAGACTCTGCCTAAGAAGAAAAGTGGGCAAAGGACATGAATAGATATTTCTCAAAAAAAGACAAACAGGCATATAAAAAAATGCTCAACATCACTAATCATCAGGGAAACTGCAAATTAAAATCACAATGAGATAGCATCATACTCCAGTTAAAATGACTATTACTAAAAAGACAAAAAGTCGGGTGCCTGTAGTCCCAGCTACCCATGAGGCTGAGGCAGGAGTATTGCTTAAGGCTAGGAGTTCAAGGCTGCAGTGCATCATGATTGCACCTGTGAATCGCCACTATTCTTCAGCCTGGGAAACAGGCAACAGAAGAAGATCCTGTCAAAGAAGGAGAAGACAATGAAGACGAAGATGACGATGACGAAGACAAAATATAGACACTGGTGAGGATGCAGAAAAAAGGGAATTCTTGTTTGTGGGAGTTGGTGGGAATGTAAACTGGTACAGCAATTTGGAAAACAGTGTGGAGATTTCTCAAAGAACTAAAAACAGCTACCATACAGTTCAGTAATCTCACCAGTATTTATCCAAAGGAAACGAAATTAATGTATCAAAGGAATACCTGCAGCCCATGTTTATTGCAACCCCATTCACAATGGCAAAGATAAGGAATCAACGTAAGTATCCATCATGGATGAATGGATAAAGATTACATACACACACACACACACACACACACACACACACACACACACAAAATGGAATATTATTCGGCCATAAACAAGACTAACATGATGGCGTTTACAGCAACTTGGATGGAACTGAAGGGTCATTATGTTAAGTGACATAAGCCAGTCACAGAAAGAAGAATATCACATGTTCTCATATGTAAGAGCTAAAAAAGTGGATCTTATGGAAGTAGAGAATAGAATGATAGACACCAGAGGATTGGAAGGGTGTGTAGGTGATGGTGGGGTGAATGAAGTAGAGGTTGGTTAATGGGTACAAACACACAGAAGGAAAAAATTCTAATATGCAATAGCAGAGTAGGGTGATGATAGTATTATATGTTTCAAACTTACTATAAAAAGAACTTAAAATGTTCTCAACATACAGAAATAATCAGTAATGGAGGTGATGAATAGCCCAAATAGCCTGACTTGATCATTACATGTTATATGCACGTAAAAAATATTACATGTATCCCATAAATATGTGCAAATATGTCTCCAAAAAATCAAATTTTTGTACTGAGTAATACAGGAATGATTAATACATTTTGAGAGGTCATCTGGGCAAGGTATTAATACCTCAGCCTAGGAATTTTGAAAAATGTATTCTAAATACATGAAAGAATGGAGAAATCTGGAATAACTTCTATTCATAGTGTCATACCAGAAAACATTTTTTCAATGTCTTTTAAAGTGGCCTAAAAAAAAAAAAAAAAAAGCCAAATGCAATTGCTGGTGATGGACGTGAAGAGAGAGAATTAAAAAAGTAAGATAATTCTTAGCAAGTAAATTGAAGTTTTAAATAAATAGCTATTTGAGTTTTTATTATACTTAAGTTCTGAGATACATGTGCAGAACGTGCAGGTTTGTTACATAGGTATGCACGTGCTGTGGTGGTTTGCTACACACATCAACGTATCATCTACATTAGGTATTTTTCCTAATGCTATCCCTCCCATAGCCCCCCACCCTCAACAGGCCCCGGTGTGTGATGTTCCCCTCTCTGTGTCCATGTGTTTTCATTGTTCAACTCCCACATATGAGTGAGAATATGCAGTGTTTGGTTTTCTGTTCTTGTGTTAGTTTGCTGAGAATGATGGCTTTCAGCTTCATCTATGTCCCTGCAAAGGACATGAACTCGTCCTTTTTTATGACTGCGTAGTATTCCATGGTATATACGTGCCACATTTTCTTTATCCAGTCTATCCTTGGTGGGCATTTGGGTTGGTTCCAAGTCTTTGCTATTGTGAACAGTGCTGCAATAAACATATGTGTGCATGTGTCTTTATAGTAGAATGATTTATAATCCTTTGGGTATATACCCAGTAATGGGATTGCTGGGTCAAATGGTATTTCTTCTTCTAGATCCTTGAGGGATTGCCACACTGTCTTCAACAATGGTTGAACTAATTTACACTCCCACCAATAATGTAAAAGTGCTCCTATTTCTCCACATCCTCTCCAGCATCTGTTGTTTCCTTACTTTTTAATGATCATTATTCTAACTGGCATGAGATGGCATTGTGGTTTTGATTTGCATTTCTCTAATGACCAGTGATGAGGAGCTTTTTTTATATGTTTGTTGGCTGCATAAATGTCTTATATGAGAAGTGTCTGTTCATATCCTTCACCAACTTTTCGATGGTTTTTTGTTTTGTTTTGTTTTGTTTTTTTTTAACCTTGTAACTTTGATTAATTTTTTGTAGATTCTGGATATTAGCCCTTCGTCAGACGGATAGATTGCAAAAGTTTTCTCCCATTTTGTAGGCTGCCTGTTCACTCTGATGATAGTTTCCTTTGCAGTGGAGAAGCTCTTTAGTTTAATTAGATCCCATTTCTCAATTTTGGCTTTTGTTGCCATTGCTTTTGGTGTTTTAGTCATGAAGTCTTTGCCCAGGCCTATTTCCTGAATGGTATTGCCTAGGTTTTCTTCTAGAGTTTTTATGGTTTTAGGTCTTATGTTTAAGTCTTTAATCCATCTTGAGTTAATTTTTATGTAAGGTGTAAGGAAGGGGTCCACTTTCAGTTTTCTGCGTATGACTTACCAGTTTTCCTAACACCATTTATTAAATAGGGAATCCTTTCCCCATTGCTTGTTTTTATCAGGTTGGCAAAGATCGGATGGTTGTAGATGTGTGGTGTGATTTCTGAGGCCTCTGTTCTGTTTCATTGGTCTATATCTCTGTTTTGGTACCAATACCATGCTATTTTTGTTACTGTAGCCTTGTAGTATAGTTTGAAGTCAGGTAATGTGATGCCTCCAGCTTTGTTCTTTTTGCTTAGGATTTTCTTGGCTATACAAACTCTTTTTTGGTTCCACATGAAGTTTCAAGTAGTTCTTTCTAATTCTATGAAGAAAGTCAGTGGTAGCTTGATGGGGATAGCATTGAATCTATAAATTACTTTGGGCAATATGGCCATTTTCATGATATTGATTTTTCCTATCCATGAGCATGAAATGTTTTTCCATTTGTTTGTGTCCTCTCTTATTTCCTTGAGCAGTGGTTTGCAGTTCTCTTTGAAGAGGTCCTTCACATCCCTTGTAAGTTGTATTCCTAGGTATTTTATTCTCTTTGTAGCAATTGTGAATGAGAGTTCACAAATGATTTGGCTCTCTGTTTGTCTGTCATTTGTGTATAGGGATGCTTGTGATTTTTGCACATTGATTTTGTGTCCTGAGACTTTGCTGAAGTTGCTTATCAGCTTAAGGAGATTTGGGGCTGAGATGATGGAGTTTTCTAAATATACAATCATGTCATCTGCAGAGATAATTTGACTTCCTCTCTTCCCATTTGAATACACTTTATTTCTTTCTCTTGCTTGGTTGCCCTGGCCAGAACTTCCAATACTGTGTTGAATAGGAATGGTGAGAGAGGGTATCCTTGTCTTGTTCTGGTTTTCAAAGGGAAAGTTTCCAGCTTTTGCCGATTCAGTATGACATTGGCTGTGGGTTTGTCATAAATAGCTCTTATTATTTTGAGATTCGTTCCATCAATACCCAGTTTATTGAGATTTTTTAGCATGAAGGGGTGTTGAATTTTATTGAAGGCTTTTTCTGCATCTATTGAGATAATCATGTGGTTTTTGTCGTTGGTTCTGTTTATGTGATGGATTATGTTCATTGATTTGCATATGTTGAACCAGGCTTGCATCCCAGGGATGAAGCCTACTTAATCATGGTGGTTAAACTTTTTGATGTGCTGCTGGATTCGGTTTGCCAGTATTTTATTGAGGATTTTCGCATCAATGTTCACCAGGGATATTGGCCTGAAATTTTCTTTTTCTTTTTTCTTTTTTTTTGTTGTTGTGTCTCTGCCAGGTTTTGGTATCAGGATGATGCTGGCCTCATAAAATGAGTTAGGTAGGAGTCCCTCTTTTTCTATTGATTGGAATAGTTTCAGAAGGAATGGTACCAGCTCCTCTTTGTACCTTAGGTAGAATTCGGCTGTGAATCCATTTGGTCCTGGTCTTTTCTGGTTGGTAGGCTATTAATTACTGTCTCAATTTCAGAATTTGTTGTTGGTCTCTTCAGGGATTCGACTTCTTCGTGATTTAGATTTGGGAGGGTGTGTGTGTCCAGGAATTTATCCATTTCTTCTAGATTTTCTAATTTATTTGCATAGAGGTGTTTATAGTATTCTCTGATGGTAGTTTATATTTCTGTGGGATCAGTGGTGGTATCCCCTTTATCATTTTTTATTGTATCTATTTGATTCTTCTCTTTTTTCTTCATTAGTCTGGCTAGTAGTCTATTTTGTTGATCTTTTCAAAGAGGCAGCTCCTGGATTCATTGATTTTTTTTGAAGGATTTTTCGTGTCTCTATTTACTTCGGTTCTGCTCTGATCTCAGTTATTTCTCGTCTTCTGCTAGCTTTTGAATTTGTTTGCTCTTGCTTTTCTAGTTCTTTTAATTGTGATGTTAGGGTGTCGATTTTAGATCTTTCCTGCTTTCTCCTGTGGCCATTTAGTGCTATAAATTTCCCTTTAAACACTATTTTGGGTGTGTCCCCAAGATTCTGGTATGTTGTGCCTTTGTTCTCATTGGTTTCAAAGAACCTATTTATTTTCTGCCTTAATTTCATTATTTACCCAGTAGTCACTCAAGAGCAGGTTGTTCAATTTCCACGTAGTTGTGCGGTTTTGAGTAAGTTTCTTAATCATGAGTTCTAATTTGATGCACTGTGGTTTGAGATACTGTTTGTTATTATTTCCATTCTTTTGCATTTGCTGAGGAGTATTTTACTTCCAATTCTGTTGGTCAATTTTAGAATAAGTGTGATGTGGTGCTGAGAAGGATGTATATTCTATCATTTTGGGGTGGAGAGTTCTGTAGATATCTATTAGGTCTGCTTGGTCCAGAACTGAGTTCAAGTCCTGAATATCCTTATTAATTTTCTGTCTCGTTGATCTATCTAATATTGACAGTGGGTGTTAAAGTCTCCCACTATTATCGTATGGGAGTCTAAGTCTCTTTGTGGATCTCTAAGAACTTGCCTTATGAATCTGGGTGCTCCTGTATTGGGTGCATATATATTTAGGATAGTTAGCATAGTTAGCTCTTCTTGTTGCATCGATCCCTTTATCATTATGTAATGCCCTTCTTTGTCTTTTTTGGTCTTTGTTGGTTTAAAGTCTGTTTTATCAGAGATTAGGATTGTAACCCCTGCTTCTTTTTGCTTTCCATTTGCTTGGTAAATATTCCTTCAATCCTTTATTTTAAGCCTATGTGTGTCTTTGCACATGAGATGGGTCTCCTGAATACAGCACACTGATAGTTCTTGACTCTATCTAATTTGCCAGTCTTTATCTTTTAATTGGGGCATTTGGTCCATTTACATGTAAAGTTAATATTGTTATGTGTGAATTTCATTCTGTCATTATGATGCTAGCTGGTTGTTTTGCCCGTTGATGCAGTTTCTTCATAGTGTCGATGGTCTTTACAATTTGGTTATGTTTTTGCAGTGGCTGGTACTGGTTTTCCTTTCCATGTTTAGTGCTGCTTTTAGGAGCTCTTGGAAGGCAGGCCTGGTCGTGACAGAATCTCTCAGCATTTGCTTGTCTGTAAAGAATTTTATTTCTTCTTCACTTATGAAGTTTAGTTTGACTGGATATGAAATGCTGGGCTGAAAATTCTTTTCTTTAAGAATGTTGAATATTGGCCCCCACTCTCTTCTGGCTTGTAGGGTTTCTACAGAGAGATCCACTGTTAGTCTGATGGGCTTCCCTTTGTGGGTAACCCAACCTTTCTCTCTGGCTGCCCTTAACATTTTTTCGGTCATTTCAACCTTGGTGAATCTGACGATTATGTGTCTTAGGGTTGCTCTTCTCAAGGAGTATCTTTGTGGTGTTCTCCGAATTTCCTGAATTTGAATGTTGGCCTGTCTTGCTAGGTTGTGAAAGTTCTCTTGAAGAATATCCTGAAGAGTGTTTTCCAACTTTTGATTCCATTCTCCCCATCACTTTTAGGTATACCAATCAAATGTAGGTTTGTTCTTTTCACATAGTCTCATATTTCTTGGAGGCTTTGTTTGTTTTTTTTTCCTTCTTTTTTCTCTAATCTTATCTTCATGCTTTATTTCATTAAGCTGATCTTCAATCTCTGATATCCATTCTTCTGTTTGATCAATTCGGCTATTGATAGTTGTGTATGCTTTACAAAGTTCTCTTGCTGCGTTTTTCAGCTCCATCAGGTCATTTATGTTCTCTTTTAAACTGGTTATTCTAGTTAGCAATTCATCTAACCTTTTTTCAATGTTCTTGGCTTCCTTGCATTGGGTTAGAACATGCCCCTTTAGCTCAGAGGAGTCTCTTACCCACCTTCTGAAGCCTACTTCTGTCAATTCGTGAAACTCATTCTCCATCCAGTTTTTTTCCTTTGCTGGCGAGGAGTTGTGTTCCTTTGGAGGAGAAGAGGCATTCAGTTTTTGGAATTTTCAGCCTTTGTGCATTGGTTTTTTTCTCATCTTCATGGATTTATCTACCTTGGGTCTTTGATGTTGGTTAGCTTTGGATGGAGTTTATGTGTAGACGTCCTTTTGGTTGATGTTGATGCTATTCCTTTCTGTTTGTTAGTTTTGTTTGTAACAGTCAGGCCCCTCTTCTGCAGGTCTGCTGGAGTTTGCTGGAGGCCCAGTCCAGACTCTGTTTGCCTGTATCACTAGCGGAGGCTGCAGAACAGCAAAAATTGCTGCCTGCTCCTTCCTCTGGAAGCTTCATCCCTGAAGGACACCCTCCAGATGCCAACCGGAGCTCTGCTGTATGAGGTGTCTGTCAACCCTTGCTGGGAGGTGTCTCCCAGTCAGGCTACACGGGGTCCAGGGACCCACTTGAGGAGGCAGTCTGAACCTTAGCAGAGCTCGAATGCTGTGCTGGGAGATCTGCTCCTCTCTTCAGAGCCAGCAGGCAGGGATGTTTGAGTCTGCTGAAGCTGCACCCACAGCCTCCCCTTCCCCCAGGAAGCTGCACCCACAGCCGCCCCTTACTCCCTCTGTCCCAGGGAGATGGGGGTTTTTATCTATAAGTCCCTGACTGGGGCTGCTGCCTTTTTTTTCAGAGATACCCTGCCCAGAGAGGAGAAATCTAAAGAGGCAGAGATTTCTACATTGCCTCTGCTGAGCTGCAGAGGGCTTCACCCAGTTGGAACTTCCCCATGGCTTTGTTTACACTATGAGGGGAAAACCGTGTACTCAAGCATCAGTAATGGCAGATGCCCCTTCCCCCACCAAGCTTGGGCGTCGCAGGTCGACTTCAGACTGCTGTGCTGGCAGCGAGAATTTCAAGCCAGTGGATCTTAGCTTGCTGGGCTCTGTGGGGTTGGGATCCGCTGAGCTAGACCACTGGTTTCCCTGGCTTCAGTGCCCTTTCCAGGGGAGGGAACAGTTCTGTCTTGCTGGCATTCCAGGTGCCACTGGGGTATGAAAAATGCTCTTGCAACTAGCTCGGTGTCTGCTCAAACGGCCGCCCAGTTTTGTGCTTGAAACCCAGGGCCCTGGTGGCATAGACACCCAAGGGAACCTCCTGGTCTGTGGGTTGCAGAGATCATGGAAAAAGCGTAGTCTGGGTCGAAGTGCACTGTTCTTCAAGGCACAGTCCCTCATGGCTTCCCTTGGCTAGGGGAGGGAGTTCCTCAACCCCTTGCACTTCCCGGGTGAGGCAATGCCCCACTCTCCTTTGGTTTGCCCTCTGTGCACTGCACCCACTGTCTAACCAGTCCCAATGAGATGAGCTGGGTACCTCAGTTGGAAATGCAGATATCACCTACCTTTTGCATTGATCTCGCTGGGAGCCACAGACTGGAGCTGTTCCTATTTGGCCACCTTGCCAGTCACCTTTTTTTTTTTTTTTTTTTTTTTGAAACAGAGTCTCATTGTCACCCAGGCTGAAGTGTAGGGGCACAAGCACAATCTCAGATCACTGCAGCCTCCACCTCCTGGATTCAAGTGATTCTCCTGCCTCAGTCTCCTGAGTAGCTGGTATTACAGGCATGTGCCACCACACCTGGGTAATTTTTGTGTTTTTAGTAGAGACAGGGTTTCTCCATGTTGGCCAGACTGGTCTTGAACTCCTGACCTCAGATGATCCACCTGCCTCAGTCTCCCAAAGTGCTGACATTACAGGCATGAGCCACCACACCCAGCCGAGCTGTTTGTATTTAATAGTGGTGTACATCTTTGATATGAACAAGTTCATTGTATATTATTTAAGGAAACAAAACTGTTCCAGTGAGGTGACTACAGTTGGTGCAAAAATTTTGAAAAAAAATGTTTGGAAAGTATTTTGTCTTACATGTTAGGCACTGAAATTACAATTATTAAATGAGAGGGAAATTTGAGATTTTTTAAAAAAGAAAATAAAGGAAATCCCCTAAGTAATGCCTTAGAAACTGATAGCTGACATAGAAAAAAAAAAACTGAAGCAACAATCAAGTTAAATATTCTCTTCCCCAAGGGACACAGGGCACTTTAGAGACACACTGGCTATGTTCCCATATCAGCTTTGACATTTTTATTGGGCGACCTTATTCTTCCCAGCCTCTTTTGACCTCTCTGTCAAATGAAGGGAATATTGGATTGGTGTAGAGTTGAAACGAGACAGCAGAGGTGTGATGCAATCTTAGTGATCATTCTTCTTCCCCTGGATTCCTTCCTCTTCCATTCCCCATTTCTTTTTTTCCCTTTTTAAAAAAAAATTTATTTATTATTTATTTGAGACAGAGTCTTGCTGTGTAGTCCAGACTGGAGCCCAGAAGCATGTTCACAGCTCACTGTAGCCTCAACCTCCTGGGCTCAAGTGATTCTCCCACCTCATCCTTCCGAGTAGCTGGGACTACAGGTGCATGCCATCATGCTTGGCTAATTTTTGTATTGTTTTGTAGATATGGGGTCTTGCCATGTTGCCCAGGCTGGTCTCAAATGCCTGGGCTCAAGCAATTCACCCACCTCGGCCTCCCAAAGTGCTGCTATTACAGGTGTGAGCCACTGTACCTGGCCCCTCCCCCATTCCTTTCCAACCAAACTGAAACCTCCTCAAAAGGAAGAATCAAGACCTACTCTTTTGAGGTACTTGGCACAGTGGTCAGTAGAACAGGCAGTTATGGCTTGGTTGATTTTGAATTTGTCATTCTCTCTGCATGCCTCAGGTCCCTACCCTACTCCCAGGTGAATTATCTGAATATTTTTTTTCCTAAACTTCTCACCTTGCCTATTAAAAGAACAAAAACAATCGACAGCAGAACTGCCAGGAAAGAAATCCATGATATTCTTTTCTTTGAACAAGAGGGCAATTGTGATTGGTGTAGCAATTTGGGTAGTGTGACACGGAGGGGTGGAATAGGTGGTGGAAACTGTGAAGGTGAGTGCCTCCTGGTAATGGCTGTTTTCTTGCCTTTTACACACACGTAGGTTCCAGATGATTAAGGGTGATGGTAAACTCCACCTCTACTCATGTGTCTCTTTCTGTCTGTTTCTAGGCAGTGAGTAGAATTGCAAAATTCATTCTCTTTTTCTTTTACCCACATCCTTTTAGGATGTTTGCTGGGAATAAGGGAGTATAAAAACAAGACAAAACCCTGTGCCCACAAAATAGAGCAAAGCTAACTGTCCCCCAAAGCAAGTAAGTTTCCCATGGAGTGGCCAGTAGATGAGCCTCCCATATCCTAGGGTTTCTGGGGTACATCTGATTATTTTCCTTCTTTTTCAGTAAGACACTGTACGTCACTGCAGTTCACCTGAGAACTTTTCTCATGATTCAGCAGAGGATCAAAACAACAAAAAAGAATATATTAGTCTGAAAATTCTGCAGTAGTTAATTGCACAAAAATGAGTGGCTTACATATCTATTCAGCACTAGGCTATGCACAATTCAAGACACAAAGAAGTCTAAGATACATATCTAACCCCCAAGAACTTTATAGTCCAGATTTTAGTTTCCAGACAAGCCTTACATGAAGTATTCCTAAGTGTAGATATTACCTTTGTTTACTAACATATATAAGATGGCACATAATATCTTCAATCTACTTTGAGAAAAAAAAGTTGTCAAAAGCTCAGAAATCACTTTGTCTCTGTTTTCTCCTCTCTTGGCAGTCTGAAGTACCAGTGTTGAGTGATTTACTTACCCACTGCTCCATCATACCACTCTAAAACAATCAATGGTTCCCTATTATGTTACTCATTAGGTCTCCCTTTTGAATCAATTTTTATTTCTCTATAGAAACCATTTTGAATCATGGATGGCAGGTAAATTGTCAGGAGTGGGGGTTGGTGAGAGACTTAGGTTCCTCTAGTTGTCTCTGGTGTTGAGTTTGTTCTAAATCCATGCTTCGGAGTTTGTTCTAAATCCATGCTTCGTATGCTTTTAAAAATATTTTACTTGGCAACATTTGTATATGTGTGCAAGCACACAAGTGCACTCATGCATGCATGTAAATGAAGCAATTTCAGAAAACGAAACTTTTATGTTCAGCACACAGTGATATTCTCTGTTCTATTTTAGTTCATGTTTAGTGCTCATTGCAACCATCTTTTGACTTTATTATCTACTCTGGATCAGAAGCTTAGTGTTTGAAAAATTTTATCTAATGTTTACACTGAGTTTATAAATTCATTTGCTCTAATACTGTGCAGGATGTAGAGAAGATTCCAATTCATAATTCCCTTATTTAAAATAAAGTAGAGATGAATTAACATGCCTAAGGTCACCAGCTAATTTGGGGCCAAAGCCCCAACATTTCCACTGTGCCAGGTACCTTTATCCCTGACCCGCAGCCCAGACTCACCAGCACATTGTTAGAACAAAGAGTAGGTGTATGATATAGTTTGGATATTTGTATTCTCCAAGTCTCATGTTGAAATTGATCCCCCAGTATTCAAGGTGGGGCCTGTTGGGAAGTGTTTGGGCCATGATCCTTCTTGATCCACTTGGTGCTGTCCTTGCAGTAATGTGTAAGTTTTCACTCTATTAGTTCATGAAGGAGCTGGTTAAGAGCATGGCATCTCCTCCCTGCCTACTTGCCACCTCCTCCCACCATGTGATATGCCAGCTCCCCTTGTTTCTGCCATGAGTTAGTTTCCTGAGGCCTCACCAGAAGCCAAGCAGCTGTAGAGCCATGCTTCCTGTGCAGCCTGAAGAACTGTCAGCCAAATAAACCTCCTTTCTTTATAAATTACCCAACATCAGGTATTCCTTTATAGCAATACAAATGGACTAAGAGTATATTAGTTAGATTGTTTCAGGGGCAAATAATAGCAGGTTCAACTAAAATGGCTTAAATAATAACTAGTTATTATTTTAATAAGTTTCAAAGTAGGGCTGATTATTTCAGCAGCTCAAACACATCTTTAAAGATTCAAGTTCTGTCTAACTTCTGCTTTGCCAGTTTCAGTATGTTGTCTGTGTAGTCAGATAGTTCCTTTCATGGTCTCAAGATAATAGCCTAACCATGACATCTTTGAAAACAATTTCCAAAGCCCAGAAGAAAAAATGTTCTGTTCTGTCTTTTCTTTGTAAGAGTTGGGGATATTTTCCCAGAAGCCAACCTGTGTCTCACTGTCTACAATTGCAGCATGGCAAGCTTGTCCTAACCTAATCACTGGCAAGGGTAGAGAAATTACCATAAAAGGCTCAGAATTAGCCTACAGAACTGAGGAGAGGCTGGATCTCCCCGGAAGGCTTGACTTCACAAGATCTGAACAAAATCCCACTTATATATGCCAGGAAGAAAGTGGGGGTAGAGGGTTGGTAATAATTAAGTAGGCAACCAAGTGTGTCTTTAATAACGAGTATGGATAAACATTCCCAGACGGTGAAGTGTCTGTCTCTTACCCTTCCCGTACCCTTTGTTTCTAGGGAAAATGCCTGATTCCTTCAACTTCTATTCCTGTTCCATATTCTTTTTCAGCAGCCTTTGACCCCTTAACTGTCTCAACTCTTCCTTACTTAATGTCTAATCTGTTCTAGGCCAATTAATGCCCTTCCCACCCATTCTTCACCATCAACCTCATTCATTCAGGCAATTACTTGTCTTTCTCTTTTCCTGTTAAATGAATACTTGCTACATGGCAGACACTGAACTAAGCTCTGGAAAAATAATGATACATAAGGCACAGTCCCTACCTCTCATAGCCAAAGGTTGATTTTAAATACTTAATGCACTCCAATATATATACAGAAATTTGACATCTGCTGTTCTGAATGTACAGGGCGGTATTTAGCTCAGCATCCCTAGAAACAGTGTGAAGGAGGGATCAGAGTGACAGACTTTATTTGGGAAGTACAAGCCTTTGGCAGTAGGGGTGAGGAAAAAAAGGTCAAGGCAAAATGAAGCAAGTAAGGACAAAGAAATACAGGAAAGTAGGGAAGATGTTTCTATGCTGGCTACTGACTTACAAGGAGCAGCCAAGAGACACTGCAGGTCGCTTGGTAGGCGCTCCTGCTGACATGGAACTGCAGAATCATCCTGATGGGCTTCAAGGGGGAGGCTATGGCTCAGTATAGTCTTGGGAGAGAAGAAGAAATTAATTTACTGGCTCCTTCCCATCTCTAGTTTCCCAGTAGTTAAAGTTAACCCCATGGAGTGTTACCACCACTGAACTTCTGGGTTGTGTCATTTGGCTCTTTGGTGGCCCCTTGTGGTGGTAGATCCCCAGTCATCTTGGGTTGGGATGTGTGGTTTCACACAGTTACAAAAGCAGAGGGGCACTCAGCTGTGTGATTAGCAGAGTGAGCCTGAATAGGGCACCTGAAGACTGAGAAGGTGTTTGATTTCTGTTCATTACATTAATGTTCTTGCAGGGATCCTGTGGATGTAATTTCCTTCTGGTTTTTCTCTCTTTTTACAACATTTAAATCTTTAACCCATGCCTGCTTGTGATGCCATTATTGCCTGATGGTGACTCCCAGTCCCAGGTTTCCTCTGCCGGAGGGAGCTAATAGCTGGCTTCACTATTCCTTTCTTTCTTGATGGACATTGGCCAAACATGGAATACAACTGTTCCTCAGACTGCCTGTGGCCCTCACTAGGTCATCTGTTGTAACTCCTGCAGCAACAAGTATCCCTTTGAGTAAATGCAATACATTAGAAAGGTGGTTGAGATTATTAACTTGCTTCTTAAAAAAAAAACAAAGATAGAAAAACATCTCCATGATGCTTTGAACAGTGTTTCTCAAACTTTAGGGAGCATACTTATCACCTGGAGTACTTGTTAAAACACAGGTTCTAGGGTCCACCCCTAGAGAGTCTTTTCCTGGAGGCTTGGTCTGGGGCTAGATAATAATCTAACAAGATCCTAGTTCACATTAATTTCAGCTCAAGGACCACATTTTGAGAAGAGTTGGTGTTAGTGGGGAAAGAATAGTCAAATATTAATATCCTTACTTAATTCCTTACTAGCAACCAAAAAGGAATACATTGTTTAAAAATTGCACTATCTAGGCCAGGCGTGGTATCTCACACTTGTAATCCTAGTAATTTGGGAGGCCAAGGTGGGCGGATCACCTGAGGTCAGGAGTTTGAGACCAGCCTGGCCAACATGGCGAAACCCCATGTCTACTAAAAAATTACAAAAATTAGCTGGATGTGGTGGTACATGCCTGTAATCCCAGCTACTCAGGAGGCTGAGGCAGGAGAATCACTTGAACTCAGGAAGCAGAGATTGCAGTGAGCCAACATTGCGCCACTGTACTCCAGCCTCAGTGACAGAGTAAGACTGTCTCAAAAATAAAAAATAAAAATCTCACAATCTAGTGAGAGAAGAAAATATTTTTAAAAAATACAACATATTTTAGGGGAAATATTATAGGGGTGTGTATAAAATACTAATGGGAAAGGCTTTCCAGACAAAGGTGTATTTAAACTGGATCAAGAGGGATGAGCTGTTTTCCAGGCAGAGAGATGTAAAGGCAAGATGTCAAGGCAGCATTTAGCTGAGGCACAGGGGTATTTATGTGGGGCTGGAGGGAGGAGTTGGGGATGATTTAGTTTGATTAGATCCTTCAGGGCCTTATGCATTACGTTAAGCACCAGGAACCTGGTCCTGTGGGGAACAGAAGGTATCATCAACTGTCCTTGGATGCTGTGGCACAAAGGGTCCACCTTCCTTCACTTTCTCCCAGTTTTCCTCAATTTTTTTCTCTCACCTTTGCTTGTTTTCGACTTTTCCAGTCCATTCATTAGATATTTTAATCACTGATCCCAGCAATTATTTTTAGAATATAAGTTTTCAAAGATATTCTATGACTACTGCATAATTCCATGTGATACCAGACACGGCTTCAAAAAGCACAGAGGGTCGGGGTCGGGGACTGCTTCCTGAGTCTTCTATGGCGGACAGTTCTCTGGACTGCAGCAGCTGTCGTGAGCTTTGTTCCCCACCCATGAACCACTGACTTCTGCTGGGTAAAGATGGGTGTCAGCACCCAGCCTCTGCTTGACCCACTGTGGCAGGGTGCAGTCGCCTGGCATTCTCTGCCACTCTCTTCCCAGATGCTGTAACTGAACAGCAGGAAACAGAAACCATCAGTGTTAGAGAGAAAATGAGCAAAGTGTGAAGAAGATGCAAGGTGAGAGACGGTTGGGTTCTCGAATTAATGCAGCCTGGTGGTAAAGCAGTGCCTTGCATGGATGGGTGCTGAGCAAGTGTTTGCCACTATGCACTTGGTCTGCTTTTTGGTTTAAAAACAAGGAGGGAAGGAAAAGCAACTCTCAGGTGATAGAGCCTTTCAGAAATATGTTTGTGTGATTCAGGTCCTGAAACCATGTCTGTTGGCTTGGGATTTGTGAGCACCTGGCAAACACCTTGCTTAAACAGCCATGATGGTGGAAGGGGCTCCAGCCTAAGCCGGATGCTGCCCGCGCTCCATTCCTTTCATTGAGGAATACGTCCTGCAAGAAGTTGCTCTAAGATCTGCCTTGCCCCATGTTGTGAGTCTCCGCCAGGCAGAGGCACGCTCCCATCTCTGCTCCTTACTTTCTTGACAGCTTCTTTCATTTTCTATAATTTTTTTAGGTAGTCAGGGGCTCTTTAACTCCAAGTTTCCCACTCAATCTGGAGAATTCTGACCATATAGCAACGCTACGCAGACGTAGGGTGAGTTAACAAATGCATATGATGTAATATCAGTCACCTAGCTTTGGACTGTAAAATTACTGAAATCTGTAATGAAGGATGGTCAAAGGAGATCAAAGGCAACGCAACAGTCACTTTTGGTCTTCAACAGAAATAGGATGTAGAGATAGCATTAAGAATTCTGTCAAATCTGTAGTTTGCAAGTCATTAGTCTCAGTATTTAGCCTGTGAATAATCTTAACCAAGTCAATTAACCTTCTTGGGCCTCACTTTTCATAGCTACAAAATAGAGTGAATCATAATGCCACTTGTGGACCATAACAGGGTCCTGGAATGGCAGGATGGGGGTTTGCAGCAGGGAGCAAATATGACCCTCACTTTGTAAATTTTCAAGTGCTGTATCTTGTCATTGAAACAGCTAAGTGAGAGCTGGGAATAGATGTTCAGGGATAGCATTGGAACACAGAGGCTTCAGGAAAAAATGCCTCTTTCCCTGTGTTCCCACATAGGAAGTATGGGAGGTCCTGATGACTTCCTCCTGGAGACAATTTCCTCACCTTCCCACATCTCAAAATGTTCAGTGAACATTGTTGGATCTAGATGTTGCCAACCCTGTGTGGAAGGTTAATGGACTATTATTTAATATATGCTCTTCCAATATCTTTTTTCGTCTCCATATTTAAAATAATAACCAGGGTTTTTGTAGAGTGGAGAGCAGAAGCAAATGGAAGTCACAACTACCTCTAGTCTGTTTTGTTTTTATTTTTAAGCCTAATCTCATTGGAGAGCAAAAGAAGGAAGGAAGGAGAGAGAAGGAGGAGAGTGGGTTGATAATTAGGAAAAGGAGAGTACTGCTTTTTTGTAGTAATTTCAGTAGGTATGTCTTAGTCTCCTTAGACTTCTATAAGAAAATACCATAAAGCGGGTGGCTTATAAACAACACACATATACTTCTGACAGTCTAGAGGCTGGGAAGTCCAACATCAAGGTTCTGGCAGATTTGGTGTCTGGTGAGGACCTGCTTTCATTTTCACAGATGGCAACTTCTAGCTGAGTCCTCACATGGTGGCCGGGTTGAACAAGGTCCCGGGCCTCTTTTATAAGGGCACTGATCCCATTCATGAGGACTCCGCCTTCATAACCTAATTATCTCCCAAAAGGCCCCATCTCCTAATAGCATCACCTAGGGGTTAGCATTTCAACACAGACATTCAGACCACAGCAAGGTGTAATAAAACACCGGAAGGATAGGCTCTTTTGATGCACACCCTGTGTGGAAGCAGGGCCTCAAACCAGCATATATTCCTGGTACACCACGTGTGGCCAGGAAGCTAAGAGCTGAGGGACTGTAAGGAACCTCTGCTGGAACCACACAGAGGTCTGATACTCAGATTATGTTGGAAATAAGATAACTTTTATGTTAGGAGAGAGAGGAGCTGTGCCACTAATGACAGATGGAAATTCCCAATAGTGTGTGACTGGCTGGAGCCCTGAGTCCAGATTGTTTTAAAGGAAATAAAGAAAGTAGTATTTCCTAGGTGCACAAATTCAATATTTATACCCATAGCACTGAGTTTGATCTTGAGTATTTGGAGCTGTCGGAGTAGCTGAGTGGGATGCAGTACCCAAATCAGAAGGATGAGAAAACCTAGGTATGATTCCACTGACACAAGGTTGTCCTCGCCTTGGAGGGTTGGTGGTACTCTCTAGCAACAGGGAATGTTTTTGGTTTTGGTTTGTTTTTTGGTGGAATGTTGCTGTTGTGGGTCCAAAGCCGTGTCCTGAGGAAAGGTTTCCAGGTCAGTGATTTTAATGTGAGTTCAGGCCCAACACTACCCAAATTAGCCTTGACCAGCAAGTATGGCAAGTCGGGAAAAGAAGGGAGTTGCTTCCTTAGTTCCATAGTCTCACTTTGGGGTCATGGCTTTGGGGAAGGGAGCTTGATTTTAAAACAGTTATTCCCAGGAAGGCACAAATTTGGCAGCTTTGGGCTATCAGGACTGTTGTGGCAGGAGAAATGGTGGAGAGGCTAAGCATAGATACTCTGTTTAATTACCCTTATTCTGCTGGCATGGTTTGGAGATTATCAGGGGATTAAATTTGTGCTGATTTCTTTGCTCTCATTATCATGACAAATGGATTGTTTTGTCATTTAGAAAAAAGAATTTGTGAGGAATAAGCAAACAGAGTTTTTAGTTAGCAAAGAGATAGGAAACTCTAAACTCTTCATCCAGGATCTTAGTAAGCTCAAAAACAAAAAACAAACAAAGTTCTTATGGTATCAAGTTAAAAACTCTTTAATATCTCAAAATATCTTATCAGATTGAATTATATCCAGTATCAATTTGGTGGCTATATTCAACACATATTAAGAACCTACTGTGAACCAGGCATAGTTTTAAGTGCTAGTGATACATTGGTAAGCAAAGAGCTTGCTCTCACGGAGCTGTGGTCTGGTGGGAGAGACAGACAACAAAAACAGCTGCGTATATAAATCTGTGAGAAGTGTTATAAAGAAAATGGAGCAGGGTTATGAGAATAAAGCTACAGAATGGGGGAGCTCTCACACAGGATGGTTAGCAATGGCTCTGCGGCTCCAGGCCCTACCTACTCTCTCACTTTTCCTCAGTTTCTCCAGATGTCTCAAGCTCATTTATGCCTCAAGATCTTTGCAAATGTTTCCTGTCTGGATCCCCTTCCTCTTTCTATCAACTTTTCCCCTAGTTACCTCTTAAAATCCTTCAGAACTCAGATGCAAATCACTTTCTCAAGGCCTCAAGGAAGCCTTCCCTGGCCCTCCGGAATAGATCAAGTTCAGGTTTCTGCTTATTCACCCCACTGAGCTCCTTCATTGTACTGATCATGTATATAATTATATGAGTATTGAATTGTTTAATGCCTTTGTCCCCTCCAGACTGTAAGCTCCATGAAAGCAAATATGGTGTCTCATTAACTTATTGTTGAATCCTTAAAACTTTGTAGTTTGCAGAGTAGGTAACCGACAAATAATTGTCAAGTGTCTGAATAATTTTCAGTATCCCAGAAAATTCAATTAAGTATAGAAGGCCCCTTCCAAAGCTTGCTTAGAAAATACCGTGCTTAATTTTATAGGCCATCTAAGTAATTTTGGTAATTTTAATGTAGCAAAATAACTCGAGTTGGCTTCATTTGGTTATGAATATCAGTACTAACTTATGATGTCACTATTCTCCTTTCAACCACGTTCAGTATCCTAAGAAACGTGCTGATTGAACTATAAAATGAATAATCTTTTATTTGTAAAATATTGAGTCATAAATAGGCAGAATCAACCCATGCTTTTATTTTCATTGCATATAAAAATTTCATATGAAGGTATTGATGTACAGTACTATCCCCGTGGGCTGTAAGAGAGGCTAAGAAACCACTAAAAGAATCATTTGTAATTCTCACACACAATTTACCACTCTGAAAACATATCCAAAGAAATAAAAACAACTCAAATCAGTTAAGGATGTTTTTGTAATTATAGTGTCCCCTTTGTACTGTTTAAAACAAAAGTAATCAAATTTCTTTGGGCCAGGGCTGCTAAAATCTACAGTTTGTGTCAAAAAATAAAATAAAATAAAATAGGAGGCTCATTTTTCCCAGAAAAAGAATCTTTCCTTTCACTGAAAAGCCACGTGATTCAAGGGCTGGGCAAGTAGTGGGAGGACATTTCCATATTATCCATTATAAATGTTTCCTGCTTTAGGGGCTGGCCATTGTACAAGGTTAAATTTTAAAATTCTAAAGCAATGAAAGTTTTGCAGACACAAATCTTAGAGGATGGTGAATGCTTTCTGCTATGTAAACTGACATCAGACACAACTTTGTGTTTAAATAGATGGGTTTACATGTATGTAAGGACATTTGGTTTATCGTAGTGGAAGAAAAATTTTAGGATTAAAAAATGGTATTTTCTCTTTAATATATTCTCTTAACATGACAGGAAGCTGATGAATAGATAACCAACACGAGTAAACTCTGGCTCCAATTTCAAACCAAGTTCATTTTCCTATGAGCTCTAGAAGCTAAAAAGACTTTAAAAAAAAAGATTGCTTATAATCAATCACTGGGAAAGAATGTATTTCCCCAGTTGTGTTTCCGAGTTTAAAAAAAAAAAAAGGGAATAATCAAATGCAAGTAGCTGAAGTAGCTGCTGATCAACAGATGGCAAACAATCATCACACATGCAGTGCTACTCCCTGGCAAGAAGTACTTAAGAGCTTATGTCTCAAAAGGGTCTCAGAATCTTTCAGAGGTTGTCTGTGGTTTTGTAAAATCTACCTATTGGCAGAATTCTAATCAATTAAAAACCTGGATGTAAAATGCCCAGCCCTAGCTCCACCGTTACCTTTCAAATGCAGCAAAACAGAAGAAAATATTGATTAAAGTTAAGGCACAGCCCTGGGACCAAAGACCTGCAGCTATGGTTTTTAAAATTTATATATCTTTAAGTATTTTATAGTTTTCTTGAATCTTCCATAAACAAGCTCTAAGGTGACAAGACTATATTACAGGAGAAAAGAAAAATGTACAGAGTATGTATACACACCATTCATTCTCTCACCAAGAGTTTCCAAATATATCAACACCATCCCATCATGGGATGATGTTTTAATAAGAACTGATAATTTACAATTAACATTACAGTATGTACATTGCAATAAATACATGGTTGTAAACAGACAAACAAGACTGTATTACAGGTAAGGTCATTTGGTGAGAAAAAAAATGCATGGCACAAAAAATAAATAATGCATTCAAAAATTATCATAAAGCTTTCTGTAAAATCCATTTCATTCAAGTTTTTTCTTTCCTTGTCTATAATTTGTTCTATCTACATTATTGTGAATTTTAACTGATACAAAAGAAGACAAAATTGAAACAGCATTATTGTGTTCAGTAACTTGCAAGCTGAAATGCACTGGTTTTACACAAACTTGGACATATTTTTCCCCATACAGTACCCAGATATTGCATTTTCTTATGGCATTTTAGGAAATGTAAAGCCACTTGTAAAAGGATATTCTTTTTTAAAGCAGTGTGTATTTCTGAAGCACACTTTGGCGAGAGAGAAGGGCAAGGGTAAGCAGATTGTACAGTGCATTAGTCCCTGTCTCTTGGATATTGAGCCTTTTCTGCAATTTGATTGTCTGTTAGTGGGTATCTTTACAACGTGGTACCATTAAAAACCAACAAACTGAAAAAAAAAAAGCCTCTCTTTATTAGTGCAGTTATAAACCCTTTACCCTTTCAGGTCTGGATTTGTTAAGTGACATATTGCTGCTTTTTATGTTATTCATTATTAAAATTCTAGGCACTCTGTGGGGGAAATACTAAGTGTAGGGAGGACAGGAATGAGAATGTTTTGGAAAGAAGAATAAATTCTAGACTCTTTGCCTTTCTTTCTAGACCTCACTCAGGGACAAATAAACTTAAAAGGAAACAAGTTCCCAAATGTTCTTGTGAAACTACTTGGTCAAATATATGTCTTTATTTGAAAGATCACCATCTGATCTTTACAGAGGAAAGACAGTAGAAACCTTGCAATTAACTAGTTGATTCCTATTCTGCCTTATGTAAGAGATCAGAGTTATAAAGACATAATTTTTATTTCAAAGGATCTAAGCATCAGCCAGATCTCAGGGGACTGTCTTCAGCTTGAGTCATTTCCCTGGCTGATGACTTAGTTTCCAGTCCCTGGAAGGCTCCTTGAGAAGTTCCAAATAGAAATGCTTTTCAGGGTTGTAATTCTTCTTAAATGTTTGATTTTCCACTTGTCAGATACCCACTTTGGCCTCTATCTCAATTCTTGAATATCAACGTGAAAAATGATTATTTGGGCTTTAAAGTCTTCATAGAGAAGGTAAAGACTTTATTACAAAGACTGACATAGGAATAAAGTCAGAATTAAATGCCCCATGATGCCAACTGCTATAATCAGGTAAACACTGGGAATTAATCTCTAAAACTGTAATACAGTTCCTGGTGCTGAAATCAGCCAAGAGTGATCTCTAATTTTTTATTTAAGCAGAATTTTTATCAATCTAATATTTTAGGATGCATCACAGTACTAACCCTCTGATGCCAGTGGCATCATCTTCTTTCCCTCCATGTGTTTCAAGAAGTAGTTCCCCTCTGCAAGATATGCTTATAGATCGAGGATAAGTGATAAAGCAATTCCTGCAAGTTATGTGGCTGTCCATTAAGGAAGAGTAGTTGCTATACTTAAAACCATTTCTCAGGTATGTTCCTGATATAGTTCTTAATCCCATAGTGAAATCATTAAAACCAAAGAGGATTAGTTATTGTACTGGTGTTTGTTAATATGTTGTTAATATTCTTAAAAACTGCCTAGTTAGCTGTTTAACTTTTCTCTGTAAACCAAGAGTAAAATCTAGTCATGATATACAACCTCATGGTTGAAATGAATGTTAACCCTAACTTGACTACCTGTTTCTTTTCACTGGTGACAATGGTAGTGATATATTTGACAAGACCTCATCTAGCAAACATGGACAGAGGTTCAAACACACACTAAATTATAAAGCAGCACGAGGGGAAAAACCTTTTTCTTACTATAACTGGCTGTAAAAACAATAAAAATGAGCATGAAATGTGCAGATTATTAGAAAGATATGCACTTGTGAAATGCATGTCTATTGACACAGCAAAACGTTATTAGGAGATACTAAGTAGGAAAATATCTCAAAAACACTGACCGGTTTAGCTACTGGGTATTTATATATCTCCCACTTGCTTCAGACAACACCAGCTGATGACTGAATTCGCATGAAGCTTAAGACATATTTGATATAACACACATTAAAGTATTATAGAACAATTAGTCACTTTGCACACTGAAGAAAAACACTGGTGAAGAGCTCTTATCTGGAAAGAGTGAAACAAAATGCAAAGTAAATAATAAAGACTTACTTACAAAAAGGGTTTCCTGCAACATAAAGTTGTTTTTCTGTTGTTTTAAAATATGGAAGTCATTGGTATATAAAACAATGAATCACTACAAATCAGTTAATTGCTATGAACTATAAGGTGCAAGTAAAATTTGTAAATTAGATTTTTATCCAGTGTAGCACAGATTTGTACTGAAAACTTGCAAGTTACTCTTTAGAAAAAAATAACCAGTGGCAGATGAAGTTCTGAACATAGTTTTTTAAATATAATACCTCAATACATTTAATAATAAAAGTAAGCTCTACAAAAAATCTGTTTTACATATCATACAAAATGTAGAGGTCAGTGCAGCTCACTGAACCACACTATTCAGTCATGTATCAGGAAGACTTGAAATTAGAAAATTATGCAATTTCTGTGGCTCATCCTCCTCCTACTGGTAACAGATGCATGCTATGTCCTGTTCTTGACATATTTGTTGCTTCGTCCATTAAGTTCACTCTGTGCAATGCCTTTCTTCTGAAAATATTGGAAACAAATAAAAAGAATAGAAACCCCAAGTCCAATCAACTTTTGGGCTGCCTGATGAGCCGCACTCTCTTGAAAACAATTTGGAGTAGATTTTATCTGCCTTGTCAGCTCTACCAAGCTGAAATCTTGTTAAAAACGCTGTTCATGAAGATGTCCACCTTGCTCTGATGACATGGAGGTGAAAAAACTGGTTACGATATTCCTGAGCGCCGGACTGAGTAGTCAAGGTCAGTTTTGTTCAATAAACGTCCTGGCAGATGACAGTGAGGTGTGACCGTGGTTGTGGCATGTGACATGCACTTTGGAAACAATTTTTCTGCTAAAAAAAAAAAAGGCATGAAAGTTTTTGCACTGTTACGTGTCAGGAGAACGATCATCTATGACACAGGCTTCAGGCTGGCTTTCCTCTTCTTCCCCTACTGCCTCCTCTTCAACCTGTTCATCGAGGGGAATTTCAGTAGACTCCGAGTCTTGAGTACAAAGAGTCTTGGAGTCACTGCAACTAGTGTCTTCCTCCACTTGACTGCCACTGTCCTTTTCTGTGTCTGACTCACCATCTTCCTCTAAAGTTAGTTCAAACTGGAATTTCTCAGTTTGACCCTGCCGGCCCTCTTCTGGGTCATCAGGTGCAGGAGAGGGGCTCTGAGGGATTGTGCTCTGGTACCATTCACGATTGTCCTCCAAAGTGTCCAAAATGTCCTGGGCGTCAGGGTGGACGAGGTCTGCCCATGTCTCCCAGAGGGGATGAACAATATAGTCTATGAAGCCCACCTAGTTAAGAAAAAAATCCAGTATGAGTAAAGGACTTGGGACTAAGAAACAGTGGAAAAGCTTAACTAGATCATGGCCCACAAATAAAATACTGAACAGAAGACTACTAAATTTAGTTTGGTAAAATTATCACTATTTTCGACAACAGACCATACAAAGTATTGTTACTAGCTGGTCAAAATTAGCTTCTAGAACCCTTGGTTAAAGAGCATGTTCACAGCATAAAAAATTTTCCAGTTGTTGACATGGTAGGGCTTATTTTAGAATCACCAATTTGTAGGTGAATCCAGATAACTGTAATAATGCCATATGCTCTATGTATATGAATATATTAAATGAATATAGTCATAATAAACGAATATCTTCTTAGAATATCTATATGACTATATGAATGTAAGTCATAAGAATGAAAGTGTTTTGGATCATAAATACTAAGGTGAAATTGAGCTTGTCAAAAACAAAGTAATTTTAAAAATCCAGTAAAATACTATCATATGTAATACAAAGTAACCAAATGCTAAAGCGGTAGCTCTGTTATCCCTGAAAACTGTACACTTCATGCATTACCTGTGATTTTTCCACGGAAGCATTGTGCTTGTCACACATGGGGCTTATCTCCATGCCACGTTCCCTCTCTCGGTCTCCTTGGCGGAAGAACTCCTCCATTATCCGGTCCGTCCACTGGCGGTACAGTTGGAGAGGCTTTGTTGGGTTGCTCAGATCTGCACAATGCACCATATTCTGAAGAACCTAAAATAGATGGATGCATTCTCTATTCACTCCTGTTCCTTTTCAAAAAAAAAAAAATCTAGAAATTCACATTGGATGACTGTGACACTTAAAAATACACATGGTGTAAGATTTATTCCAAACAGCTCAACCATGATGTGTCTATGTATGGTTCACACTTGTATTAATAGTTCCAAATTATGCCACTTCTACTGCATCTAAATAGCATAAGAGAAACTGTTTATGTGCATGGTTGACTAGATTCAGAGCTGCTTAATTGGCTGGTTCTGTGGAGTGTTAGTTTTTTAAATTAATGTAGATGCAAATGAAAAGGCCAGTAGAATTTTGCCTGGTTAATTCTCAGGAATAAAAATTTGGATAAAAATCCTGCCTATAATTGCTGAAAGTATCACACACACACACACACACACACACACACAGAGCAAACTCTATTAAGGTTTTACCTGAATCCTATCGGAATAATTATCAAGAAGAAGAACTCCAGAGCTTGTCACTTTCTTAGTTTCAACCATAGTCTTCAAATCAGCTAGTAGATTCATGTGTTTTGACATATCTGTTGCAAGTACCTTAAAATACAAAAGGTATATTATTGAGTACAGTTCAGAGAAAACAATTTACACATGAAAATATTATGCAGAATATGAGAATGAAAAAGGAACAAAACAACACTATGCCTTTTAATGACAGTAGAAATTCCTTACTCCTTCTTGAGGGCAGAGTCCTTTCCCCTTTGCTATCAAGTTTTCCTAAAGCCCAGATAAATGTGTGTAATATACAGAAATGCTAGGTACTGACAACCACTTTCATGGTCAAAAATGGGATGACATCTCCATGGATAAGACATCATCACACGTTTTCAAGTTTTTTCCATTCCTTGGACCAGAAAGTAGTTGATGAACTGATTCAAGGTTGCTTAAAGACTGCTTCAGAAACAAAATATTCTGGTTAATTTTCTTTTAAAAGACAGATCATTCTTGCCTTTGTATGTACAAAATTTAACAGAGTAGGTTTTTGAAAGCTAGAGATTTTCCTGTGTCTCATAATCACTGAATAAGATGCATAGAAAAAAGAGTAAAGTCATGGATGTTCTAAATGGCACTGTCTACTGATGAGAAAAGGTGGAAAAAAAATCCATTTGAGCTGTGGCCCACACAATCTGCTTTTGTTAGTCATCTTTCTCTGCCTGCCACCGGACTGGAGGGGCCCAGAAAATAAATGATGAGGGTGAGCTGACATTATTCTCAAGTCCAAACTGCTAGAAGTGAAAAACCTATTACAGAACATCACAGCCAGCATCATGGGCAGCTTCTATAATATAAAGGGCCATAATATGTTTTGAAATGCAGTTCCTTTTACCTAATACTCATCTTGTTCTTATGTCTAAATTATAAACAACTTGCATCACAGTTCTCTCTTTTTTTTTTTTTTTTTTTTGCTTTTATCAGCTACTTACAATGTCAATGACCATTTTCCTTAAAGATTGTCTTTGTTTTTTGGTCAAATTCTGGAAAATGTCACAGTTTTCTTCCTGAAGCAATTTAAAGCCCACAGCCAAATGATGGTTCTCTAAGACCGAGGAATCGTTGTACATCAAGGCAAGTTCAGAATCTGAAAAACAGACAAAAGGCCAAAGATCAGCAAAGCTGCTTGTGAGAAGTTTATCTGATTCTTTGAATTCTAGGTTTAGGATGTAATTTCCCCTAAACTTCTCTGCTGCCCTTATCATGTAATTTCCCCTGAACTTCTCTGCTGCCCTTATCATTACATGACAATATCCAGGAGAGAATAAATCGGATAACATAAGCAGGAACAACACTGGAATGAATCTTGGCGAGTGAATTCTAATGCTACTAACATGTGGCAGGCCATTTCACTCTGCAGGGCTCAGCTTCCTCTAATGCGAAAGAATTGGATCTTTAACTTCTCCTCTAGAGTTACCATGAGCTCAGTAGAATATGACATTCTTCTTAGTATCTATAACATATCCAAAGAATAAGGTTTTGTATTCCTGATAACTGTGAATTATCTATGCTGCAATATATAAAGTGAGGATCATGTGATACAGGATTGTTTGTACTCAAAGAGGGTACAAGAACAATCATATGAACAAGTTTAGATTTGCTCATTTGCTCATGTATAGCTCTGAAAGTCTAAGCTTTATTCATCATTTTCCATTTTCTTTTCCAAGTATCGTGGCAGTCATTGTATACTGTACACTGATATTGCTCTTCCTGCCTGCTTGCTCATATTGTCACACAGAGATGTTGTGTTTGGCTGTCTGTATACCCTCTGGTGAAGATTCTGCCACTCTCTCCCTACTACCCTGGACCTGTGAATTTTAGGCAGGGAGAGATTCTGCCTCTCTCCGACTTCTTGTAAATAGCAGACCCAGATCTACAAGATAATCATTAAAAAACTTTTGATGCTTTATTCTCTTTCTATTCACTGCAAAGACTAAAAGCAAATCCGAGGCAGGAGGATTGCTTAAGCCCAGGAGTTCAAGACCAGCCTGGTCAACATAGGGTAGACCTCACCTCAACAAATAATAAAACATTATCTGCAGATGGTGGTGTGTGCTGGTAGTCCCAGCTACTTGGCATGCTGAGGTAGAAGGATTGCTTGAGCCCAGGAGTTCAAGGCTGCAGTGAGCCATTATATTGTGCCACTGCACTCCAAGCTAGGCGACAGAGCAAGACTCTGTTTCAAAAGAAAAGAAAAGAAAGAGCCTAAAAGCACATGTATTTGATCTTTTTTCTGACGAATGCATAGAAAATATATTTGGAAATATATATCCTTTTCTAAGAATTACCCAATACTATTCAATGGCTCTTTTAATGGAGCTAGGAAGGAGAGGAGAGGCTTAAGACATTTTCAACTGGGAAATTCTATTATTTTATTGGAACTATAGAAATACAAATTTGCACACTTAAATTTCTGCTCCCAAACTACAGGAACAGAGCTGTTTAGTAGGGAGTAGGTTTGTACATTTTTTTTTGTTTGTTTTTGTTTTCTTTAGATAAAACAATAGTGTTTATTTTTTAAAAGGCAGTTTCTGGTTAACTTTCACAGTGTCTATAAATGCCTTTATGAACCTTTATCTACAGACAGGTAAGCATATAGAAAATTTTAAAACTCTATAGGATCTTAGCACATATTATTGTATTTCTGCAGTAGAATCAAATAAACATATATTGAAAGGAAGTCATAATTATTAGATACTGAATAATTATTAGAGTTTGTTTAAGGGAGGAAATATGCATGTAGACAAGGGGTGTTAACAGAATTGACTTACCCTTACAAAAACCCTAATTGGCTTATATGAAGCTGAAGGTGAAGGAAATTAAGACTATTGACCCTGCAGAAGAATATGATGATGAGCTGTTCCTTCAAGGAAAAGGGTGATCTGTTGTATGGAAGTTGCAACAAAGACTCTGAGTTCCACTGGATATAAGTAGGGCCTAACACTTAAGAGTTCAGATTGGCCAGAAAAGCCAGGAAAGGATGCCTTAGTGGACTGGCAGGCCTCCACAGCCTCTTCCATCTCAGATGCTGTTAGAGGAAAGTGGTGGTGACTGTTGATTTTTAAATGAACAAATGTTAGCATTTAAGAAACTGAATCTCAAGGAAGTTATTTAACTTTCTACTCTTCTTTAGGACTGAAGGCATATGGTCACATTTAAATTGGGAGGTAGGATTCTGCAGCTCCTCAGCAGATTTTCACCAAAGACACTAATCCATTACTTGTAAGTGGAGTCCTTGAAGATTCAGGAATGATCAGAAAGTTGCTGTCATCTTTTGGTACAATGCACACAGCACAGAGGGGCAAAGAGGTTAGCTTATATAACATTTTTGTTGAAACCCTTTCATCTTCAAGCCCAATATAAGTCACCTCTTCCATCAAGTCTTTTTTAATTACCAGACAAAACTGCCCACTTTCTCCTGTAAACTCCTATACTACTTCGTACCACCCATTTAGCATGTATCACATTCTACCTTTTTTGTCTTTATCTCTACAAATCTTTTAATTGTTTCCCCTCCAAACCCTCCCGGCCTGCTTAGAGACTTAAGCCCCTACAAAATATTAAAGGTTATTAATTTAATATGTTTGGTTATCTGGCTTCCCCTAGGCACTTCAATTATTTCAAACTTACAAAGTACAAACAGGAATACAGTAAGGCACAACATTTAGAGGATTTAGGTGTCATTGTGTTAAATGGTTTATCTGAATTCTCTCATTTAATCCTCATAACTCTTTTAGGAAGATACTATTTTTGTGACATTTTATGGCTATGTTCCATTCATGGATCGCATGGAGCCATATAGGTGGGAATCAAGTCTTTGTGTCTTTGGGATAGGCTGGGGGATAGAAAATGTCCCTTGGGGACATCTTTTATATACATAAATATTTACATAGACATACTCATATAATCCTGTACAAATGAAGAAAATGAACCTCAGAAAAGGTAAGTAACTTTGCCAACATCACCTAGCCAGTAAGTGCTGGGGCCAGCACTACCTTATACTGACTATGATTACAAGTAGTACCTTATAAATAGAGGTGAAAACTTGAGCAGTGAACACTAAACATGAACTAGGAAATCAATACAATCCACTCAGTGCCTGGCACACACTTATAAAGACAACTTTATAAGCATTTGTTATTTTTTATTGAGAGGCCACGCATACCTTTACAAACTCAAAGTCATCATTTTGTTATATATAGAGCAATTGTGTTCATTTGTTACAACTACCCTGGATCATCAAGAATAAATTAAATTATGCTCAACGTATGCTACTACTGAAGGCAGGAAGACCACTTTTATTTTGTGTCCCTCTCTTCTGAGTTCTAATGAAATGGGGGGAAGGATGGGCAGGTACTACCACATAACTGAAAACATGTACTTCATCTGTCCTAGTCTTTTCTCCTTCTGTGTTAATCATGGTTCTCCAGAGAAACAGAACTAACAGACATATGTATGAGTGTGTGTGTGTGACAGACATTTATTTATTATAGGAATTGGCTCAGGCAATTATGGAGTCCAAGAAGTCCCACATCTGCAAAGGTGAACCAGGAGAACCAGGAAAGCAAGTCCAAAGGCCAGAGAATCAACCAGGAACCCTGATGTTAGAAGCAGGAGAATATGTATGTCCCAGGTCAGAGAAAGCAAATTGCCCTTCCCCTCAAGTTTTGTTTTGTTCTTCTCTTTGAGGTCCTCAATGGATTGACTGATCCCTGCCAACAATGGTAAGGGCCATCTTCTTTAATCAGTCTACCAATTCAAATGCTAATCTCTTCCAGGAACACTCTCACAGACGCACCCCAAAATAGTGTTTTACCAGACATCTGGGCATCCCTTAGCCCAGTCAAGCTGATGCAGAAAATTAACCATTACAAATTCCGCCCCTTGTCACCCTGGTACCCATAAGCATCTCCTTTAACCATATTTAATCTCCATAAGGTCATAATTCTACCAAAATGCTATAACTATCCTGCATACAACCAAAAACACACTAACACATTCCCCAGAAGTGAAAGTAAAGTTTGAATAATGTTTACTCTTATTCTGACATCCTATAACTTAAATACTATGATATAAAATAAATACTTAAATACTAATATAAAGTTAATACCTCTTATGTTATATAAATGAAGATATATGCTTAATATATGTATATATACATATAAATGCATTCATAAGGAAATACTCATGGCAATTATAGTCCTTATTGCTATAACTGGTCACGTGGTCATAGCTGGTATTTATAATTACCTTCTTTTACTACTCATTCTGTATTCCCTTTGCCTTCAGCCAGCACCTCAGCTGGTCATGATTCTTTACCTGGTGGGGTGACCCAAACCTTCATTCCTGAAGGGTCTGGGCTATTAGTAGTCCTGTCTGGATTGGGTTATTTTGTGCTGACCTTAATTACAGGGCATGGTAATATTAAGGGATGCCCTCAGGGATCTCCTTATTCCACACATACTCTTCCTTACCTTCGTTGTGGAGTAGTAATCCAAACACCCCTTGGTAGTTAGGATCAGTCACCCCAGTCAACACCGTAACTAACTCCCTTATTGGATGATTGAATCAGATGTATAAGGAGCTCAAAGTGGCTAGGTCTTAACTTCCAATTCAATGGAATCACTGTTGTGTGTGCTGGTAGAAGCATTCCTCCTTCTGAAACTAAGACCTCTAGGCTAGCAGCACATAAATTGGCAGGAACAGGAAGCAAACTTTGCTAGTGGGTCACTGGGGGTAATTATGAGTGGTAACACTCCGATTTCCAGCCACTGGTTCCTGGACCCATGAATTCTGGTTATGGGAGAAATAGCACCACATATTGGATGCTGATTCAGAGCATATATGGCCTTTCTGGCCTTCTGGAGAACCTTGCCCCAACCCTGCAAGGTATTGCCTCCTAGCTGAGTAACTGAGTCTTCAAAAGGCCACTCTACCCATTTATTAAACCAGCTGATTGAGGATGTTAGGGAATAGGGTAAGACAAGGGATTTCCATGGGCATGAGCCCAATGCAGCTCTTCTTTGCCAGTAAGGTGAGTTCCTGGTTAGAGGCAATGCTGTTCTGTTTCCAGAGAAAGTGCCTTTTCCACTAAGGACAAAATGCTACCCCTTCCACCATGGAAGTGGTCCAGTGTAATCAACTTGCCATCAGGTAGCTGGCTGATCCCCCCAAAATGCTGTTATATGGAGGTTTAGTGTTGGTTTATGCTGCTGGTGGATTGGGCACTTAGCAATAGTCATAGCCAGGTCAGCCTTGGTGAGTGGAAGTCCATGCTTCTAAGCCCATATATAACCTCCATGCCTGCCACCATGGCCACTTTGTTCTTAGCACATTGAGTGATGACAGGGGTGGTTAGGGAAAGAAGCTGACTAGTATCTACAGAATGGGTCATCCTATTCACTTGGTTATTAAAATCCTCCTCTGCCAAGGTCACACTTTGGTGAGCATTCACATGAGACAAAAATAGCTTTACTTTTTGGTCCATTCAGAGAGATCATTCACGTATCTCTTCCCCAAATTTCTTTTTCACCAGTTTTCCAATCATGTTCCTTCTAAGTCCCTGACTATCCAGACAAATCATTGGCTATGGCCTATGAACTGGTATATAATTGCACATATGGCCATTCCTTCTTCCAAGCAAAGTGAACAACCAATCACCCTGCCTAAAGTTCTTCCCACTGGAAAGACTCCCCTTCACCACTGTCCTTCAGGGATGTCCCAGAGAGGGGCAGTAGTGCCGCTGTAGCTGTATACTTCCAGTGGTACCTGCATATCACACACAACCATCTGTAAACGAGGCCCTCTGTCAACTACTTGCAGGGAACTTTCCATGTGACCACATGTGTAGGCTGGAAGAAAGACAGCAGTGTAATTAATAGGAGTGGTATTAGGGCCACTTCTTTATGTAACTTGTGCCTTCAGTGTCTGCTCGGACCTGATAGATCGTGTATTACACCACTTTTATTTGATGATGAAATGTCGTACATGCCCAACGTATGGCCTGGCACGTTAGATAACTCCCTATTATGATGGGCAGACAGCTCAAACCACATGGAAACTTGGTGGCCCATGGTCAATCAGTATCTCCTAAGGCCCAGCAGCAGGCCTATATCTGTGTCTCAAAAGGAGAGTAGTTATCTTTCTTTGGATGATGGCAGGGTCTTGCTCCAGAGTCTGTGCTGTGATTCACACAGAGGGCTCTATCAAAGGCTCCAAACAACATTCCTATCTGCCACCGACATTCCAAGCACCATTAAATCTGCTGGATCATGTGGCCCATGTGCAAAGCAGCTTGCACAGCAGGCTGGACCTGTTGCAGAGCCCCACTCAAAACTAGGAGTTTTTCTGACACTCTCTTGTTCTGTGCCCCATTTAAACTAGCAGCTTTTCAGCTCACTTAGTACATGAGCCAGAATAACACACACAAAGGAATACATTGCCTCCAAAATCCAACTAAGCCCACTAGGTTTTGTGCCTTTTTGTGTCTTATGATGGAGTCCATATGGCAGATGACAGCCAACATTAAGACCTGGAGCTGAAACAGTTAAGACTGGGCCAGACACTATAGATATGTATCCTGTAAGTAAGACTTATACTCACTGTTCTTACAGCTTAGCTAGGCTTAGCCTTGAGTTAGAAAATGACAGCATGCTACACTATGTCTCTAAGTTACAAGTGAAATAAACATAAGTCTTCAAAAGGACTTCAGAAACAAACATTTCTCCATGAAATGACAGAGGTAAGTGGTGGTTTTAACTTAATATTTAGTTGCCAAGGAAACCGCCTCATTCATCACTCCACTCATCCACTCTCTCTGCCCTCACCCTGCATTATGTTCCTCCATAGCACTTAGTACTATCACATGCCACAAATTCACTTATCATGCTCTGCCTTTTCTAGCAGAATGCCAGCTCTTAAGAGCCAGGGATTTGTCTTGTCCACCCATGTGTTCCGAAGGCCCGGAACAATATTTATTATAATATTTAGTAGGCTTGCAGTACATTTTTATTGAATAAAATAATCTCTGTAGCTATATCTATATAATCACATTTGATAAAAATGAGTTTATCCTTATTTTGAAGGTGTGGGTTTATGCAGAAAAATAAAATTCTACATATAATCTACTAGTGTAGCTATGAAAATTTTAATTTCAAAATAAGAGTAGAGAAATAAAAAAGTGTATACTGACAGCTAGATCATCTTAACCTTAATATAATGAAATGCCTCTGCTCTTGGAAACCAAAACCCACATGCTTTGAATGTATCACTAATGTGAATAAATCTTTCTGCCCCAAACTTAGGCATCTTTGCTATTAACAAAAATAATTCATTTTCCAAGTAAAATTTAATGCTATATTCTGTACTTCTGATACTATTTTTTTCAGAAAATAAAGCTAAGTTAAATATACCCTCCAGCATTTTACATTCAAAATTTCATGATGCTATTTACATTTTATGGATTTGTTTATTTATTTATGTATTTTTTTGAGATGGAGTTTCACTCTTGTTGCCCAGGCTGGAGTGCGATGGTATGATCTCAGCTCACTGCAACTTCCACCTCCCGGGTTCAAGCGATTCTCCTGCCTCAGCCTCCTGAGTAGCTGGGATTACAGGCATGCACCACGATGCCTCGCTAATGTTTTTGTTTTTGTTTTTTTAAGTAAAGACAGGGTTTTACCTTGTTGGCCAGGCTGGTCTTGAACTCCTGACATCAGGTGATTCACCTGTCTTGGCCTCCCAAAGTGCTGGGGTTATAGGAGTGAGCCACTGCACCTGGTCTATGGATTTATTTATATGCATTGTCCTTAAAAAAATTTATGCAGCTTCCTACCTGAAATTTCAATTTCTCTAAATTCTGCTCACAGTCCCCACACTCAAATCATTTAGTATAGCTTAACCAACTCTACCAGGTAGAAAGGCTCTCTCTGCTTGCAGTACCTCCAGCATGCTTTCAGTGAGTGTAAATACAATTAGCATAAAATCATGTGGCACCTAAAGCTAAAACAACTGAAATAACTAAGAAAAACGAAGAGCACATGTAAGAAGCAGGAGGCTTAACTGCACTGGGAACCAGCCAAGGGAATTCCCAGCGCCCCTCACGTGCCTTAAGCTCTCAGTGCTTCCGTAGCTTCCTTAAAGTAAGACAAGTAACCAACTATGGGTTTATAAATTCGATAATCAGAGGTCTTTAGAATTCTTTATCAAGAGAAATATGGATTCAGCTGCAGGCTTTGGACAGGATGGCAGCTCCAGCTCTGAGCCAAGAGCTGAGAATGTGCTGGCTTGACAAACGGATGCTCAAGCCATCCATAAAAGATAAAATCTAAAAAGTCAAAATTTAAAAAAGGTTTACTGCAAACTAAAAATAAGCACAAATTTTGATAAAACATTTCATGAGGCTACAAGTTATTGGAAGGACTCCTTTACTGCATGCTGGGAAGATAATTCTGTCTTATATGATCCCTAGCCAAACTAAGCTAACTAAGGCAGTAATTTTGATAATGCCCCAGGGCTCTGAGCAACCCTAGGATACTTTCCTGTACAAAGTGACAATGCTGATTCATTCCCTCAGGAATAACACAGCCTCATCATACCTCACCCTCAAAAAAACCCTTAGCAATCCAAAGCTACTCTGGCAACTGTGAACTTCCCTATGTTGCTTTGGTCACACAGAAAGGAGATCATCATAATATTACTAAATAACAAAGAATTTGCAGAAGCAGGATTCGTTATCCTTCCATCCCAGGCAGGTCACCAGCAAAATGACTTTAAACAGACATCCTAAGGAGATACAATTATCTTCTTCAATTTCCTCCACTATTTCATTGGTTCTCAAACTTTAGAGTATCAGATTCATCTGTAGATTGAGGCCTTGTTAGCTTAAATGGCAGACTGCACAGGGACCCTGATGCCCACCAGGGTCCTCCAGGTGCCAGCCAAAGCCCAAGTGCCCTTTAAGGCAGGGGTCCCCAATCCACCCACAGGCCGTGGACCAATATCAGTCTGTGGCCTGTCAGGAACTGGGCTGCATAGCAGGAGGTGAGCAGCAGGCAAGCCCGCATCAGTACTGCCTGAGCTCCGCCTCCTGTCAGATCAGCAGGGACGTTAGATTCTCCTAGGAGCGTGAACTCTACTGTGAACTGCTCATGCAAGGGATCTAAGTTGTGCATTCCTTATGAGAATCTAACTAATGCCTGATGATCTCAGGTGGAACAATTTCATCCCAAAACCATTCTCTCCCTACTCCCCCAGTTTATGGAAAAATTGTCTTCCACAAAACCGAGTCCCTGGTGCCAAAAACACTGGGGACTGCTGCTTTAAGGGCTCAAAAGAATGAAGAATAGAGCAGGTCCTCATTATTCTTAAAAAATACATCAGAGTACTTGGAAGACAGTGACTTTTCTATCAGTTGTTTTAATTTGTTCTCTAAATCTACTCTTAATTCTAAGGGAACATATAACATGGTATGTAATAGAATGCAAAGAAAACATACCAGTCTGAATGTTTGGTGATTACATACACACACACACACACACACATACACACACAGACATACATATACATATATATATCTTAAACACAAAAATTAAACATTTTATATATTTACTAAAAATTAATAAAATTCAGAATATCCCAAGACATGCATAAGCATCAAAATAACAAATCAGGCCAGGCTCATGTAAAGTGCCAGCATGCAGCATGCACTGTACTGCATGACCTCCCTGCTCTTCTCAGAAAGGACATCATGAACCCTCCCCACTGATACAATGTAAATGCAGGGAGCTGCATCCAATGTGTATTAATATTTATATGTATGCTTTGATGAGTTCTAAAAGTACCCCATTATAGGTACTCATAGGTAGGTAGAACATGAAATGTTATCCTGTCTAATCTGGATAAATAAGTCCCTAAACTAAACTTCTAAAAAAAATACTTGACTAACCACACATCAGGAAATTCCTGACTTTTCCAATCCTCTACATGGATGAGTCACTAGAGTATATTTTGCTATAGGATAGTCCAGAGGCCATTACAAGATATAAAAATAGGTGAATAATCCTAAAACTCTGAATTAAATCTCTCAAAGCAAGGTTACCTTTACATTCCTTCTTTAAATCTAGATACAGCAAAGACAGGAAATGAATGGTGAATATATAAATAATTCTATAGCTAGATTGTTATAGGCATGAGAAGACTATCATCCACAGACTCAAGCAAACATAAAACGTGGACTCTTAAACATACAACAGTTTCAACAACTTTGCATAGTTTTTATATATAAAAGTGAATTTATGACGTTAATCTACCATATGGGAGGGCATTAAGTCATAGTTCACTTAAATCACTTACCAATTAACTTCAAGTACCAAACAGAATTTCTATAAATCTAAATCTCTTTACTAAGGGATAGCTCAAGCATTACCTAAACATTCCCTACAGAGGCTTTCTGTGCAGCAATGTCAGGGATGCTCCATATTAAACAGTCTCTACCATTCCTTATATTTCCAAATTCAGTGATGACTTCTTATAAGATGAGATGTGAACAGTGAGAAAAAACTAAATAGTTGAAAAAATATTAAGAGAGAAGTTCCTGTTACCCTTATTAGAATATTTTAAAAAGGAAAGAACAGGGGCTGGGCATGGAGGAAGAAGGGAAGTTATGGCCTCTGTAGAGGATTAAATGATGACCTACATAAAGTGAGGAACACTTAGCATTAATTCTCATAACTTTTTTAAATTTAAAACTTTAAGGCCAATATAACTTTCTAAATCTTTCTGCACACTTTCATTTTTAATTACCCTTGTAACACAGCAATATATTACTTTTAAAGAGAACTGGAACACAATTTTCAAATATCACATGCCTCAAGGGATATAGTAATAATTTTCAGTTAAATTACATTAACATGCACTATCACTAAAACACATATATACACATATCAAAAGAACATTATGGCTCTGGAAGCACCCTGAGTTTATAGAGACCCTTAGTCATTCTAAAATGTACAAAGGAAAAATGTGTTCTGCAAAAATGAAGTTTACTTACTTGTATTGATCAGAAATTGATTGGACACACCAGGATGATCTACATCATGTATTGCACTGGCAAAAATTGCTGCAAGAATCTCCAAATCTGTAAACACGGCCTGGAAAATCAGACAATATAGATAATATTACTATTCTACAATGATATGAATTAAAAGTATAAACAAATGAGAAATCTCTAGAATTTAAATGGAAAACAAAATGGAGCTTCAAAATGTGTTATAATGTGTCAAGGGAGAGTCTTAGATACTTATGAACTTTTGAAGTATAATCTTGGAAGAAAACATTTTATCTAATTTTATTACATCTCATGATCAAATGTTTTCTATTCACTATTTTTTAAAATATTATTTTAAAACTCTCTGAAATTCTTTTAAAATAAAATAACAGTTTATTTTCTAAGTATTTAAGATGTCTAAGAATATTTTGAAAATGTACATAAAATTAGTAAGACATGAGCAATTTTTTTCTTTTCTTTCATCAAAACCAGGGTTTCTCACCTTCAGCACTATTGACATTTTGGGTCCGATAACTGCGTAGGAGGCTGTCCTGTGCATTGTAGGATTTTTAGCAGAATTCCTGGCCTCTACCGACAAGATGCCAGTATCATGTACAACTAAAAATGTGATAGTTGTAACAACCAAAAATGCCTCCAGACATAAATAAAAATATTTTAAGAAAATCAAATTGCTTTAGTAAACAACTAACGAAATAACTTCTTAGGATTTAGAAAAATTAAAGTATTTCCTTCTAATACAATTCTATGAAAAATATCAATATATTGCTCATGTTTTATAAAACATTCTTTGGCCTATAAATAAAAGCCGTCAGACTACATTTCAAGAAAACAAATTAACAAAAAGTGAATAAGCCAGATGTGCTTTATGAAATGTCCAGTGGATCATTTCAAAGAAGCAATATCATAAACAGATCAATCATTAAATCTGTGACCAACTTTCACAAGCAAAATCCATCAAAGACTTGACTGTCTATTCACCACAGCATTTTCCCCCATAAGTCAATAAATTACACTTCCAATGAATCCAATTATTTTCTCCATTGAAAACCCGTCAGATAAAAGTTTAATAGACCTTTATGAGTGGCAAGTTAGTGTTCTTGAAATTTCAGAAAACAGATTTACCTCCAAAGCAGGTGTAGATAATAGCACATGAGTAGACTGGACAACATCTGCAGCATGGATATTGTTGTGATAGGCCACATCAGCATGGTAATGGTCTTCAAGAGTCATAAGATATGTAATTAAAGTATCTACTGGAATTTTAAATGTTTTTAATAAATCCCGTTCCTGTAGGGGAAAAAAATCATTTTAACATTTTTGTCTTTATGTAAACAATTTCTCCATAGAGTATGTTTAAGAAAAAAACACACACACACACCAGTGTTGCCAATGGATAACCTGGAAATGGCAACTGCACTCTCACATGTCTAGTGAGGAAAATGGGAACCTTTGAGAAGATCCAGGGACTTTGGGACAAAACCAAAGTTGGGTTGTCCTGCTGGAACCCAAGAATACTACGCCCTGGCCGTATGGTGTCAGGAATGAGGTGCCAACTCTAAAAGTTTCTGTGTCCCATTATCATGGAGGCAGCTCCAGTCAAGCACTATTAATTCAACCCCTGCATCACACCAACTGAAAATCAACGTCCTCTCTAGGGCTGGAGTTTCCCATTCCAGTCCCAAGGTACCTACAACATCCTCAACTTCTCATTTAAATCCCACCCTGAGCTGGAGCAAAGCGTCAGTAAGAGCACGAAATAGATATGGAGAAAGAAGCAGGACACAAAAAAGTGACTGAAAAAACTATATTCTCAGGTTAGCCAGCAGGGGCTTTATTCATTTTTTTTGAAGTTAGTACTCCATTTTCTATGCCAGTCAGGTTCAGATGACTAAGATAATGTCTAAATTATTATTTTAATAAATTGCTTCAACTTGGCTATATTATATCTTTATCTTAAATGCAAAAAAATAACAAAATTGATGTATTTGTGGTTTATACACACTCCACCTTTCTGTATCTTTACTTGTCCCTTGGCAAAGGAGCAAATAAGGATAAAAGTATAAAAATAAGCAAAAGATGGCAAATATTAAAAAAGACAAAATGTATGCACAAGCTACAGACTGGACATTAAGTTCCTAAATAAAAGAAATGTAATAGAACTCAACCACATTACCTGAAAAATGGTGTGCATGATAACAGTCAAGGGCCGGTTACCAGACAACTCTGCTATTCTGAAAACATGAAGACCCCATTTGTTCACATCTTCTAGTTCCTGGAGTAAAAAAAATAAAAAGATACCAAAAAATTAGAAAGTAGAGTAAAATATGACTCAATGAACACAATCATTGAAAAATTACAGACTTTAGGTGGCCGGGCATGGAGGCTCAAGCCTGTAATCCCAGAACTTTGGAAGGCTGAGGCGGGCGGATTACTTGAAGTCAGGAGTTCGAAACCAGCCTGCTCAACATGGTGAAACCCCGTTTCTACTAAAAATAAAAAAATTAGTCAGGTGTGGTGGTGTGTGCCTGTAATCCCAGCTCCTTGGGAAGCTGAGGCAGGAGAACTGCTTGAACCTGGGAGGCGGAGGTTGTAGTGAGCCAAGATCACGCCAATGCATTCTGCACTCCAACCTGGGCGACAGGGTAAGACTACGTCTCAAAACCAACCAACCAACCAACAAACAAACAAAAACAAAAACCCCAAAAAACAGACTTCAGTGTAACGATTGTTAGATTTTTTAAACAATGATCCATTTTAAATGTTAACAGACACACCATGTAAGCATAGGCAAACTTTAGGCACATTTACTTAAATGTACTGAGAACTGAATAGTATGGCTTAACCTTAGGACTTTGACATTACAACATATTTATGTACTTTAAGTATCAATCACAAAGCATTTAATGGATAAAATCTATTCACAAAACCTTAACTGTTTTCCTAAAACCCAGAAGACATGACAGATTTCTAACTCTTTAAGGCCAAACAATGAAATGAAGATGCAAATAATCACCTCCCAAGCCCCTAAAACATACATACCAAACCACCTGTCTAAGGCACTTTACAAGGAGCTTTATAAAATGCCTGCCCTTCAAAAAAAAAAAAAAAAAACAAAAACAAAAACCAAAAACAAAAAAATAAAACCTCCAATTAAAATCATCATACCTTGGCAAGGACATCTTCTTGTTCAGTTTTAACTCCAAATCTTGGAATACTTGAATTAGTCAGACTAGAGCTGTGCATCAATTTCTTGACTCCACTGATCTGAGACATTGGTCTTTTCTTTTTCTCCTTTTCCTTCTGAGTTGGAGAAGGAATTTCCACTTCATGTTGCTTATCTTGAGAAATTCAGAAAATGTTCTATATTTATTATTAATTCTATCTGTTTTTATGTCATCATATGCATAACTGGAAGGATTATAATTGATCATTATATATTCCAGGAAATGTTCCCAACTAAAAATTTTCCTTTTAGAGAGTTCAGTATTTACATTTGAATTGGACTTAATTTGATATCTTCAAACACAAAATTAAGCAAATAAGTTCCACTACAAAATAATAATATCAAATGCATTCCATGGTTACCTCTTTGATACAATGTCCTAATAAAAAATGTTGCAAGACTTAGCATGACAGCCGACTCAGAGAATACATAACAGGTGGTTATTTCCACTGTTCATCAATTCCATTCCTATTTGAAATTGACTTAATGAACTGAAAATTGTTCTTGCCAACTAAGGACTCCAGTTTCAATACGTACTTTGAAATGGTAGAAACTTTATATACAAATGTCATGAAAACAGCAGTATATAAAACTAACAGCTAACTGAAATGGGTAACACTGTGGGAGTTGAAACAGCAGGTTTTGGATGACTTAGATTAATTCTGCTACTTTTTATTTCTGTATGATAGTGAGATAAGGGTTAAGTCCCCAGGTTTTATGGGAGTATAGAGAATCGTAAATATTACCTGATAACTGAATACACACATAAGCTAATTGTGTTCTATAGTAAAAGACCTAACATGTCTTCATACTTTCATCCACGATTTCAAGGCAGTGATAAACAACTCTAACTCATCCTTGTACATAGAACACGTTCCATAAGTGTTTAATATGTTAACTATATATAACAGCAATTTTGTTTTGAAAGTAAGTCCAGGATACATTCAAATTACTGCCCTTTATTTACTGCATTTTCTTTCTGTGGATGAGGTACAAGAGTTGTCCCAGGACACCAAACTCAGTCATTATTAGCAAACTTTTATTTAGCATTTGTATTTTATCCACCACCAGTTTACTAGGCTTGATGTCCACGAGACTGTCAATTCATCGAGGGTAGGAATCATTTCTAATTCATCATTCAACACCTATTGCCCAACAATGGCTGGCATTTAATAAGAATTGGTTCAATACATGAATAGATCTCTCTATAAAATATATTTTACAGTTTGGTACTATGAAAAAATGGCAATATATAACCTTAATTTGAGAATTCCCAAAGTCCTAAATAAAACTAAGAACATGTACTTTTTCACCTGCAACTCTAAAATTCAGAGGCGTATAGTGTCAAATTATTAATATGACAAATGAAAACAAATAGAACTTCTAACACTTGTTAGGTTTCCAAAATGAGTTGGCACCCCAATCTTCCTATAAAAACAAGCAAACAACTGAAGAAAACATTTTTAATTGCATGTTGTTATTCTCACCTAAGAATGTGTTTGATATAAACTCTGACACTTGATTTCCAGACCGACTCATTTCAGAGAGATGGGTGAGCTCCCGATTAAGCATCCTTTTAAACTGAAAAACAGAAAAGTAAAATGAAATAATAGAAGAGGAAAGTTGAAGTGAAATACATATGCATACTCTGAGATACAGGAAGATATGCCCAAAGAATTTTTAACTTGTCCTGACAATTTGGAACAGTGCCTTCCAGCAGAACTTTCTTCAATGAGGGAAAACACCATCATCTGTGCCTCCAATGAGAGCAGTCACTAGCCACAGGTGGTTACTAAGCATTTGAAATGTGGCTAGTGTAAATGAGAAACCAAAATTTGAATTTTAGTTAATTTTAACTACTTTTAATTTAAATAATCACATGTGGCTCATGGCCACCAGTTTGACCAGCACAAATTTAGACTCTCAAGGACTGAAGGGAAAATCAGGAGAAATAAGCAAAGAAAAGCAAATTAAAAATTAAGATGTATTATTAGTTATTTAGAGAAGAGAGAAACTAATTTATAGCACATAAAAGTGTTGCCATACAATAAAACATGGAATGCTTTCATCAATTTATCATGAGCAGAAATGAATATATATATACTGATCAAGGTCTTAAAATTTAGTCTTTTACTCCAAAGCAAAACTTAATAGACTCGAGTACTCTTCTAGAACTATGGAGAAGTAAAATATCTAAATAAATACTGTATAATGTTTCCTTTTAAAAGTTGTTTTTCAAGTAAGAGTATAACATTTATTGGTTCTCAACATCCACCAAATTTACCATTTTCCCAAGTCACTAAATAGGAAACAGGTCAATTTTCAATAATCTACTTCACAATTTTTATTACTGATGCCACAGTGCCTATTTCATTGAAAGAAACACTGGAATTAACCTACCAGCACCACATGGCATTACCAGTATCCAAAACTCCCCAAGATTTTATACTTCCCTAACCCCCATCAGCTATTTCTTAAGCATTAGGCATTTCAGAGTCCTTTAACTCTGAAAACAGCCCGACAAGGCCTTTTAATAAGCCTTCAATATTTGCCTTAATATACAGAAACAATATATTTTTTCTATACATAGAGTAACTGCTGTTAGATACTTGATGAGAAAAAAATGTCAGATGCATTTACTCTAATCATTAGATTAGCCTTTAAAATTTGGAATTTCACCATAAATTTTCATTTAAGTATGAAGGTAAGTGTTGAGTTTATATTTTAGTAATGTTTGAAATATAATTCTTACTCAGTATTTATTTAGAATTATTTTACTTCTCTGCATAATTCATACCAAGATGGCCTGACTCTATACCGTTTGCTAAATAACTTCCAAAGTCAATCTTACAGACCATCTAGATTAGGTTTTAACTCAGCATTTAACTGTTATCAAAACAAACAAAAAACCCTCAACCATTTCAATGTACCGTTGGATGAGAGAGATGTGTATTCGCATTCCAGCGTAGTCAAAAACAAAGAACTGGCATGACCAGCACAAATTCTGGTTGTTAAATTACTGGTCTAGAGAGCTTAGTCTCAAACTTAGGAACACTAAGTTCACTTCTTTGTTCACATGTTTTTATAACTCCTTTCTCATTATAAAATGTACATGTGCTATAGAAAATTTAGAAAGCTATATTGAAAAAAAGAAAATAATGTAAATCTCCACTGCTGGAAGATAACCACAGATAATTTGTCAAATTTCCTTCTATGCCTTTTTTCCACCCTTGTATGTGAATATATATTTTTAAAACTGGCATCAGGTGGTACACAGAACATGGGTTACTGCTTGTGTTCACTCGGCATTATATCTTATAACCTATGAAAAAAAATAAACTTTGGGCCTTCTAAGAATATTGGTAGACATTTATAATAATGTTTAAACATTTTTCTGTCCCTCTTTACAAAGTTATAGTTTCTTGAGTAAATTATGGGCTATCAAATAATTTAATGAGCTAATATAGAAAGTGTCTTCTATTTAGCCTGGCACATAGTAGATGCTCAATATTATTTGAGTTCCATCTCCCAGCTCACTTTTTGGCACTCAGTCCCTAACTTTTGTGCCTTTCATAGTAATAGCTGATTTTTATCATTGCAGGTCAGACAGATGAAGGATTTGACTATAGTTATGACCATAAAAATACTTACTTAAATTGCTAGCTCCTCTTTCTCAAATCCCATAAAGAATTTGGAATAGCATTAGTATGGGAAACCATAGCTATGTCTCAAAAGCACAATTAAAATGTCATGCATACACAGGTTTAAAAAAAATCGTTGCTTAAGACTTGAAACCAACCCAGATGTCCATCAGTGACAGAATGGATTAAGAAAATGTGGCACATATACACCGTAGAATACTATGCAGCCCTAAAAAGGGATGAGTTCATGTCCTTTGCAAGGACATGGATGAAGCTGGAAACCATCATTCTCAGCAAACTAACACAGCAACAGAAAACCAAACACCACATGTTCTCACTCATAAGTGGGAGTTGAACAATGAGAACACATGGACACAGGGAGGGGAATGTCACACGCCAGGGCCTGTCAGTAGGTAGGGGGTTAGGGGAGGGATAGCATTAGGAGAAATACTTAATGTAGATGATGGGTTGATGGGTGCAGCAAACGACCATGACATGTGTATACCTATGTAACAAACCTGCACGTTCTGCACGTGTATACCAGAACTTAAAGTATAATAATAATAAAAAATCTTTGCTTTACAGATAAATTCACTTGGAAAAATATACTCATTAGGCAAAGCATATTCCAAAGAAAAGAGTCTGCTAAACATTTTAAACACATATTCAATGAAATATCTCTTTGACCTAAAATTGTTCATGTTATGAGCTAAAAGTTGCTATTAAGAACTACCTGGTCATGACAAAGTCCTTTTTTAATAAAAGATGGGGGAAGAGGCAAGGCTTTCACCATTGCTAGAATCTCAGCAGTCTATACAGGAACTGCTGCCCTCCCTTGTACTTCTCTCAATAAAGTGAAACAAGGGAAGCCTTCTGGGGGTGATTGATAAAGACAGATAAAGACCCAGTTATCACAGGTTCATCTTCTAACTTGCACACAACCTAGTATAAGGATTATGTTGCCATACGCCTAAGTAGAAAATATGGATGCTACCTGCAGATATGCTACATATATTATTGGATTTTTCTAAAAGAATATAAAGAATGAAGTGTAATTCTCCTGGCAGTTTGCTCAAACAATTCACCAAAATAGCCAGTTAGTACAGACAACTGAAGAAAAAAGCCAGTGAAAGGAATCTAAATATTGTACGGACTAGATAAGTGACATACTGCATGTTCCATTTTTATCTTCTTTCTGCATCATACACATTATTCCCAGATTACTTTCCAGCCTTTGTTTAAAACACAAAAACATGGATTGGAGAAATCCTCCATCACACACCCACCTCCCTACCAAGGCTTATAAGGGACTCCAAGGAAGTCAACATTTCATTTTAACATAATTATAAAGGACAATATTTGAAGGAATCACCTCTCTTCCCTAGGGAGACAGTATAAGGAATTTCCTAAAGATAATTTTCAAGAGTACATGAAGTTATAACACAAAGGTATCTTCTAAAAGGAATTAACATTGTTTTCCTTTTTTGCTATCCATATCAAACTTTCAGTCCAGCGAAGCTAAATTAATAACCACAAAAATTACCGTAAGTGCTTTCTCAACTGGTAGTTGATCTCACAAATTGGTTTTGGAGTGCATAGCTAGATGTACTTAAAAAATGCACTGGATCATTCAACAAACATTTAAAAATGTGACAAATCTCTCATCTAAAATTAATTATATAATATCTACTAAGATAACTACATAAAGTTACCAAAGGGGGAAGGACTGATTTAAAGCTAATACAATGTAGTCTTCTGGGAATCCCATCATATTTCTCAATTAATAAACTTAGAAGGGACAAAACATTAAACTGCTGTTTGAAAAGAACTGATTGCAAAATGCAGAACCATTTAATTAAGCATTTAGTTTATTTTTTTAAGTGACCTCTAAATATTTTCCACTGATGAATTTCCAAATGTTTTTGGCCTAAGTAGTCTGAAAACAATACACAGATTTAGGGTTGCAACTGAGAAAACAGGGGAGGATTTCTAAGTGAATGCTTTCGAATCCTTTGTTCTCATTATACATCAGAATGTGTACAGCAGTCAAGGCATAAAGGAAAGTAAAAATGCAGTTGAATCTGAATACCGTATTTTGCTTTCAGAACTGCAATTCTTCAATTTACATTCTGCATTTAAGATTGTTCAGGAAGCAAACTAAAATAATAAAACAAAATAAAAATGTTCTTAAATGTAATCTCCTATACTTCTACATCACGCCAATGTGCTACTGGGTATGTTATATATCCTCCCAATATATATTTAAGGAGGTGGTATGGGTCCAATAGTAAGAAAATTTGCTTATTTTTTCCTGACAATGTTCTGCTAAAAATCATTTGAATATGCTGCACTGTGATGCATTACAAGTTTGGCAGATATCAGTATTCAAAGTTATTTAAACAAATACTCCACTGACTGCATAAAAAGAAATCCTTCAAAATGCCTAAGACCAAATATATCTATATTTGCCATTTTTACATGTTTGTAAAGGTACAGTATTAAACATAAAGCTGTCCAGGAAAAATTTTCCTCAAAAAGAATAGTACTAAAATTCTATATTTAGATTCTTGGCAGTATTGATCATAATCATAGTACAAATGGTTCATAATCATAGAACAAATGTGAAGCCCTTCAAAAATACATCAATTGTGAGCTGGCTAAAAGCTAGGAGCTAAATTCTGGGGGATAATGAGGGCTTCTTATATTACTCTCTATACTTTTCTGTATTTCTGAAGATTTTTAGCCAACAAATGGCTAACAAAATTCAAATAATGGGAGGCTATATACTTAAAAAACATTTTAAAAATCTGAATCATCCACAGATTTAAAGGGAGGTAAGGAATCACCACTATTTGGACAACCAATACTGAAATAAGTTCTCTATTTTTTTTAGAATTCAAGTAAATCTCTAAAACAAAGGGGAAATTGTCCTTCAAAAAGAAAGAAACAAAGCAAATGACAAACACTCCAATCTAAAAATCCTCAGAGTAACAGAAAATGAATCTTTTAAAATGTGTTGTGATTGGCTGAAATATCCAAGGATAAACTTCAATCTGTGAAGTGATGCTTCATTTAGGACTGAATAAGGTTTTTCTACCTCCTTCTATTGTGGAGACAGGACCACAATGCTAATGTTACCATAGGGCATGCAAAAAGCCTGCCAAGCATGGACACATCTTATTAAATTGCTTATTCATTTCTTGAGATTCACAAAACTAACAGTGTAATAAAAACTCTGTTCAGTTTTGCAAGTATAATAATCAAGTTTTCACTTTAATGTCACTTAAATAGTCAAGTAATGTCAATTTTTAATATCACCTAGGACTTTATAGCTAAAGGTGAAAAAAACGAATTCCTCATCAGGTTGAAGTAGTACAGATTTTTAGAAACAGCCACAAATTAATTTTATAAACTTTATGTGCAACATACTAACTGGAATCCAAACATCAGTATAAGTAATTTGGCCCAATAATTTATTTGCAATGAATGTATTTAATTACCATATATTTTTCAAGCACAATTCAAACATATACCACATGACAAACAGAAGAACTACTGCATATCTAAAAAGCTATTTTAACATGCAAACTACAACTGATGAAAGTTATACAATCTTGACCACTATTAACACATATTTCTTCCTAATTCATGTGTAAGGAAAGAACACAAAATTGCTTAGAAAGCTTAGACTCTACTGTAATTTGTCAATTATGTAATCAGAGTAAGAAGTTTTCAAAAGCTAAATAAATCTTACCTTTATGTAGCCCCAAGACACTGACAGTAAATAGTTTGCTTCAGGCATTTTTGATTGATTATATGTGTGTATATACATATAATATATATATGTATATATAGAGTAAGCTTTAAAATGTATTTAGCTTCAAAATCTCGCTACTTTAACAACCTCCACAAGCCACGCAGAGTATGAGTTTTTAAAGATTTTTGGTAATTAAGTACACATAAGAAAGCCTCGCATTAAATCCCATCCAGCTGTCTTCCCATCGAATACATGCCATTTGTAAGACTCCAGAATGGCACAAAATTCAGCAACTATTCTGAATAAAGAAAATCCACGTGATAAAGGAATATCTAAAGATCTAAGGGTCTGCATTTTTCTCTCCCGAGCTCCAGGGCTTAATGAATAATGTATGTCAAGATGCTTAGTTGCAAGAAAGGCCAGTCCTGTCAAAAGCTACCAAATAAGGAACTGCAGGGAAGCCGGAAAGAGTGACAAGAAGCCCCTCCCATAAAACCCCAACTCTGCACCAATCACATTCCAGCTCTCAGCCTATAAGGTGAGGGGGTGTGGCCTCGGTGCAGGCTGCTTTGGGATTGGTTGGCAAGGCCCAGCCTCTGGGGAGGAGGCTTTCTCCTCACCCGACAAACGCCATTGAATAATGGTATCCTTGCAGCTCTGAAGCCACCCTGAGAAAAGATGAATGGGGCTTCCCTCTCACAGTGATGAATAATGACCATAAAACTCCTCAAAATTTGTAGTTCATTCTTAAGAATTGCCCATCGTTTTGGAGGACATTTTCTATGAATTTTAATGTCCTCTGACTTCCCTTCCTTCCAAATAAAAACTGCTTCAAAAATGGCAATCGAACATTGTAATTGCTTCCCTCTCTCAAATCCAAAACAAGTGGCTCCCTGGTGATGTAGAAATAACTGTAGTTCTCCCCTCTTCCAACATAAAAGCATAGGGATTAAACAATACGACTAATGTCCAGAATTCACAGATGGCAATGACACATTCCCTCACCTGTGTGGCATGGCTGCTCTCAGCTCCTTTTGTTTCTATTGTTATGTATGACTGAGCTCTAAAACCTTCAAAATCCAGGGGTGGGGACCACTTATAATTCTAGGGGGAGGGAAATCTGAAAGCTAGGGCACTGTGTATGCATAAGGAATGCAGTGTTTTGTATATAGAACTCAGGATCTGTATTTTGATCAGAAGAGAACATTTTATTTATTTATTTAGAGACAGAGTCTCGCTGTCGCCCAGACTGGAGTGCAGTGGCACAATCTCAGCTCACTGTCACCTCTGCCTCCTGGGTTCAAGCGATTCTCCTGCCTCAGCCTCCCGAGTAGCTGGGATTACAGGTGCCCACCAACACGCCTGGCTAATTTTTGTACTTTTAGCAGAGACGGGATTTCACCATGTTGGCTAGGCTGGTTTCGAACTCCTGACCTCAGGGGATCCACCCACCTCGGCCTCCCAAAGTGCTGAGATTACAGGTGTGACACTCAGTGCCCGGCCAGAAGAGAACATTTTAATAACTGTACACAAAGTTAAGAAAGGAATGAGTGGCTCTTAGGAACCCAGAATTGAGCTCAAGAGTAATCAGACATTTTATGAGGAGGGTTAAATAAGAAATCAAAGTTCTTTCTAGAAAAACAGCATTTTCTATTTGGTTTGGTGTAGTATTACCCTGTAACTTTAATACTAAAGAGGTCTTGAGGGTGAGAAATGAGGAAAAACTAGGTTTCAGTCTATTTTAGCATATAATTCTGTGCATTCTACCTCCTGTCCATCTCAAAGTCTGTGCTTACTACTCTACGCTTCAACTTGCTGGTGTGGTTACTCTGCAGTCTTCCTGGCATTTAAGTATTTCCACATGTGGCACGTCTGTCTTAGAGAGCATGCTCTCTGGTAAGCACTCCTGTAACACTTTATCGCTCTGAGTTTCTACTGGTCCTTTGCTGCTACAGTCCTCTGCTGCTGTTAACATCTGTTGTATTCACTTCCATCACTCTTACTCCTCTACAAAAGGAAGAAATTAAAGTTCCAACATTCCACTAAAGCCACCCCCAGAGGAATACTAAGGTCCTCCTTTTCTCTGGTCTCCCTTACTTCTCTGAAGTGTTCCACATGTTTGATCATTGCTACTACTCTCCCTCAACTCCCAGGATCCTCAACTTCTTTAGTTTTCTTTCCACTTCTCTGACCTTTGACTTCTTCTATGAATCCCAACTTGAGATCTCCACAGAGACTCTGTCCTAGGCCCACACTCTTCAATGACCACTTCTAACTTGAACTTTAGTGCCATATTTCCAAATATAAGATTCTTCTCTCGAATGCCCTGCTAGTCATGACAAACTTTTTGAAAACTGTGAGACATTTTTCTATTTAAAGTAGTTCTTAGTATAATTACTTCCATTTCAGTCAGTGAGCCCATATTTCTTCCAGTATCTCAGATGGAATCTGTGACTCTTTCCTACCATTCAACAGGTGTTTCGTGTGAGTCAGACACTGTCAGGTGTTTAATATAAACCATCTAGCTGAATTCTTGAGTAACCTGGCATGTTCCCCTATATGGCATCACCTTCCCTCCTTCATTCAACGTTGTTAGCAAGCCCTATCCAAAGCTGTTTCTTTTGGTTTGTTCCTTACCATTACTCCTCCCGTAATCTCAATCCAAATATTTAAAAGACTGAGAGGAATAGAAAGTAACTTTAATATCACCCCCTCTAATTCCCTCATTTCCACATAAAATTGAGACCTAGAGAGAAAAAAATGATTTTCCCAGGTTCACTCTGGTACTAAGAACAAGAATTGCAAGTTTAAATCTTTTGTGCACAATCACTGACAAATCATCTTTTTAGTGTGTCAGCTTCCTCATCTGTAAAGTGGATTACCATGGCAGCTAGTCTCCAAAGATACTCTTAATGAGCCACACTGTCCTACATTGAATCTGAGTTGGCTTGTGTAACCAACAAGTGATGGTGCATGACTGCTGAGGCTAAGTCATAAGAAATCTTGCAGCTCTCATCCTGCTTTCTTTGAATGTGCTATTGGGACCCCTAAACCATTAGGTTAAGAAAAAGGTCTGACTACTCTGAGAGGCTATGCTATAAGAAGTCCATGTTAACTTCATAGACAGTGAAGAGAGAGCGTGCAAGAGAGTGCTTGCACAAGAAAGAGCACACATGCCTGGCCAGTCTTCAGCAATGCCAGCCACCCCAGCCCAGAGCCAGACCTGAGGGGGAAGAAGCCATCTTAGCCATCCAGCCAGTTCAGCTTTCAGATAGCTAACCATTGGGCTGCAACCACATGAGGAATGCCAAGCAAGAATGTCTAGCCAAGACCAGTTAACCCAGAAAGCCATGAAAACTAATAAAAATACATTCATATTTCAAGTATTAGGTTTGAAGTGATTTCTTACATAGGGATAAATAACCAGAACAGATACAATGAGGGTTAAATGAGACAATATATGCAAAGTACTTGAAACAACAAATGGTACAAAGTAAAAGATAAATAGGTATCAGACGGTAAAGACTATGAACATTATGATAATCATTCTATTATTATACCAATAGTTTAAAAAATTCCCTGGTTTATTGTTTGTTTTTTTTTTTTTTAAAAAAAATATATATAAAATATTTCCTTTCAACTGCATCACAGTGTTCCATGTCTCGGGGCCAAAACGCTGTAATTGCTTCTTAGCTCATCTTCTTGCTCCTGGCTTTTCCCCTTCTAGTCTCATATTGACCTCTACTGCCAGATCAATTTTCCTCAAATCCAGCCACAGCCTGTTACTTCAAAGCTAGTAATGCCTGCTTCATCACATCCCTCTGTAAATTCCAGACTGCCGCATCTGACCCTAATCCCCAACGCCAAGCCTATGTTCAGCTGCTCTATTACATTTGCTCTGTTCCTGAAAGACTAGTATTCCTCCATCTTCACCATAAAGCTGACAATCCCATCTCTGTCTTACCAAATTCTCGGCCTAAAATACCCTCCTTCTTCTACTCTGCCAACCTCAAACTGGTTTTCTCAGTCAGATTTAAATCATTCAAAGTACATCTTAGGACCAAATATTCCAGCCTTTTTCCAAATTCTAACTATTCTACATCTGCCCCTTCATTCAATATTTATTAACCACTCTATATCAGGCACTGCCTTGGATGCTGGGGACATAGAGTAAACAAAAGAAAGCTTTCTCACCTGCAGCTTATATTCCACAACTAAGTTAATAAATACATAATACGTCATGGGGCGATAAGCACAATGGAGAGAAAGAAAGGATAAGGATTACGGATAGAGGTTGCTGTAAGATGATCATGGAAAGCCCCTCTGATGAGATGACATATACCAGGAGATCTGAAGAAAGAGAACAAGTCATGTGGAGTAGGGGGTGAGAGGTAGGGTAGAGAAGGGAAAATCAAGTGAGGAGTGGCCAAAAGCAAAGGCCCCTAGGCAAAGCATACTTGGTGAGGCTCTCTGAAGAATAGGTGGTAGTGTCATACCCCTTGTCATTTAAATGCAAATTACACTCTGCAGTCAGGCTCACTGCCTTCCCTCCCTCTCCTTTAAAAAAAAAAAAAAAATCCATCCATCCATCAATTTTATTCGTTGACAAACTTAAAATTCAGTTACTTTCTACTTTTTATAACAAGTATTTATCCTGAAATGAAATTCCTAAATACACTTCCTACATAATACTGTACTGAACACCTATAGGCTAAATACTCCCTACGTAGATTTTTTTAAAAAAAAAATCAGTATAATGCTTTATCAGTGAAATAAAGGAAAAATGAGTAATTTCTATCAAATACTACAAAATATAAATACTTGTACACAACTACATTTTAAAATATAGTCAAAAACTTAGATCTTACTATCACTGATTAGCTGTGTGACCTTGAGGAAGCTATTTAAATTTCCCATACTTCAGTTTACTCATATGGAAAATGAGAAAAATAGTTTCCACCTTACAGGGTTGTTGTGAGGATTAAGTTAGTGCATATACATAAGGCTCTTAGAACAGTAAGTGCTACCTAAGGGTTTGCTATGGTTTCTCTTATGTGGAGAATTACCACAAAAGTAACAGTAGCATGAAAATGAATACAGGGCTGTTATGTTAGAAGAATTTTCTTTTTTCCTGAAATGATGAATGAGTCTTTGAAAGGTTTCAAATGTAACAAAGTGCCATCTTCACAATATACACTACTGCTGCATTACTAGAAAATTTGGTGTGGATTAAAACCATGTAAAATATTTAATATTTATACGGAAAAAGTAGTTGGGTTCTAGGCTCAGAGAATTATAAATGCATTTTGTTTTTCACCTATGTGAATAGCTGCTGGGACTTTTTGGAAGTTTCACCTCCCTGGTGAAAGGATGTTCCATGTATTCCAGGACCTCTAGCCTCCCTGGCCTCTGCCCACCAAGCACCAGCAGTACTCCCCAATCACTGTCCCCGGAAATTTCCTGAATGTTCCCCAGTGTTAAGAATCACTATTCTATTTTTTTCAACTGTCTTCAACTTTGACTCCTCATCCAGGGTGGAGGACCTTTGAGGCCAGAAAGGTATCTTATCATGTCCCTGTATTTCTCAAGGTAGTTAGCGTACTATTGCCGCAAAAGGATTGTTGGCTGATGCAGAAACAAAACATCAATATTTTTATACTGACTGTAGGCGACAGGAAAGGACCAGGGTTTTCACCCTCAGCAAAATCATCAAAAACATTGAAACAGATTACATATATTAGAATAATACTCTTTGTCTTAAAACATTATGCAGAAACACACATACAGTTTCCCTTCCCTCTGACATCCACAGCCTCTTCTCCCTGCTGAATGTGAGTGATGGTCCCTTCATTCAACAGACTTCTATTTGGCAACTATTATGTGCCAGGCACTCTAATAGGTGCTAGATGTGAAAGGATTCAACTGTAAGTTCCTAATTTGCTGCAATAAGGGAGACTATTTAATCATCTTGAGTAAAAAGTACCAAGGAAAGTTTCCAGGGAATAAGAAATCTTTTCAAAAACCTCTGAGTCAAACTAAAATTCATTTCATTTTCCCTAATCTCCATTTCTAGGAGACTAGAATCTCCTTCCTATTGCCATGGTAGCTGCTATCTGCAGACAGAATTAGATGATTTAGAAGAGAATTTTGAATAGGGTCAGAGAGATACAATTCTTATAGTCAGACTTGGCTTTGCCAAATTTAATGAAGAAACTTTAATCAGTTACAACATTTACTAGGCACCTACTATGCACAAAGAACTTTATATACCTTATTTCTAATCTTGGCAACCTCCCAATAACATAAATATTATTCCTATTTTAACATGAAAAGATGGACCTTCTTAAATATTCAATAACTTGCTCCACAGGTGACAGGACTGAAATGCAAACCAGTCCTAGCTCTTAATGGTATGTATATGACAGCTCATCATATAATTAGGCTGATGCAAACTCTATGATAAACAGTATGAATCTAGGAGTGGATTTGTTTATCCTCGACCTTTTTGCTAACTTTACAGTGCCTTGAATTAAAGAATCGTGGTTAGTATTACCATGGTCAGATCCCTGGACAGGGTGAGTAAGCAGGTGCCCACAGGCAGGCAGCCCTGCCATACAGTGAGACATGCTTATGTTTGAGAGTACTACGTGAACAAGACACAGCTGCCCTCACATGCAGATGTAATGATGACGACACATTCAGACAAGGAACTGAGCTCCAGAAAATTTCTGCCAACACAACTTGAGGGGCAGTGTTACAGCAATAGCTCAGGTTTCTTATCCGTAATCCACTGCTCTCAAATGCCCAAATGATTTTATATACATATATGCGAGTGTGTCTGCTGAAATAGAAAAAATAGTTTCTTGGCCTGGTGAAGTGCCTCATGTCTGTAATCCCAACATTTTGGGAGGCCAATGCGGGAGGATTCCTTGAGGCCAGGAGGTCAAGACCAGCCTGGGCAATATACAGAAACCGTCTCTACAAAAAAATTTTAAAATTAGCCGGGTGTGGTGGCACACGCTTGTAGTTCCAGATACTACTGAGGTGGGAGGTGGGAGGTGCTGAGGTGGGAGGATGGCTTGAGGCCAGGAGTTTCAGGCTGCAGTGAGCTATGATTGCACCACTGCACTCCAGCCTGGATGACAGAGCAAGACTTTGTCTCAAAAAAGAAAAAAATAATTTCCCATAATGTTCAGTTAGTTCTTTTTCAGCTTTTTCCTAGTAATACCCCTCAGAATTTCCAGAGGCCACTTCCCTGCTATTCCTTGTTTTCTCAGTCCTTACCAGATAACCAAGCGATTAACAATCTTTTGAACATTTCAGGATATCTGAAATTCTGCTGATGGAGTTGAACTGTTGATACAATAACACATGCTGTCATTACTGACTTCGTAACAGAGGTCAAGAGAGAAAAGATGAATTTTTGAATAGGGAAAAAGAAAACTAAATTATGGGGAAGCTAAGGCTCAGAGAGGTCAAGTGGCTTGCTCAAGGTCACAAAGCCAGTAGTAAGTAACAGGGCCGGGATTTGAACCCAGGCTGTCTGGTTTCACAGTACTCTAAATTGCCAAAAAAACTATTTCCGGCACTGTTTTATATTTAGCCTAGAGTTTACATAATAGGTCTGTTAATATAATCAATTCTAAGCTGTACATTATATTATTGCGTTTGAAATATTTAAGAAATATTGCTTAAAATAAGTGTATTAGCTCTTAGACTTCTCCAACATAAGGAGTTTTCTGGGCAATAGCACTGTTTACAGTAGGACTTACATTATTGGAAAATATTTTATCCTATAATCAATCTACATTTATTTTACACCTTTCATCTTAGAATTAAAAGTTTTGGTAGTTATTAATCAAGAAGCGAATCTATATAAAGGGGTCTCTCATATATCCAGTACTGCTCAGCCTGAACAAATGCAAATCCAATTTTTAAGTGTCCCTTGAAGAATTCTGAGGCAAAATTAAACTTCAAATATTAAACAGAATAGCCACAGAAAACTAGTGTTTCTCAGCCTCCCTTTTGCTTTCAAATGCCTTAAAAATATTTTAGAGGCAGACAAAAATCTAGAATTGATTCATAACCAATATTTTACATAACAGAACGTTACATGTATTTTCATATTATAAAAACTATACTTTCTTTGATTAATGCTAGTATCCTGAAAACATCCTTAGTGCAAGCAAATCCACTAAATCTGTTTGTATTTACTGCCCTCTAGTGATAATGGCTCCACATATGATTTAAGAAACAACTGTTCCTGAAGAGCCATCACCTTTCAGTAAATGAAAACATCTCTTATAAATGTTATGGAGATATAAGATTAAGAGGAACTCCAGGTTGATTTTTTAAAACCAAATAATCATCTGAACAAGCTAAGAATCGTTCTCTAAATAATCTTATTTTAATTTTTTTACAAAAATATCTCATTTAAAATAGGAAACACCTGCAACATTTATAGAGAAAGGAAACCATTTTGGCTGAGAGGTTCCTTGAAGCTGAAATAACATGAGACTGATCTGATAGCTGTATTTATATTTCTCTTCTATATGGGCTCTCTTATTAAATGTTAGCATAGTATTCTATAATTGTTGATACAATTTGAATTCATATACGGTAGAGATAGAGTTTTGTTTATTTATAACTACTTAGTCAATTTAGCTAAAACCAGCAGCAGCAGCATATCTACCACAGACTTTTGTTTCACTGAAGAATAATCATGGCAAAAAATGGGTGCACAAACTTCACATAAACGAGGCCTCCATAAAAATAACCTTGTATGAAAAAGTATTTTCTCCTTATAGAGAAAATTAGGATCTCCAATTCACTTAAATTGGCCTAAATGAATACCATAATCATCATAAAATAGTTACTAATGTCCCGTCTGTACTTCGTGGTATGCTTTGTGAAAACAATTTAAACAAAGAGAATATCTGTCTCCTAAAGTAACAATAACTAGTGTAAATAGGCATGCTTCTAAAATATATAATCTTTTACACATATCATTTTAATATGTGGATATTAAAATAATTTTAAGTAATAAAATTTGAGCTATAAAAGAGAAATGATATTCCTTTCAACAAATAATGCTTGAACAATTGAGCATCCACTCATAAAACAAGAAACTTCAACATTTATCCTGCACCACACTAACATCTACTTGAAATGAATGATAGAACTAAATGTAAAATCTAAAACTAAAGAACTTCTAGAAGAAAACACAGTAGAAAGTATTTGTGATCTTGTGTTAGGCAAAGATTTCTTAAACCACAAAAGCATGAAGCATAAAAGAAAAAAATGATAAACTGGACTTCATCAAATTTATCTTTGAATAAACCTGTTAAGAAAACAACAACAAGTTACAGACTGAGAAGGGAATATGTACAAAATGCATATCCAATAAAGGACTTGTATCCAGAATGTATTTTTAAAAAAATCTTTACAACACAATAAGAGGACAATCCAGTGAAAAGATGGTCAAAAGGTTTGAACTAACAGTTCATAAGAATCAAAAAGATCAATAAGCATGTGAAAAGATCCACGACCGTCATTCGTCATTAGACATTAGAGAAACAAAAAGTAAAACCACAATAAGATGCCACACTACATGCTTACTAGAATGTATAAAATACAAAATACAAACAATACAAAATGCTGGTCTGGATGCAAAGCAGATTAAATTCTCATACATTGCTAGTGAGAATGCAAAATGGTATAGAAACTTTGGAAAAAGGTTTGACAGTTTCTTATAAAGTTAAAAAGTAGATTGACCATATGACCCAGCAATTCTACTTCTAAGTATCTACCCATGAGAAATGAAAACATATGTCTATATAAAGACCTATATGCAAATATTTATAGCAGCTCTCTATATAATAGCAGAAACCTAGAAACAGTTCAGGTATCAGTCAACTGGTAAATGGGTAAACGAATTGTGTTCATAAAATGACATACTGGAAAAAAATGAAACACTAAAAGCAATAAAATGAAAAAAATTACTAATAGATGCAATAACACAAAACGTATTGTAAGTGAAACTTATAATTCAACTCAAAACTCAAAAGTATTATAAGTGAAAGAAGCCATTCACAAAAGGTTATATCTTTAACGTATTATTCATTCTGGCCAGGCGAAACTACAGGGACAATCAGTACTGGGAGTGGGGTTTGGGGAATGACTATAAAAAGCAACAGAAAACTTTTTGAGTGTTATAAATATCCTATATTATATATTACACATATATTGTAAATATACATTACATATATATCTAGATGATGGTGGTGGTTATCCAATTGTATACATTTGTGAAAATGCATTCAACTATTCCTCTAAAAAGAGTAACTCATGTAAATTATACCTCAAAAATCTAACTTTGAAAAATATTAGCTGATGTTATCAAATTATTTCAATTCCAGATTTACTTAACTTTACAACTTTACCCAAAGATAAATGCAAAACAAAAATCTCAGGCGTAGTTACGTATGGTAAAACATCATTTTTACCCTTTCAAAGAGCTCCACCGTTATTTCCCAGAAAATAGGCATACATTTATCCAAGGTCCACATTAGCTTTAATAATACAATATTCAGTAAATTCCTAGTTGTGAAAAGCCTTTAGGTTGGCAGGGCGTGGTGGCTCACGCCTGTAATCCTAGCACTTTAGGAGGCTGAGGCAGGCAGATTGCCTGAGCTCAGGAGTTTGAGATCAGTCGGGGCAATATGGCGAAACCCTGTCTCTACTAAAAATACAAAAAATTAGTGGGGCGTGGTGGTATACGCATGTAATCCCACCTACTCGGGAGGCTGAGGCAGGAGAATTACTTGAGCCCAGGAGGCAGAATTTGCAGTGAGCTGATATCGTGCCACTGCACTCCAGCTGGGGTGACAGAGACTCTGCCTCCAAAAATAAAATAATAAGAAAAGTCTTTAGGTGATAAAATAATAGTCAAAGTATTCCTTTAAGTATTATTAATTTTAATTCTTTGTAATAAACAGTTCCATAAAGTATTTAAAATATTGTCTTTTCTGTTTTATTTTTATTTGTATCAATTTAAGGGGACAGGTGGAGTTTATTACCTGTCATTTTTAAATAAATCAAACTCAATTTAGTTATTTCATGGTGATCCTGGGAGACTGTTTGTCAGTCATCATTGAATAGCCAACAAATATCTTTTGTATGCTCACTCTAGGCTGCAAGTACCAGGTCAGCTGATGGAGATGCAAAAATCCAATAAAGTAGGTATAGTTGTTTGCACAAAACTGCTTAGTCCCAACTGCTGTATTCTTTTTGAATCCTTTTGCCACTGTTTCATATCATAGCTTGTTTTTTTTTTCTGAGCCCTTGATTATCAGTCTGTTCTTTTTTTTTTTTTTAATATAGTCCATAGGAATCTGCTGCCTTATGGTCTGTATCGTGCCCCTTACCCCAATTCTAATATGACAGGTTTTTGTCTAAAACACCATTTCCTAGAATGTGCTGTAAAGTACAGCAGCTTCATGTGATAGTTCTCAAAGACTCCCACTGTCAAATGTTAGCATATTCAAGGCTCTGCCAGGACCTGTAATACATATTCTTACTTTATTCTGTTTAACTTAGCATTTCCCAAACCTATCTTACTACTGAACCCTTGACATTTATTAACAAACAAATACAAACAAAAATACTAGGGTTCCAAGTAAAATTCTTATAGAAAGCAAAGGGCTTTAAACATCAGAGTTTTTTAGAATGGTTATTAACTCATGCACTCAACAAATACTTATTAAATAGTATGTGCCAGCATAGGAGATATAGTAACGAACAAAACAGAAAAGTTCCCTGTTCGTGTAAATCTTGGACTTATGGGGCAAAAGGACAATAAACAAGCAGACAAAAAAATTACAGACACTCTCAATGAAGGAAGAGAGGGTAATATGATACACTGATGGGGGACTACAAAATTAAGTAGTAAGGAAAAGTTGCGCTGAGAAGGTGGTATTCGAGAAGAGGCTTGAATGCCTAGAATAAGCCAACCAAATCTGGGGCACAGCACTCTCAACAAAGGCTGAGTAACACAGCCAGTCTGAGGGAGGACAGGTATACAGAATGAGAGTAGAGGCAGGTCAAGGCAACATCACGTGGGTCCTGAGGGTATGAGCCTTCCAGAGGGTGTGAGGATACCACTGGAAGGTTCTGAGCAGGGAATGATAGGATGTGATTTATACTTTGTAAAGCTGTCTCTGTAGAGGATAGTTTGTAAAAGTGCTTGAGGAAAAACTGACAAGACTTGAAGAATTGGACAACGGAAATGAGGAAATGAGAAGAACCAACTCCTAGACTTCTGGGATGATCAATGCCTAGGATGGACATTGGTGCCATTTGCGAGATGAAGACTGGGGGAGGTACAGGTTTAAAGGAGGGTATGTAAGGAGAAAGAAGAGTCCTATGAGACAAGACCAGAACATGTAAATACATGAAGTTTTGAATTTTTTACTCTTCAAAGACATTTTACCTTCTGTCCTCCAAGTTCTTCACAGAGTTCAGGATAAGAAAAGCTGCCAGACAGTTGAGTTTTGAATAAGTAGTAACTTTCAAACACTTGAAAGACATTGTATTAGAATAGACTACATCCATCAAAATATTTTTAAATGTTTTTAGAATAGTCCAATAGATTGGAATATGAAAGCCTAAGAAACTTCCTTATCCAAGGCCGCATAATATAACCAAAATTAGAATCTAGTACTCATAGTTGGCAATATTTTTATGAAAGTACTGTTATACTGAGACATTTCAGAAATGAAGACTTTACTGAAGGCAATAATAAGTGCAATTAAAAGTGGTACAATAATGAGACTTCTTTTTCATTTGCAACAGGTTAGTAGTGTATGAGAATTATGAGATGTAAAATAGTGTAGAGCATAGGCTTCTCTAGTTTGCCTCATGTGAGTTCGAATGTTGGCGCTGCCTCTCTTAGTAGCAATGAAATATATAGCATGTTACTTAAGGTCACTGGGTTGTATGGAGAGAATCAGAGTTAAGGTAGGTGATCGAGCAGTGTCATGTTTCAGGAGCTAATAAATTGTATTATGACCAGAAACACTGAAACTTGTTATAAGGAAAGCAATCTAATTAAAACAGCTGCATTAAAATTTCTACAATATCTTCCTAACAGCTTATGCTATCAACATAAGTAAACTATCAGAATCACGGATACCAGCTGAGAATGCTTTTGGAGATTTCAAATTGGCATAATTTTCTCAGAATGCACTGACCTGACAAATGTACAGATAGGCAGACAGGAGTACTACAACTCTTCATGAATAACTGTCTGCCTCTCTTGGATTTCTTCCATGTTGTGTAAGTCTATTACACTTTGGGTGAATGTTGTTTTAATACATTGAGTTAATATCATTCTTCCGAAGAAGCTCTTTATAAATTCCTTAAACTTAATTTGACGCTGGACACAAACAAATGAGGACAAAATATGGCTCAAGGATTAAGATCCTTAACCATATATGTAAAAAACACAAAAAGCCTTACAAACAGTGATCAATAGCTAAACATGAGCTATCACCTTCCCCTAACAGCTAGGGAAGCATGTATATGAATTGGAGCATATGAACTTCCATTTGGGGTACTAAGAAAACACATCATGCAGATGGCTTTTACAGCTTCCCAAATACGGTTCTAATAATTCACAAAATTGTTGTTCCCTAAAACACATAATAAAAAATAATAAAACCTAATGTTTATTGAGGGTCTACTGTGTGTCAAGGAGAGTCCTGTGTACTCTCCTGGAATTACTTCATTTATTTCTAATAATAACCTTTAACGAGCACTGCCACTCCCATTTCACAGATGAGCCTTAAGGTCTTAGCTGTCAACTTTGCAGACAACACCCAAGTAAAATCCTGCCTTTTTTGTTTGTTTGTTTGTTTGTTTTACCAGAAATCCAGTCCTGACAACTGAAAGCTTACAGGGCATTTCTGCTTACATACATAGCCTTACCTACATTATATGTCTAAAAACTTAACTGTCATATTGTCCAGTCCTCCCCCAATACCCAACTGGCTTCTCTTCATGATTTTCCAACTATAATTCTATCATTTGGGTTTTGAATGTCATGCTTTCCTTTGACTATGGCCCTGCCAAATCTTATGTATGCTTTCACCCTTCCCTGTGCAATCTTTCTCTTACCCATTCCTCTCTTTTCATCGCTATCCTATTTCAGGCCCTTATCAGTTTTACACATAATTCCCTAACAGTTTCTTTTTGCTTTCAGTACAATTTTCCCTTGATATAATCCATCCTGCACACCACCACCACATGTATCCTTCTAAAGTCACTTTATTTTAGTTTCTTCATAATATTTTCCTTATAGTCAAATGTAAGGGTTCTTCATGAATTATAGGACAATGTGCAAATGGCTTGACCTGGCATTTAAGATAGTCTGCAGTATGGCCTCAATCTACAATTCTCACACCTGCCACTGGTCCTATAATCACATCCTCTGTTCCAGAGAGGCTCACTCCTCCAGAATGCCCACTACCCTCCTTTCCAGCAAACATACAATAAAGCTAATCCACATGAATATCCCATCCTACCCTGCCTTAATCTAGCCCCTGGAATACCACCTCTTCCCTCATTAGATGCCTACATAAATCCTTAATGTTCAAGATCCAGCTTAAGGAGCACGTTTTCTGGGATCAATCATTCTGGTCCTCTGTACTGAATACTCCTCGGAACTCCTCTACAGGACAGGAACATAATGTATTACCTATCATTCATTAATACACAACAGGCTTACATTATATGGCTGGGTGTGTTTTCAGTAGTATGTCTATATGTTTTGCTATCTATCTATCTATCTATCTATCTATCTATCTATCTATCTATGTGTTTGAATACAGATACACAAAAATCTCATTTCACCTATAAGAACCTTTGGAGCAGATACATGTCATACAATAATTGGGCTAAAACAAAAATCCCTCAGTGAAAACCTAAAGACTGGGTTGTGATTGTGCGCAGCCAAAACGTACAAAATGAAAACCTCCTAGTGATTTATTTTTCCACATGAAATTAGTACCAGATCTAGAGAAAAATGGACAAGGATCAAATACAAATTATAAAGTCATCACCAAACTAAACTTTCATTCAAAAGTGATGATGTTGGCCGGGTGTGGTGACTCACACCTGTAATCCTAGCACTTTGGAAAGCTGAGGTGGGCAGATCACTTGAGGCCAGGAGTTTGAGACCAGCCTGGCCAACATGGTGAAACCCCATCTCTGATAAAAACACAAAAACCATCTGGACATGGTCACATGCCTGTTATCCCGGCTACTCAGGAGGCTGAGGCAGGAGAATCACTTGAATCCAGGAGGTGGAGACTGCAGTGAGCCGAGACTGTGCCACTGCACTCCAGCCTGGGCGACAGAGCAAGACTCCGTCTCAGAAAATTAAAAAAAATGTGATGATGTCAATAAAGACCCAAATCAGGATCATATGTTTAACACCAGAAAGTCTGTATTTGCCACAAGATAGAAACCTTGACAAAAGTAATACAGAACTGTTGTTGTTCTGGGTCACCTTAACTTTTCTGTGCTTTGTTACTTCATCTGAATGAAGAAGGTGAACCAGTTGATCACACAAACCTCTTTCTAAGTGCTTCTAGAATTTTTTTTTTAAAGAAAAGGAAAGAAACTTCTATTAAGCAGAACAAAGTGTGACCCCTCTGTAAAGGGCTGACAGCAAGTGGAAAAATGGAAGAAGAGCAATCACCTGCAAAATGAGTCATTCCCTTGTAACAACTACACTGCTAGGGAATTCCTTCTCTTGCTGGCTATGGCTAGCGTCAGACTCATGACAAAGACCTCATCCCGGGGCTATAACCAGGTTTAGGGTTTTTTCATTCATTCCTCTGTTTCTCACCTGCATTGTCATTTTTAATCTGTGCAATGATTACAGGGGCTATGTTTAGTTTTTATTTCTAGTTTCCCCAGGAAGAGACAACTACTATCTTGATATTGATTAACACTTGAAACTTTTGTTAATCACAATTTCAGTATTTCAGGGAATCAGAAAAATCATTTGGAAGAGCCTTGAAGGTCATCCAGGGTGAGATAAAAGCAAAGCACAAGCAACAGACCGATGTTTAGACACAGTGAAGACCTACAGGAGACCCTCACAACTCCAATAAAAGTCTTTTTTATGGCTGTCTTCATATTCTTTCAAATAAATCATAATAAAGGAGTTAGTGAGAGTGTAAATAAAAAATAGGCTATAATAGAGTGCTAGGTAACCGAGCTAAAACTAAAGTAAACAACTCAGTGGGCCATCACATATGCAAGCTGGTAAAGTCTCATAAATCACCACAACTAGGTATCGGGATTTCAAAGGCACACTCTGTAAGCTTTCTCCCAGGCCTGTTGATTCAAGCTCCAATTGCACTGGGTTACCTATATGGCAGCATATAAAGTTGACCTTTTAAGTTTAAAAATAGTTCCATTCCTCATCCCTCCTAAGGACAGGCCATGGTACCTATCATATGTCCCCACCACACTACATAATTTATGTAAGTTTTCTCTTAATTTTCAATATAATCCTGTGAGGTAGATTATGTTAGTCCTGATTTACAGGGAAAACAGGCTCAGGGAGGCCAAATTAATTTACTTATCCAAGGTTGCAACTCTACTATAGGGCAGATTTATATCCAGAAGAGGAATTGCAAAGCTCCTCAGAATTTAGGAGATTTAAAATGGAGTCAAGGTTCACATGCATAAAGGTTCATGTTTTTCATCTGCTATTCCATTCTATTCAATTTTACTCTCCCAGCATCTAATAATAACTATGATATATTACAGCAAATCAACCCATATTTATTTTGACAGTTTCTTTTCACCTCATTCCAGTTTGTACCTTGCTGTCTCAGAGCCCATCAACTACCTTTCCTCACTCCCAGGTAGCCAGTCCTTAGGGGATGACTCGGCAGTTGGCCCACCATCCACTGCTACCTGGGCATGACTCAAGGAGGCAACAGGTGAAGCTGACGCCAACTATTAGTGCTAAAAAAGACTCAAGCCTCATGAAACATACCATCTATAAATCAGTCTCCAGTCAGTTCTATCCCTCCCTCCATCTCTACAGCTGACTGTCCTTCCTTAAACATTTACACCATCCAGCCGACCTGTCTGGGATTTCTTTTTTACTTTAAGGCTGTCCCAAAGGTTCAGTCCAACCAGGTTTCACCATATGAACCCTGCAGTGGAAAGGGGCAGCAACATGCAGTGATGCATTGGTCAGTCTGCCTCCAGCCAAGGAAAGTCTGACCCCTCCTTCTCCCATTCTTCTCTTTCTCTGCCTCACACTGCCTAATACGTCTTTCCTCTTTCTCTCTTAACTTTCTTTCCTTATACCTTCATTCTCCACCCTATCCACAAGTGAAACTTCCCTTGCCACTTTGCCCCCACTAAGAAAACAGACCTCCAATGCAACCTCTTAATAGGCTAATTTTAAAATCATGAACCTGCTTACACCTTCCGTGAGTTTATCCTATATCTTCTCTATCTTCTGCCTGCTTCCCACTAAGGTTTTATCCCTCCATCCCACCTCCAAATCCTTTGCAGCTCAGATTCTCAGATCTGCTTTAGTCACTTGGTCTCCTCATCCCACTGACCCTATTATCCTTCAGTTTACTTCTGTGCACACGTTAGAGGGCACGTGCTCCTCCTAGGAGCCAGGGCCAGGTCGGTTACGCTCCCATCCTGACATGACTTAGAGAACAAAAAAGGCAAAACGAGGTACTGCAGGATTCCTCTCTAGGAATTATATTTTGTTGAAATTGCTCTTGCTACTTTGAAATCTGATGCTCACTAAATACATTTTAAAAATATTATTTGGATATATTTTGAAAATACAATCAGAGGCCAGGCGTGGTGGCTTAAGCCTGTAATCTCAGCACTTTGGGAGGCCAAGGCGGGCAAATTAGGATGTCAGAGTTCGAGACCAGCCTGGCCAACATAGTGAAACCCTGTCTCTACTAAAAATACAAAAAATTAGCCGGGCATGGTGGCAGGCGCCTGTAATTCCAGCTGCTTGGGAAGCTGAGGCAGGAGAATTGCTTGAACCTGGGAAGCGGAGGTTGCAGTGAGCTGAGATCACGCCACTGCACTCCAGTCCAGGCGACAGTACGAGACTCTATCTCAAGAAAAAAAAACTAGCCGAGCGAGGTGGCGGGCGCCTGTAGTCCCAGCTACTCGGGAGGCTGGGGCAGGAGAATGGCGTGAACCTGGGAGGCGGAGCTTGCAGTGAGCCGAGATCCGGCCACTGCACTCCAGCCTGGGCGACAGAGCCAGACTCCATCTCAAAAAAAAAAAAAAAAAAAAAAAAAAAAAAAAAAAAGGAGGAAAGAAGGAAAATACAACCAGAGAATAAACACTTGCTCTTCTATCTGTCCATCTTCCCCACCAATACAACATCCAGAAAATAATCATCTTTACACCTATTTAGAAGCACATAGATCTTAGTAAAGTTTAACTGAGCATTAGGTTTTCGTCTTTAAAAATGTTTTGAGGCTGATGCACTGGCTCATGCACTTTGGGAGGCCAAGGCAGGAGGATCACTTGAGCCCAGAAGTTTGAGACCAGCCTGGGCAACATAGTGAGACCTTGTCTCTACAAAAAAAAAAAAAAAAAATTAAATTAAAAAAAAGAAAAGCCAGTGTGGTGGCACATGCCTGTGGTTCCATCTACTCAGGAGGCTGAGGTGGGAGGATGGCTTGAGCTGGGAAGATCAAGGCTGCAGTAAGCCATGATGGTGCCACTGCACTCCAGCCTGGTTGACAAGGTGAGAACTTGTCTCCAAAAAAAAAAAGTTTTGACATGTAGTATACTGTTTCTGGGACTAAATTAGAGATTTAAGGTTCGAGGTATGACAAAAAATACCTGGAATCATGCCTTACATTAGAAGGTAAGGTAAATACTGGTGTTTCCCAATGAGCTGTAGTCAGATTATTCATGTGTATCAAACAGACAATATATTGAAATATTTTAAAATAAGGCAACAAGTAATTTTTCCCATGAATTCTATTTTTTTTTTCTTTTGAAATGGAGTCTCACTCTGTTGCCCAGGCTGGAGTGCAGTGGCACCATCTCCATTCACTGCAACCTCTACCTCCTGGGTTCAAGTGATTCTCCTGCTCAGCTGAGATTACAGACATGCCTCACCACACTCGGCTAATTTTTGTATTTTTAGTATAGACCAGGTTTTGCCATGTTGGCCTGGCTGGTCTTAACCTCCTGGCCTCATATGATCTGCCTGCCTCGGCCTCCCAAAGTGCTGGGATTACAGGTGTGAGCCACCACACCCAGCTAAATTCTAATTTTTTTTTTTTTTTTTTTGAGATGGAGTCTCGCTCTGTCACCCGGGCTGGAGTGCAGTGGCAAGATCTCGGCTCACTGCAACCTCTGCCTCCTAAGTTCAAGTGATTCTCCTGCTCAGCCTGCTGAGTAGCTGAGATTACAGACATGCACCACCACACTTGGCCACTTTTAGTATTTTTAGGAGAGACGGGATTTCACCATGTTGGCCAGGCTGGTCGCTAACTCCTGACCTTGTGATCAGCTCTCCTTGGCCTCCCAAAGTGCTGGGACTACAGGCTTGAAGCACTGCACCTGGTTGCTAAATTCTACTTTTGAAAGAACAAATTTCCCTTACCTAGGGACTGATGATTCAGTCTGTAATGATGCATGCTCTTCATCTTTTTTTGTCTTTTCTTCTATACATCCTTTAGCCATTCTACTGTATTAACACTAGATAGAAAAAAATAGTATCTTCTGGCATAAAGTAAACTAATCTTCCTGATGTACAATAAAGAAACAGGCATATTTCTAGTAGGAGATTCCTTATGATGTATCAAAACCCAATTATCACTTACCCTTATGGAGATCTTACATCTTAGAGACTGTACTGACAATATAAGATTAAGAAAACGAAGAACAGAAAATCAAAATATACACCAACGAGAATGTTAATAGGTTTCACTCTTATCACAGCATATTGTTGAAACTTACTTAAAATATATTTTTTAAAAAGACACAAGAGGACAAGTGTTTAGTTTTTAACAAGGGAGTGGACTAGTCAACAAATATTGATTATCTAATTTATGAACAGCTCTGTCCAAAGTGGTCAAAAAAAAAAAAAATCAAGACTTTAGTTTTCCTAAACCTAAATCTTAATTTTTAGTCTTTTAACAGAATTATATCTTTGTTCAATCTTTACAGTCTTTAGCCTCTTTTGTGAAATGGGTTTCCTTGTAAATAATCAAATGACACCTATATATATTTAAAGCACTCATGAAATAATTTTATCTCTTTATTAAAAACTGTGATAACCCTTCCAAATTTGAAATTTACTGTCTTCCTAAATTCTTGCTACAAAGCCTATCATTAATATTGCAGGTCATTTTTTCCCTAAAGATTGAAAAAAAAACACTAACAAATATACAATAAAGTCTTTATGGTCAAAGAATGTACTCCTTCTATAAAACTTGGAGTTGATGTAAAGACACAGACAACACAAGTTACCTTAATAATAAATGCACTTTTCTTTGTAATTTTGGGTAAATCAATGTGATTTATAATTCTTTTAAAAGACACACAATCACTTGTATTTTTGCATGGTTCTTTTTTTCCTAATTTCCCACTATAGTGAAATATCTGTTTCTCATTCTCTATTGGGTTTGGATTGGAACCATCAGGTAGAATTAAAAGTAAAATAACTAAAGCAAAATACTTTATAGATCTTGTCAAAATACTTTGAAGGGTATAATCTCTTTAAGTTTAAGATGGCTTTATTCATATTTAAGTGAAAAACAAAAAGCAACCAAAACACTGCTGTTTATACAGAAAGCAGCTTCAAAATCAGCCAGTTATTTTCTGAAATAGAGATGGCAGACATTATTAGCCTGCACTTACTCCAATATGGCAGCCGCATCTTTGCCTCTTTGCTATGGACACATCCCCATCAGGCCTGTACTTTCTACTCTCCAGACCTGTTTATGACAGGCCAAGGTGTTTCCTATTATGGTGCCTATGGCTGCACAGTGCACTGCTTGTCAGTAATAAAAGCCAGAGGCTGTCCCTATAGGGATTACAGTGCAGAAGACCAGAGATGCCGATGGGAATGCAAGCATGCCCTAGGCAAACATTGCAGAATACTCTCTGACAGGCAAAAGCCAACAAACACATCCTTTCTTCCCAGACTAGCAGGGAAAGTATTCAATTATGTCATTTTCACTTGGAACAAACTAATAAGAAGAATGTTATTGCTAAAATAGGTAGAGACAAGAAAGAACAGTTTATGACCATGAATATGGCTTCTATGGTTTTTGCCTGTGCACTACAAACTTTTAATTTAAATGAGATGAGACTAGCATATGCTATGATCTACCATATACTATGATAAAATTTCTGAGACGTGAGTATCTAAAAGCAGAACTGTGATTAAGCGAGAAATGCTCAGGACTCCTGTCACTCAAAGAAAAAGAAAAAAAACCCTTTCTTGAAAGGCACAAACTAGAACATTCAGACTCTCCATCTACCAATACAAGATAAAAAACAGCATTTACATTAACCAACATCATGTATCTTGTACTAATTTATGCGACTAACTACAAAACGTTATTATATTGACACTCACTGTGTAGGGTGTCAGGATGGCCAAGTGGTCTAAGGCACCAGATACTCACTGGGTTGGGCTAAAAACACCGTAGAAGACCTCATCAGAACAATAAAACAAAGACACAAAATATTGTACTAAGAGTTAAGAGAATTACAAATAAAAGTTCTGTGGAAAGTCAAAGGTATCCAATTAGGAGAGCCTGAGGTGGGAGATATAGGACACCCCAGATACTGGATGGCAAGAAGATGGAATTAAAAAAAAAAAAAGGCTTTATAAAGGACGTAACATTCCAGATAGGCCTTAAAAGATGGTTTCAATTTTTTAAATAAAACTTTTTGTTTTAGAACAGATCTAGATTTACAGAAAACTTGTGGAGATAATACAGATAATTCCTATATACTCTATACTGTTTCCCATTATTAACATCTGACTTTAGTATGGCACATTTGTCACAATTATTGAACCAATATTGATACATTACTATTAAGCAAAGTCCACACTTTATTCAGATTTCCTTAGTTTTCACATTTTTTTATTCAGATTTCCTTAGTTTTCACATATTTTTATTCAGATTTCCTTAGTTTTCACATTTTTTTATTCAGATTTCCTTAGTTTTCACATAATTTTTCTCATTTTTATTTTCTGTTCCAGATCCCATCCAGGATACCACATTATATTTAGCCCTCATGTCTCCTGAGGCTCTTCTTGGCTGTAGGTATCTCAGGTTTTCCTTGTTTTTGATAACCTTGACAGTTTTGCGGAGTACTGGTCAAACACTGGTCAGATTTTGAGGGCAGAATGTCCCTCAACTGAGATCTGTCTGATATTTGCCTCATGATTAGATTGGGGTTATATGTTTTCAGTAGGGAAACCACAGATAAAATGTGCCATTTTCATCAGATCATATAGAGGGTACATATTATCACTTCTCACTGTCAGTGTTGACCTTGATAGCCTGGTTGAGATAGTGATAGGTTTCTCCACTGCAGTTTCTTTTTTTTTTCCCCCTTTGTACACTGTACTGTTTAGAAGGAAGTCAATATGCACAACTCACACTTAGGGTGGAGGGGGTTATGTTCTCCCTCCTTGAGAGCAGAGTATCTATAGAAGCTATTGGGAATTCTGCACAGGAGGAGATTTGTCTATTCTTCCCCCACTTATTTATGTAATAAATTATATCAATATGGGTTTATGGATATTTATTTTACCCTATGGGATACAATCCAATACTATATTATTTTTTTGCTCAAATTGTTCTAGCTTTGGCCATTGGGAGCTCTTTCAGTTTGCTCTTGAAACTCTTCAGTATATTCCCATGGGGGTAGGGTTCCGTTTGTTTGAGCAGGTCCTTACTTTCTGGCACTACAAGATGCTCCAGGCTCATCTTACATATTTCCTTCCTGATAGAATCAGTTATTTTTTTTTCAAACAGTCTTGGTTCCTTTTATTAGAAAATGGCATTAGAAACCAAAATGTGTGTGCTAAGTGTGCTCATTGCTACTGGGGTATGGTTGCTTCTAGACTCTCTTGGCTGATAGAGCAAGGAAATATTTGTGTGTATACTAGATGGTAAGATGTTGAGAGGCAGAATGGAGAGTTACCTTCTTAATATATTTTTCTTAATATTAAATATTAATAAGATATTGTGTGCCTGGGTTACTTTCAGTCTCATGCAGAGGAAGAATTTATGAAAAACACTGGCTAGACAATTCTTCTCCATTGTATTATGCATTTCTGCTAGAAAAAGCTCAGAGATTTTCAGATATTCTGATAAAAATCTCAGGCTTGCTTGATGAGCCATACTGTATAATTACAGAAAGAAACAAAGGGCAAACTTGAAGGATTAAAATAAAGGAAAGAAAGCATACAAAACACCACCAGAAAAAGTGAGTAATGGGGGAGAAGAGTAAATAAAACATAATAATCCTCTTTGGTTAGTATCAACATTATTAGGCCACTTTATCAAAAGGATAGAAATCAGGATGGCAGACACCCTTCTCTAATCCTCACCCTGCAAAGTAAGAAAATAAAAATGAATGTTATTCCTTCACATATGGAACTGAATGAGTTCTACTGAGTATCTAGTATGTTCCTGACTCAGTCTAGACAATTCCCATCTTTTAATTCATTAAATCATCACAGCAACTATTTAACAGATGAGGAAACTGAAGCACAGAAGGCAATGTGGCCCAATTTATATTTGGTAAAAGGCAGAGAATGAATCCAATTCAGGCAGGCTGTCTATAGTAGGGTGCTCTAAATCCATGGACCACTCTGCCTAAGGAATGAATATTTTATGAATTGGAATATTTCTGCTGAAGGAATTTGCCATTTTCTCCTCTAGTGGAGAAATCTAACTCAGGGCAAAGAAGGAAAAATGTTGATTGTTTAAAACAATAAATTAGTCTCTAAATTGTTTTTGCAGCTGATTTAGATGCGTGTGTCCAAAAGTATGCCCAGTGTTAGTAAATGGCAGGCAAAATGCTGTAAGGTGGTGCAAGGATGAATGTTTTCTCATTTTGTCATTTATTAATTTTAGAAAAAATACAGAAAAAATATAACTTGAAAATAAAACCCGTGATTTCATGAATACCATTACTTAAGATGAGGCACTTAAGTATTTACATTTAACAATAAATTGCTCTTAGCATTTCTATACTTTGACAATAAATTATCCAAAAAAGAAATTAAGAAAATAATCCCATTTGCAACAGCATCAAAAAAATAATTAGGAGCAAATCTAACCAAAGAGGTGAAAGACCTATATACTGGAAACTACAAGACATTGATTTAAAAAACTGAAGAAGACAGAAATAAATGAAAAGATATCCCATGTTCATATACTGAAAGAATTAGTAATGTTAAAATGTCCATTCTATCCAAAGCCATCTACAGATTCAATGCAATTCCTCTACAGATTCAATGCAATTCCTATCAAAATTCCAGTGTCATTTTTTTCACAGAAACAGAGAAAAAAATCTTAAAATTTATATGAACCAAAAAAGAACTAATAGCCAAAGCAATCTTGAGCAAAAAGAACAAAGCTGCAGGCATCACATTCCCTCATTTCAAAATATATTATAAAGCTACTGTAATCAAAACAGCATGGTACTGACATAAAAACAAACATCAACCAATGGAATGGGATAGAAAGCTCAGAAGTAAATCCAAGTATTTAGAGTTAATTGATTTTTGACAAGGGTCCAAGAACACACAATGGAGAGAGGGCAGTCTCTTCAAATAGTGATGGGAAAACTGGATGTCCACCTGCAGAAGAAAGAAACTGTACTCTTATCTCATACTATGTATACAAATCAACTCAAAATAGATATAAAGGCTTAAACATAAGACCTGAAACTGTAAAGCTACTAGAAGAAAATATAAGGGAATCTCCACAACAATGGTCTGGGCAATGATTTCTTGGATAGGACTCCAAAAACACAGGCAACAAAAACAAAAATAGACAAATAGAACTGCATCAAACTATAAAGTATCTGTACAAGCAACCAAATAACAGGGTGAAAAGACAACCCATGGATTAGGAGACAATATCTGCAAACCATACATCTGATAAGAGGCTAATATTTAAAATATATAAAAAATTCAAACAACCAAACAGTAAGAAAACAAATGGATTAAAAATAGGCAAAGGATCTGAACAGACACACTTTCCTCAAAAAAGAGATATGAATGGCCAACAGAGATACCAAAAAAAAAAAAAAAAAAAAAAAAAAAAAAAAAAGCTCCTCAGTCCCACACAGTGGCTCATGCCTATAATCCCAGTGCTTTGGGAACCTGAGGTAGGAGATCACTTGGGGCCAGGAATTTTAGACAAACCTGGGCAGAATAGTAAGACCCTCTCTATATGAAAAAATAAAAAAACCAGGCATGGTGGCACACACCTGTAGTCCTAGCTACTTGGGAGGCTGAGGCAGGATCATTGAGCCCAAGAGTTTGAGGTCACAGTGAGACATGATCATGCCACTGCACTCCAGCCTGAACAAAAGAGCAAGACCCTGTCTCAAAAACAACAAACAAAAACTCAACAATATATCTAATTCTCAGGGAAATGCAAATTAAAACCACAATGAGCTATACCTCATGCCTGTTAGAATGGCTATTTTCCTTCTTTTTCTCTTCAACTTTTAAGTTCAGGGGTACACGTGCAGGATGTGTAGGTTTGTTACATAGCTAAACATGTGCCATGTTTGCTTCACATATCATCCCATCACCTAGGTACTAAGCCCAGCATCCATTAGCCATTCTTCCTGATGCTCTCCCTGCCCCCATCCCACCCCGCAACAGACCCCAGTATGTGTTGCTCTCCACCATGTAGTATGGTTATTTTCAAAAGATGAACGATAACAAGTGTTGGCAAAGATATGGAGAAAAGGGAGCCCTTCTACACTATTGGTGGGAATGTAAATTAGAACCACCATATTGAAAATAGTATGAAGGTTCCCTAAAAACCTAAAAATAGAACTACCATACAATCCAACAATCCTGCTTCTAGGTATATACCCAGAGGAATTGAAATTGATACATCAAAAAGATATTTGCACTCCCATATTCATTTCAGCTTTATTTACAACAGCCAAGATACGGAAGCAATCTAAGTGTTCATCAGTGAAAAGAAGGATAAAGAATAAAAAATGTGAGATATATAGATATATATATATATGAAAATTATATAGCCTTATAAAAGCAAGAAATTCTGTCATTCACAACATCATGAAATGGAACTGGAGGACATTATGCTAAGTGAAATACGTCAGGTACGGAAAGACAAATACTGTCTTTAATAAATGATCTCACTTTGTGGGGAATCTAAAAAAGTCAGTCTCAGAAACAGAGGGTAGAAAGGTGGTTACCAGAGGCTATACAGGAGGAGGGAGAGAAAAATGGAAGATGTTGATCAAACAGTACAAAATTTCAGTTAGATTGGAGGAATAAGTTTTAGTGATCTATTACACTGCATGCAGACCCCAGTTAATAATAACGCATTATGTGTTTTACAATTGCTAAAATAGATTTTTGACATTCTCATCACAAAAAGATAAATTGGTGAGGTAATATAGATATGTTAATTAGCTTTACTGAATCTATGATGTACACATTTTAAAAATCACATTGTACCCCAGAAATATATACAATTAATATTTGTCAATTAAGAATAATTGAAAAATTTTTAAAGATTAATAAAAAAGAAATAAGTTAAAACATTCAACATATAATAGCCGATATGAATGTACAAGAAATGACAAAATCCCAGCATTGTGGGAGGCCGAGGAGGGAGGATCATGAGGTCAAGAGATCGAGAACATCCTGGCTAACATGGTGAAACCCCGTCTCTATCAAAAATACAAAAATTAGCTGGGTATGGTGGTGGGTGCCTGTAGTCCAGCTACTTGGGAGGTTGAGGCAGGAGAATTGCTTGAACCCAGGAGGTGGAGGTTGCAGTGAGCCAAGATGATGCCACTGCACTCCAGCCTGGGTGACAGAACGAGACTCTCTCTCAAAAATGACAAAGTTTGAGCAACATTAACTTAGACTGTAAATTCTTAAAGAATAGAAAAGTTGTGTTTTTCTTCGAAGAAATATTATGTTTTTACATTGCAAGAAATATGTGACACAGAGTTTTTCTTAATCTCTCTTTTTAAATGTATTCTAGATAGGCAAGCACATGTAATTTATTGAGCACCTAGTGTGTGCTAATGCACTAAACTGAGCTTTACATACATTATAGCTAATGCTCTCAATAACTTTTCCATTTTATTTTCCCCTTTCATTATCCCCACTTATAAACGAAAAAACGGCTCCAGAGCGGAAAGGCCTATTGCCCAAAATATTAGATAGGAAACAACAGAGCTAGAATTCGAAACCACGTTTGCCTAATGAAAAACATTTATGTTCTTTCCACTGTACAAAGCTGCTGTAAGTATCACTGGTGCATACTCCAGGCCAGGGAGTAAATATCATTCATCCTTATCACATACAAAGTATAACAGAACAAAAACAAGAAGCTCTGAATACTAAATAATAATAATAAATACTTTACAAAAGATAAACTATTCTCTAAGAGTAAAAAATAATAAGCCTATTATCATTATAGCTGGTAACTGAACTTAACTAATTTTCTAATAGACACAGCAGAACTGTTCGTTGTTTAAGCAAATATCAAGGCATACCCCCAATCCCTGTTACAGGGAATAAAAGAGTCTTCTTCAAATGCCTTTCAAAGCTAATGTGAATATTAAAAGAAAGTGCTACTGATCTCTCTATATTCTAGAAAGATCTCAGATGAACAGTGTCAATTCAACTATTACAATAAATAGCCATGTAAAAACTGCTCCCCTGCTAGAGCTACACTATCACAAGATTAACCTCAGCAATCTACAGTTCCAGAAAAAGAGTTGGTCCCTCCTGCTGAAAGAGAAAACCAAGCTCTACATATGTTATGAATCAATGGAAAATAATGACATTAGCAGCACTTCACATCCAGCATGTATTTATATCTTAAGTGATAGCTACAATCTATATAACTGTCACAGAAATCTTCTTAAATTGAACAAAAGCATTATCTATCATCCTTGCTATCTCGAAAAATACCAGTTTGTTTCATCTATCCATAACATTAGAAAAAATACTTCTTTTATCATGGCCAACCCTTATGTTTTGGAATTTTTTTCAAAAACGTAGACAGTTCATAATGCTCTCAGACAGAAGTTACCACTACCACTACCCCATAAATTAAGTCAAAATATAACTGAAAAGAAGAAAATTCTCTAGTAATGATTAATTTGATGAATAATTAAAAATTAGGAATTTTGGATAATTACATGTTAGGAATAATTAAATTTTTACTAAATACTGGCACAGGAACTGAACAGATGACAATAGAGACAAATTAAGATTTGTTTTAATCCTTAGTTTTATGCTAAGGTAAAGTCAAGGGCTCTACTTTCCAGCGAAAGAAAAATTTCCTTTAAAATTGTTTCCCTCTTCTATCATTAATGAAAAGCAAAGGAAGTATTTTTTCTAACAGTGATTATAGGATTCTCAATCTTTCATATTAACTTTTAGGTACTACATGTAAGCTACATAAATCTTTCTCCAATCTACCTCTATTAAGTAGATTAAAAAGCAGATATTGAACTCAAAACATCTAACTGTTGATTTTCTATAATTATAGAAGATATTTTCTTCTGATATTTAAAGTTTGTATTTAGGCATATTAACTCAACAATTTTTTAATCTAAAGTTTAATATGTTAATGTAGAAAACAACTGAGGCTATTTTCTCTCTATAAAACTAACATGCCTTTTCCAATTAACTTAGTTTCCTTCTTAGCAAAAGTTTAACATTTATCTCTATTCTGAGTTACGTTGTGGTTGCATAATGTGGAAATATCTTAAGATTTAGCCACTTCTATGAAGATCCTATATTTATTACAACACCCCTCTTGCCCAGAAGAACATATACATCAACAAAAAGTGCTACTATATGTTCTGCATTGACTATTACAAAGCAGTAGGGGGAGCAGCCAGAGAAAGCACTGAGACAAAGCACCCCAGCAAAGCAACTTAATTTACAGGCAACAGAAACATGCTAGAGAGGTCTGTCAAAAGTCAAATACACAAAATAAATTCCATAAAGAAGTCATGACTACATTTGTAAAGCTGGCCTAAGTACATTCGGAATGAAGTATAGAAAAATCTGAAGTCTCTTAGGGGCTGGATTCTAACTTCAAGACAGACTTTCAGCTTGAAACACAGTCATTTCCAGCCATGCCAAACCTCAAACTGCCCCCAAAATTAGAGAGCAGAAACAAAATACCATTTTTATAGTGATACGTCTTGGGAAGAACTCAAAACGATTTCGTTTTCTCCTTTGAACCTCACTGAACTTACAGGGAAGGCCTGGTGAAAGGTGCATTATTAGGTCACAAGAGGATAACGTTACAGGGTTCCATAGCATAATCCTTGAAAGCCCTGAGGCCCAGACCGCTCGCTGTCCTTCTTTCCTCTCCACTGACTCCCATCCTCGATATACTTTCTATGAGAAAAAGGTAACCAAAAACACGGTGAAACTATTCTACTTAAAAGGTGTTTTACTACAAAGGCACATTGACCACTAACCCTTATTATATTTTACATGTTCTAAAAATTAGTAAGGTCTGCATTTTCAGTTTTAGAGTAAAACGGGAAAAGTACTTAGCTCTTCTGTCTGGCATTCTGTAACTGGAATTTAAGAAAAACCTAAACTTCTAATTAGAACTTCAGAATGTTCATGTCTGTATTATACCACAAAAACTATAAATATAATTTAAGCATTTTTATGATACAGAAATGTGTGCTATAGACAGTTATCTAAGAATTATAAAATTCCATAAAATTTGAAATGTCTAGTATAAGTTACAACTGAATGGTAAAAAGACATTTTAGCCATGTAAGCAACCAATGAAGTTTGACCTAAAACCCAAATAATAGCAATAACAACAGATACAGTGCCTACTATTGTCAGATACTATATTAGCTAGCTCTTTTTTATATATTCTTTTGAACTCTTACACTGACCTTTCAAGACAGTTATTATGATGCCCATTTTATGCTAAGGAAACTGAAGCTAAAAAAACTGAAGTCGTTCTCTAATGTAACTCCATTAGCAAGAAACAAAACCGTAATTCAACTTCCAGGTTTGCCTGCCTCCAAAGCTTTGAGACCTCACTAAAATTACGCTCAGTTGTAGCAATGAGGTTCCAAAGGAAATCTGTACAAATCTCAGGCAGATTAATGTGCTTATAAGGGTAAATGCTGTAGATTTAATCACTCAAATTAAATGCCATCTGGAATCTCTTACCCCACTTGGTACAAGCATCCTACATGTGTTATAGCCAACCCTAGCCTTGGCCAAGAATTCAATAATTTTCCTGCTTCAATGCCATCAACAAGCAAGCAACATTATAACACCAATACAGGAAGTACAGCTAGTTGCTCCTAGAGCATCATTTAAAAACTGATAATTGGTTAAGATGCCTTTTATTGAGAAGTCTAAGAAATAGAAATAATATGTTAATCCAGTTTGTTTAATGGGTTTGAGGAATCAGTTTCCTCCTTCCTAACACCTAAATCCATCTTCATAATAAGTATTTTCTATCACCATTTAAAAATCCTGATCTCTTACTAGTGTTTTTATTGTGCTTTTTGATCTATTAGAGTAAATTTTTAAAACCTCAAGAGAGAACAGAGAATACTGTCATAATTTTTCAAAGGCTAAAAGAGAATAAACTGAAAATACCAGTTGGTTTGAACACGTATATGTAAAAAGAATGGATGGTAATAAAACTAACAACAGAAAAGCAATGTTTCAGATTCATTCATTCATACTCAAGAAATATCAAATAACTGAGTGGAGATGATGCAAGCGGTACACATTTCCAGTTCAGACTGAAGGTGTGGCAACACTCACAGGGGCCTTCGGATCAGCTGCTCCAACTCAGTTTACAGCTTTTGTGGATGTGGCCTATTCATGCCCTTGTTATCAAGAAGAAGAGTAACTTTACAACCCTTAGCAAGAGCTTTTTTTTCTTTCTATGCCAACCCTTTTTTGTCTATAAAAGTCATGTAAGCTTAGCACTTATTTAGAAATAAGTAAGTTAAAGAACACATGAATGGCTTGGACATTAAAAGTTTAAGCTACAGCTTAAGCTGAGCTAAGTTTAATGTTAAAAATTAGTGTGACGGCAATGATTTTTCAATTCAGCTCTGTCGTGGGCTAGGAAAAAATATCGTAATTTTTCAGCCACAAGACATAAACATTGCTAGAATGACTACATTTTGAAAAAACTATCTTCTCGCTTTACCTAGATTTCATTTTAACCAAACAGACCAACCTCTCCTATCAAACCTGTAAATTAACTCAAAGTCTAATTTGGGGCCTTCATAGTAAAGATTACTTTTTCTAAATCTCTGTCTTATCTGGTGCTTTTAAAAGAAGGGATCATTTTAGGCAATTATTATGACCTAAAACATTTTTAAATCTTAATGTACAGATTAATTCCTTGACAGCTGAAGTCATTTACAATACATTATTAAATTTCACATTCAGTGTTAAATCCAAACATAGGTCTCAACATGAAGAATATGGATTTTAGGGAAAGCAACTAGCTGCTCAAATTCATTTAGCTGAAAAACTACTGTTAAATCATCTTGAAAACATACACTAATGCTTGTACATTGCTAAGTGGCTTTTGATTCTGCTCTTCCTTTTCTTACACAGAATCAACCACACAATGGAATTAAGAACTCTGGCCCATGGCAAAGTGCTCCCATTTAGCAGTTAGGACACTGGACATATTCAGCATATGTCTACTGCTATTAAGAATCAAATTATGAAAAAAAACCCTGTATTTTATAAAACTAAGAATTTGTTACCCAAATGAGAACAAAGGTACCTAATGCCACAGCAGGGGGTAAGAGTCCCAGTAAGAGAGCAATAATTGGTCATTCTGATGAGGAGCTGTGCCAAATTTAGAAATGAGGCACAAATGACATAAAACAGAATTGATCGTCAGTGTGGACATGGGTAGGTCAGTGTGCATATGGGTAGGTTAGTATCTGCTGGCCGTGTCTACAGAGCCCCTTTTATTTATTTGAAGCCAACTTTTCACCTGACAATGCTACCTACAAAAGCACTGTTAATAGATAAGACAATCAAGTGGCTGTTATGCTGTGGCATTTTTGTAAAAACTGCATGAGAACAGGTGGGATAAAAACCATAGTAAGGTAGAAAAAAAAAGTATCACTCATTGAAAGATATGTGCACACAGATGAACTGTAAGTTAATATAACCTTCTTGACCTTGTAAAGAGGTAGCCAAAAATACTTAAATATCTTGCAGAGGCAACTATTTGTCACACATTACCAGTCTTTACTGGCTGAATCCTTCAGCCATCTGCACATGACATGCACAGGCAAATAGCCATTAAAAACATATATAATTCCAATTATCTCCTTGCATAACTAAAGACAAAAAGAACAGGAAATCCAAAAAATACAGCAAAACTGAAAACATTATACCTTGCCTTCCGTGCTATTTTAAGGCTGTCCCAGGCTGAAGGTTACTTCTCAGCCCTCAAAACTCCATTAACTGCCAAGACCAGCACCTTAGTACATATGGCACAGATGCCTAGTTGAAGCCTCCTTGTACTAAATGACCTCGAAAAACTGGGCTTTCTCTCCAAGATTAATGGAAACAAAAGTAATGATCATAAGGAACCTTCTAACTCTGTTAATGTTTCCTGCGGATGTGTATGGCCAACTGAATATATAAAGGCTCAGTTCTTGCGGGGTACCCTGACAACCAGATGAATTAGGGTGAAGGTTCCAAGTTCGATGAACTCTTCTGAGTTTGAGTGCCCTAGGTGGTGAAATTCAAGTGATTTCACAGACATCCACCAATTCTTATTTTAACCGGGAATCCCAAGAACACCTTTAAACATGCAATGCCAATGGACCCTACTGGGTTTCTGCTACAAGGGCACAATGTCACTTAGGAACCCTGTGTCTTGGGAGGTACTTAAACTACGTCAAATTGTTTTTGGAAAATGTTTATCTGGCGTGACTAGGAGAGGCAAGGCATGGAAACAAGAACCTCCCTCTAAGGAGCAGAATAGCCAACATGCAGTAAGCCTAAAAAACCTCTCACTGTATTTCCCGGGGCTATGGGTACTAGCGGGCTCGCCGGCAGGGGAATCAGCAGCCTGGGGGCATCGGTGACAGCAGAACCGGGGCTTACCTTGTTGGAGGCCATCTCACTGACGGAGTGCCTGGTCTGTAGGGTCTCTAACTGGTCCAGACACCAGTCCAGCTCCTCCAGGGTCTCGCTGGCCAGTTTCTGGTAGGCCTCCTCTGCGAAGAGACAGGGAAAGGGGGACTCAGTTCTCAAGCGCTTCACGGGTCCGCTAGTGAGTTCAAAGGGGGCCATCCTGCCATACCCCGCCATGCTCGGATGCCCGGTGCCGGCACATGAGGGCTGCTCCTTCATATTGCCCAGCCCGGCAGTGCAACGGGGGCGGAGGCTCTGCTCGCGGGGCGGCTGGCCTCGGGGAGGCACGGTCTCTCCAGCTTGGCGTGACGGGTCGGCCTCCAAGGAAGGCGTGCGAAGAGCGGCGAGCCAACTTTCACACGGCGACGCGGGCGTAAAAACCACTATGCGACTTTTCAACTGAGCGACGGGCCCAAGTCCCAGTCCAGGAGCCCGACTCTAGCGGATGGCGAGGGGATGGCGCGCGCGCTTAGGTGTCCGCCCCGGAGAGGAGCGTCTGGTCCACAGCCCGATCTCCTAGGTCCCCGGCCAGGAGCCGCGGCCCCACGCCCGCCCCGCCTGCCGAGCCTTCTGCACGGCACTTGAAGCGAATGAATCAGCCGCGGCCGGGTGCGCGGCCACCACGTTTCCTGTTTTCTTTCTCAACTCCTCGGGCGGCAGGCGCAGCGCGGCTCCAACGCCGCAGCTTTCCGGGAACACTCCCCCTCACGCCCCTCTCGGCCCCCAGCACTGCCTGGCTCCTCCTCAACTCCCTTACGAAAAGATTCCGAATTGCAAAAGCCTGTCCATGCCACCCGCCGTGTCCTTCCCCTCGGGCTCTGCCCCGGGGGCCCCGCCACCTCGCAGTGCCATCCCCCCGGAGCAGCCGGGCGCCACTCGCTTTGAAGTGCAGCCGAGGAGGAGGCGCGGCGCGAGCGTGTGTGTCTGTGGGGCTGCTGTGGGACTGTCTGTGCTAGGAGAGCGGCGGAAAACCCGGCGTGGAGCGCCTGCAGCCCGCCGCCCGGGGTCGCGCCAGCTGCGGGGCTTAGGAGGGACCTGCGCGCAGGCGCGCACGGCCGCGCACCTGCCCCGCGGGAACCCGGTGCAGCCCACTGAGCCACTGCCCTCCAGGTTGCCCTGACCGCTGGAGCCTCTGCGTCTCCAGGACCAGCTGCTTCCTGCCAAGTTTCACAAACAAGGTTATTTAGGACCCTCAGTGTTTCTGAGGGTTTAAGGTTTAGGGTTTCTGGGGGTTCGTTTCCAAAGGTTTAGGATTCACCTACTTGAAGGAGGCAGACTTGTGGGAATACCCGCGTTTCTATTAAGACCACATCCTTTTTCTACGACCAGCCCAGTCTAAGTACCAGACTTCTAAATGTTGGGGCAGACAGAAACAAGCAAACAAAATATACAATGTTGCGGGATCGGAACGCTTTATAGTTCACAAATTTGACAATAGGCTGCATTTTCATATGCAGAACTGCCTAAGAGTTATCTTAAAGGAACAGCAATGTGAAAGAACCACATGGTAAGGAGAATTTACGCATGTCCTGCATACTACTCCTTTCCCCTGTGAATTGCACAAGACCTAGATGATCTTGGGCTAAGGAAGAAAATCTGGCATGGTGTTTCTACCCACCATGCGCAGATTACACTACAATTTTGAGAAAACGGAAAGACCACATTCAAAGGCATAGGGAAGTCTGTTCTGTTTACAAAGGCTGACCTAGGGGACCAGAGGCACTCTCCCTAAGCAGACCAGTTGTGGGAGAACTTCTCTACATTGGCATGCAATAAGCAAACCATTCACAGTGGGGAGAAATCAAACTCCCAAGAGTCCATTTTATAAAACTTTGTCATGGTCGAGTGGAAAGAAGATGCTGAGAAACTTACACGAAGTGGTGGGATCCTCTGTCTTTGTCTTTAAAAATCTACAGGTATTGGTGGAAAATAAATTCTGCCCTTGAAATTTAGACTCCATAAATTATCAGTGGCACAACAAAGAAATTCATCGACTGAATTTAGTCTCCTCGGATTTTTCACATAGCTTTTTATATGACATTTGTAAAAGTTAGAGCGACTTTTAAAGTATTTGTTACATGTGCCACGTGGCTTGTTGTTATCAACAATTCTTGAACTATTTACTGTTCACTTTGAGTACTCTACGTTAAAATTTGCCTCTTTTGTTCTACTTCCTCCATCCTGCAGTCTAAAGTAAAGTAAATATATGCTTTAGATGGACAAACAATTGCCTAAACCTTGCCAGGTGAATTAAAATTTCAGATTGAAGCTTTTTTCTTCCCCATTAACAATAGGAACAAGTTAAAGATATTAATAATTTTAAATGGTAAATATAAAATAGTTGTTCTGTATAGCTTCCCCAATTCTAAGAATGTAAAAAATATTACATGCTTGTTATAAAAATTGAAGCATTACACACAAATATAGAAAGCCCATTGTAACCCCACACTCTAAAGATCACAAACAATACTTTCACCTGTGGCTCTAACACAATCATTTTCATTTTACTGAATAACTTCCATATGCAAGTATAGCATCACCTACTTGCCATGGTAGTACATCTACTACATGGTTTGGTTTTGACATTTTCCTCTCTCTCTCATTCCCATAAGATAGGAATGTAGGAAATTTTAAGAGTACATTGACTTTTTTTATGATCATTTGAGCTGTCCATAGTTAGCCTATCCAGTGGATTAAAGATACGTAGCCATTGTGTTCAGGGATTTGTTCAGTGCCACCTTTTCAATCATCGGTTACAATGAAGCTGGGAGTCCCCTCCGAGGTTTGGCTTTCTGTGGTTCCTCTCCCGTGCCCTCCAACTTTCTCAAAGCCTGAGCCTCCAGTGATTTCCCAGTAGCTAAGTAAATTGCCCCCCTGCCCCCATCTTCACCAAGTTCCCAAAGCTCTTCAGAAATCAAAAGTACAAACTCAGGCCTCAAATCTAACAGGATGTGGCTCCACACATTATATTTCAGTTGTTATTTTTTAATGTGGAAAAGTAATTCGGGAATGTTTTGGCTAATGCTTCAAGACATCATGCACTTTAGACACAGGATTTGCTCTTAAGAAGGTAGTATAGTGACAGGAGGAACAATTTATTTCAGAATATCCATTTTATGTCCAAGCCATGCACCAGTCATTTTTGACAGACAGTATTTGAGTATGATCATAAAGTGGTGTAAGCATGTATTTTAAGTTCTAACATCTTCTGTATAAATATGAAAAATGAAAAATCACTAGACCACATGTACATACTAGTGAGAAAATGATTACTAACAACAGAGTAAAGAACAGTTTGTTCTGTGAAACTGTTGCTGAAATAAAGGACTATTCTTGATATTAGCATAGAGCTGAGAATATTGCTTTTTTCCAAATTCCTAGGCGAACAGGCAATATAGCTAGCCACGATTTTTCAGGATCATTTGTAAAGCTTCACTTTTAGGAATTTTAACCCCAAGTGTTCTAAGACATCAAGTAACTGACCTTTTCATCCCTCCAAACAGACCTCAAAATGGAGTTGCCAACTATCCTACAGGAAATTGAGTCACCACACCAAGCAACACACCTAAATGTCGACAGCCAGCAGGACAAAAACAGTGAGCCAGTTTAATTTTGGCTTTTACCAAGAACACATACTGCATTCATTAATAAAATATTTCCCCCTAACCCCTGCCAGAGTAGTATACACTGTGGCGCTCCTTAAAAATACATGAAAACTCTTTAACTGCCCCAAATCTTGCTAAGTCAAAGAGCTAAACAGAGAAAAACACCCAAGCAAAAACTATTGGCTAAACTCCCTACAGGCTGGGAGAGGGCTATGGAACAGCAACTGAGAAATAACTTGAGCCTTGAAGTCCCCTCCTACAACAGCATCAGTTTTCTTCAAGGCACCTTTGAACTATGTAACACTCGCATTCTGCTCAGGCTCTTCTGTGAACAAACAGTCCTCAATTCTTGCGGGCCAGCACTTGGCTTCTGTCATAGTGATATGCTTAGAGGTTCCCCTGACACATGGCCTGAAACTGTGCCAGGGACTCCAGGAGAAGATGCTGAAGCAGCAGCTTCCTTTTGAAAAAGGAAAAAAGTAATCACCTCAGAGCCACAGCAGGTAGCTAGAGGTTGAGGTTGTTTTTTTGTGAAATGTTCAGTCCATTACTCTCACCCACAACTCACAGTGATGTTGGCCATTGAGGTAAAAGGATCCACTGTATGGGATGTGTAACTATGTGGACATTAGTTTCTTTGCCAACACTTGAAGGTCTGCTAAAGGACTGTATCAGCTTGTCATAATTCCTAGATAGACCTATTGGTATACATGAAAAGAACAAGTCCAAAATATACCACTTACTTTGGACACCATTTGCCCGCCCTTAATTTTAAAAAATAATACAAATTATAACAACTGATCCAGATTTTTTAAAAATAAAAGAACTATAACAAAAAGCTCCTAAGAGCAAATACTTAAATCTCCCTAACCAGTTCCAGCTTCTCTTAATTCTTACAAAATTTCCTCTTTATTCTAAGGAAGGAATTGATACTGTCTACAGTAGATAGAACTGGAGAAAATGATTTCTATTTCACTATGTATTGCTATGAGCTAGTCATTCCTTTGGTTTGCTACAGTAAAAGATTTGTGTAGGTTAGGTCTAACTTTTGCTGCTTAATTTTTTTTTTCCTGTATACATTTTATCTGATGGGAAATACATGAAGGCTCTGGATTCTCTTTCAATATGTACATGTAATAGGCTTAAGCAGAGCTTGCTAGTGGCAAGCCACTCTCATCTCCAAGTGTATTTCTGGCATCAAATTATTGTTTTGAAGTATTTTAAAATCATATAAAATATATAAAACTTTACTTAGTACTTCATAAAGCTTCCAAAGGAAAGATGTGTGTAATTTTGTGAGGGTTTTCTTTTTCTTTTATCTTCCACTATCTATAATTGTTTTTCTAAGTGTTGCCTATGGCTGTAGAATTTTTAAATGAAATAAACATGAGATTGGCTTTCATTGACTTTTTAGTCCCACCAGTAACTCAACATTTATTTAGCACTGACTATGTGCCATGTACTTTATTAGAGGCTGCAGAAACAAGATGATGGAAAGAGTGTGTCCCTTACCCAGAGCCCAGCAGAGAAGGTAATTTCAGCATACTACTGTAGAATGCACTCTCACAGAAGGAAGCATGTGGGCTATGGGACAGTAAAAGAGGACGATTTAAATCAGACAAGGACAGAGGTGGAGTGGGAAAAGGCTGAGTCCTCAAGAATGAAATAAAAGAGAGTGGGAAGGATTTTTAAGAGAAAAGATGAGCAAGCGCGCAGACCTATGATGAACAAGATGTGCGTGTGTCAGCTGGGTGCAGTGGCTCAGACCTGTAATCTCAGCACTTTGGGAGGCCAAGGTGGGTGGATCACCTGAGGTTGGGAGTGCGAGACCAGCCTGACCCACATGGAGAAACCCCATCTCTACTAAAAATACAAAATTAGTCAGGCTTGGTGGAGCATGCCTATATTACTAGCTACTTGGGAGGCTGTGGCAGGAAAATTGCTTGAACCTGAGAGGCGGAGGTTATGGTGAGCCGAGATCATGCCACTGCACTCCAGTCTGGGCGACAAGAGCAAAAAAACCTCCATCTCGGGAAAAAAAAAAAAAAAAAAAAACAAAAAACCAAAAAAAAAAAAAAGATGTGTGTGTCAAAAAAGAAATTACCATGAGTAGGGCCTTACTTAGGGGAACAGATTCTGGAGAAATCTGAGAAATCCTCAGCCACTGGCCATCTCACAGACTGGCCATGTCAGGCATCTGTAGGTAGGACTATATCTTCAAGTGTAGGAGTCACAGAGTGACTCAGAGTACTGTGTGACATGGGATCTGATTTTATTTTCTATGGAAAATTCTAGCGCTATGCAATTAATGGAATTGAAGAAAGTAAAGTTGAAGTCAGTGAAACCATTATCTTTGACCATATTAAGAATACAATTAAATAACTTACACCATTTGCTTCTCTGACGATTATTCATATCTAAGACAATCTCTGTATTAAAATCCTACGTAGACATATGTTCCCACAATAAGTCAGGCATGAACAGAAGGACTGTCAAATGTGACTTGAAAGGGGGTGGACTTCTTGCTCTTGAAAACTACAACCTTGTAGTCACTAACTTATTAATCGCACTGTAATAAGATGGAGAAAAAAACAATGGAATTCACTAAAATTTCCTTCACGAGAGTCTGCCTGCATGAAAATGTTCGATAAGGCTATTTATGACAGAAGGTGAGACTTTGAAGAGCTTTCATTTGGGTAGAATGAATCTGTGCCTCATCTACACTGGAAAGGGAGGAATATGGAGGGAATATGTATGTGTGTGCATGTGTGTAAGTGCATGACAGAGTGAGAGAATGTGTGTGTTTGTGTGTGTGTAAGAGAAAGGAGTCAGCTTGGTCTATGTGTGTGCATGTATGTAAGGGCATGAAAGCGACACACAGAGTGTGTGTGTGTGTGTGTGTGTGTGTTTGTGTGTAAGAGAAAGGAGTCAGCTTGGTCTAAAGGGTAACTCCAATTTGTACATTTTCCCTTTCTCCCGATCATCAATAAGGTTATTGCAGAGGTGTGTATGTGTGTGTGTGTATAAGAGAAAGGAGTTAGCTTGGTCTAAAGGGTAACTCCAACCTGTACATTTTCCATTTCTCCCAATCATCAGTAAGGTTAGTGAAGTTACAAAATCCTGACTTTAAAAGATTTTTTGTTTTGTTTTGTTTTATTCATTGAAGGCACTGAGCTTGAAGGCCAGATTGGGCTAAGCAGAAATGTCTCTCTGAGTTGACATGAGGTAAGAGGCAAAGAAAGAGGAGAAAGCTTTTATAAGAATAGGGAGGGCTTTTGTCTAAAAAATTGGAGTTTGATCCAAGTTTAATTAGGCATCCAGGCTGGGGGCTTCATGTGACATGTGTGCAACTGTAAGTGATATTATTCTTTGAAAGAAACTGGAAGAATGGAGAAAGGCTCCAATCTCTATTCCACCACATACAAGCAATTCCAGGCAATTCAGCTAATCTTTCTGGGGCCTTATTTCACCTATAGGTTGGAGATAATAACAAGAACCTTGTAGGTTATTTTAGTTCAAGTGAGAGGTTGTGAGTTAAATAATCTTGCATTGATGCCTAATAGATTCTTTTCCCTTCCTCCTCCATTGTATCTTCTCTTCCTCCTAGACTTAAGTCTCTAACTTAAATGCAAACAATTCTATTAATTTAAATGAACCTATCAACTAGTGCCAGGTATAACCTAGGGTCCAAAAACTTAATAGTTACCTGGGAACAGTTTTTAGGGTAGCTAGAAAGAAAAAACAAATTCAAGGAATGAACAGGGATTCATTCTGAAGAAGTTCACTTAGAGAACATAGGCCATTCAGGAAGCTACAAACAGGTAGGGATATAAAGTTTAAGTCAGACAGCGGACAAAGATAAAGATGGAGAAGTCGTCTTGGAGGACTTGTATACTATTCTAAGACTTTATGTTTTCTTCTAAAGAAGCCATTAAAAATCTTCTAAGTGAGGAAGTCACACCGTCAGATTTGCTTTTCAAAAAGATTACTCTGGGAATAGTATAAAGGCGGATCAGAAAAGTAAAGACCAGTTAAGAGGTTGATGACTGGATAAGGGGAAAATCCTAGGCAGTCCCTAAAGGGGAAGGAGAAGCTTCAGAAAGTTAGGAGGAAAAACTCTCAGGAGCAAAGAAAAAGGAAATGTCAAAGGAAAATACTGTAATGGACTGAATGTGTGTGTCTCTCCAATATTCATATGCTGAAATCTAATCCCCAGTGTCATGGTATTTGGAGGGAAAACCCTTGGGAAGTAATTAGGTCAGAAGAATGGAGCCCTCATGAATGAGATTAGTGCCGTTATAAGAAGAGGCCAGAGGTTGCTCTCTTTCTACCATGTGGATACACGCCACGTGGGCAATCTGCAACCCTGAAGATGCCCTCACCAGAACCTGACCATGCTGACACCCTGATCTCAGATTTCCAGCTTCCAGCACTGTGAGAAATAAATGTATGTTGTTTAAGTCATCGGTTTATGGTATTTTGTTATAGCAACTTGAGCTAAGACAAATATCAGGCTTTGCCATTGATATTCAGTACAGGCCATATATACCCACAGGTTTGCGCTAAGATAATTTTCATTCCAAACACATATTTCAGCAACACAAGACTGAAGAGGGTGTTAAAGAATGCTAGTGAGGAAGCTTTTGTCTGGGAAGTTGTTTGAACAAAGTTACAGGACAATTTTTGCAAGCAGTTTTTAAAAAATGTTATAATTATGTATTTTATTTACATACTCTTGCTGTAATTTTGGGAATCAATTTTATTTCCCTGGGGGGACTATAGGAGAGCATCTGTGTTTCCATCATATACTGTCAACCTTAGGATATAACAGTCTTTGTTTCTTTACCTTTGTCAATTACTGCATACGGTATTCCTTAGAGAAAACAAGGAGTTAGAACAGATTATCTTTAGTGTCTACCCCGCTCTAACATTCATTTATTCTCTGATTTCTGAAATTGTACTATCTGGGTTGGGTGTTGGCTTTAAGGTTGTTCATTATAGTTAACCTGGATGGGGTCAGCTACTTTTGAGAGGGAATTCCTAAACTGACCAGTTACTTGTCAAGGATCCTATCCAATACCATGATCCTGGAATTCTGTGAGTTTAGCTCAATTGTTCATCAGGGGTACATGTTTTCTATTTGAGATTGAGATATTCTCAGAAACAAAGCTATTAATAAATAGAAAGTTTTGGAGTATATTTACACTCACTCTGCTTATCTCCACTCCTGCCTCTACCATATTCCCATCCAATACTTTGCCAGTTGACTTACCAATTTATTCTTAATTTCTGTAACTGTCACCTTCAGTCAAATTCTCATGTGTGTGTTTCTAGATTCATATAATGGTCTACTACTGGATCTCCTTGGATTCACTTTTCTCATCACAGTCGTATTTATAAAGTCAGAATAATCTTCCTTAAACCCTGGTTTTATTGTTTCACTCTTTCAAAAACCTGCTGCACAACTCTCTCCTACTTATTGTATTAATGTTACATTCTTGTGTTCACATAGGCCTTTTTTGGCTGGCTTTTCAATACCTGTCTCTTTTATTTACATCTAAGACTATCCCGTCCAAGACAGCTCATCTTAGCCAATCTTTCCGCCTGGAAACAATTTGCTGGCTTCTGCCTCTATGACTTTTCTAATGTCATTTTTATATTTGTGTCCAGGCCTTTCTATAACTGTCTAGAAAATTCCTGACATTTACAGGCACTCAACAAATATTTGTGAGCGAATAACCAATAAGTATGCTTGTTTTCTATCAGACAAGAATATTTATTTCCAAATGAGATTCAAGATACTGGCCTGGGTGTGGCTCCCTACATGTAATCACCCCTGTCTATCTCTTGTTCTCAGTCTTTTGCTTTCAAACTCTCATTTTTTAACAGAGTATTAGGAACTAACATTGCCAAAATTTGGTGATGGTCAAGCAGCTCCTGGTGTCTTACCGAAGAGAAATATTAACATTAAAATAAAAATGACAAGTATTATGATATATCATTCATATGTAATGATCTTTACAAAGTAAGATAAAATTTTAAAAGAATCCATCAATACACCAGTATGACGTCTGGGAGAAACAGATGAATGCACAAAGGTGCGTCTGATACAAACATCCCCAGAAAAATGAGCATAAGTTCATATTATCAATATTTTTTACTCTAAAAGTGTTCACTGACCTCCCTGAAGTCACCAAGGACTCCAAGTCAAGAATACTTTCCTGAATGAAGAAAAGACAACAATTATTTTAATCAACACTGCCCCAGAATCTTTTATTCAGATCCCTATCTCTGCTTTCTTCTTCTTCTTCTTCTTTTTTTTTTTAACTTTCTCATAAATCTCTGCTTAGCATTTATCTCTCTCTCACTGTGAGATACCTAAGGGTTAAGAAATAATGCCAACGAGACATTTGTTCCAGTTGAAGACAGGTTAAGAAAAAACATACAGTTGGGTGTGGTGGCTCACGCCTGTAATCCCAGCCCTTTGGGAGCCCGAGGCAGGTGGATGACCTCAGGTCGGGAGTTTGAGACTAGCCTGGCCAACATGATGAACTCCGTCTCTACTAAAAAAAAATACAAAAAATTAGCTAGGCATGGTGGCGGGCACCTGTAATCCCAGCTACTTAGGAGGCTGAGGCAGAAGGATCACTTGAACCCAGGAGGCAGAGGTTACAGTGAGCCGAGAATGTGTCACTGCACTCCAGCCTGGGCAATAAGAGCGAAACTCTGTCCCAAAAAAAAGAAAAAAAAGAAAAGAAAAAATACACAAAAGATTTCCCCAAAAGACTAGGCCCTTTTAAACAGGCTATGAACAGAGTCTCAGAAAGGTAATTTCTTATGTCCAATTTTTAATCTCATTACTTGCATTACAAGCAACACATATGAGTGATAAGCTATGTTGGCCTACTGGTAAATGTGCATTTGTTAACTGTGTATGCATTATAGAGAACAAATTTCAGAACTCAAGAGTATATCAGGTATATTTGGCTTATCCAGTTGTATATGAACTGGCTCCATGCAAATAAAGATAAATTAGTTTTAAAATTTTACAAGAATATCTATGGAGATTTAGATTTGGTTAAGAAAGCTATTATATACATGGAAGAATCCACAACCTGTAAGAGCTCTTCATGGGAAATAGTGTGATAGATCAGAAACAGCATGACCTTTTGAGTCACTCAGAACTTGAATTCCAGCCTTGCCATTATTCTAGTTGTGTTATCCGAAATAAGCCATTTAAAAGACCTGAGCACATTGTATACATTGAGAATTACAGGGTTATTATGAGAAATGTATAAGAAATGTAAAGTCCCAAGGGCTGTACCTGACATATAGTAGGTATTCAATCAATAGTAAGTGTACTGAACCACTTTGCAGAGTTGTTTAAATAAGTTAATTTTCAATAAGGTCATTAATATGTGAGAGTTTCCTTCCTTTTTCACAGATTCTCAATCCTAAAACAATTACTATTTTTGTGTCATCACCATCAACCCTCAAATATTAAACAGTTCTGAGCCAAATGTGAGTGAACAACCTATGATTTAGAATAGCTTTTAGGCCAGGCACAGTGGCTTACGTCTGTAATTCTAGCACTTTGGGAGGCTGATGCGGGCAGATCACCTGAGGTCAGGAGTTTGAGACCAGCCTAGACAACATGGCAAAACCCCGTCTCTACTAAAAATATAAAAATTAGCCAGGTGTGGTGGCACATGTCTGTAGTTCCAGCTTCTTGGGAGGCTGAGGCAGGAGAATCAATTGAACCCTGGAGGTGGAGGAGATGGCGCTACTGCACTCTAGCCTGGGCAACAGAGTGAGACTCTCTCTCAAAAACAAACAACAAAAAATAGAATAGCTTTTACAAGACCACACCAAATATGAAAAGTCAACTATGTAGGAAGAATATGTATTGGTCATTGGTTAATGACAGAGCATCCCTTACACTGAGGTTACTGGGAAGATCATTCCAAACATTTTCCAAAGAATGTTCCAATCAATATTGTCCCTATAAGATTCTCCTTACTAATGATGTTTTGTGGTCAAACAAGCTTGGGAAATATTGTATATGAGCCTTTTTACAGTTTTTTTTTTTTTTTTTTTTTTTTTTTTTTTGAGACAGTCTCTCACTGTCGTCCAGGCTGGAGTGCAGTGGCGTGATCTCCGCTCACTACAAGCTCTGCCTCCCGGGTTCATGCCATTCTCCTGCCTCAGCCCCCCAAGTAGCTGGCACTACAGGCACCCGCCACCACGCCCAGCTAATTTTTTTGTATTTTAAGTAGAGACGGGGTTTCACCGTGTTTGCCAGGATGGTCTCAATCTCCTGATCTGTGATCCACCCACCTTGGCCTCCCGAAGTGCTGGGATTACAGGCGTGAACCATTTCACACAAAAGTGAACCAAATCACTTTTACAGTGATTTCTAATGGACATGAACCTACCAAAAGCTAGAAGGTCCACAGCAAAATGACATATTTAATTTTATTAGCAAGCATTATCTAAACCTGTTGAATTTTAGAATGCTTTTTTCATACAACAACTATCACCTCTTGAAGGATACCTGGAATAGGTTTTCCTACACCTATACCTACATGTCAGGTAAGTCTGAAACAGTAACAAATACATGTGTTTAGTAGGTTCCCATATGTTTGAAATCTCCACTAAGGACATTTTATTTCTCTTCCTCCTGACTTTGTATGCTATTGAGAAATGGTCAGAGAGTAATCTTCCTCCCTCCCTTTCTTCTTTTCTTTCTCTCATTTTTTTCTCCCTAAAAGAGAATAGTCAAAAAATCCATACATATTTATTGAGCCTCTCTGATGTGCTAGTTGCTGTGAAATACAAGAACATGAAAGATTCAGCAGCCTGGACCCAGGAAGGAGCCATAATAACCTGCTGAGAAAATCAGACACATGATCGGCTGCTGCCTAGAGACAGCGTAAGGTAGAATATAAATCATTCAGTCTGGGAGTGCTACTGTAGTCTGAGCAGGGAGAGGGAGGTATGGACTGTAGCTCAGTGTGCTGGGTTTCAGGAAGAAGGTGACCTTGGATGTAGGTCTTCAAGGAAGACTGGTTTTAATGGCTGTGGGAGGAGGGAGTCAGCTGGCATTGTTTTCAGGTATAAGAATGTCTACAGCCTGAATAAAGGTTGAATGTGTGGGCAGTAAATGGGCTGGGTGGAGTAGGCGCATTCCAGGGAGGAGAAGGGAAATAGAGTTGAACACTTAAATGTGTGGTCTTGAGCTAATGGATATTGTGGGAATTGGATGAGTGCACTGGTAGCCTAAGAGGATAGAATGGAGAAGATAGAAGGATGGAGACTAAGGAGCTATTGTGGTAGTCCAGATGCAGTGACAAGCAAAGAGTTGTGGAGGTATCCACTTTAGTGGTCAACGATGACAGTTACAAGCAATAGAAAGAGTATGACATTGGGAACAGAAGTTCAAATGCTGGCTCTTCATCTTAGTAACCATGTGGCAAATTTGGGTAAATTAATTTCTCTGTACCTCAGTTTTCTTTTTTGTAAAATAGGGCTAAAAATACATTCCCTAGAAGGTGGCCTCCAGGCCATTTTCCCACACTTTATTTGAATGTTAAAACTAACTTTAATCTAAAAATCATATATTCATATCCCTATCTTTTTGGGGGGTTCAGTTCAACTTAAATGTGTTATTTGTTAAAAACTTGTATTTATCATCTATTACATGCAACATATAAGAGCTGCTTTTAATAGTAATTCATCTTCTCCCTATGTTTTTTTAAAATACAGTCAAAATTAACAAAACAATCTTGTATTTTTGATATTAGTAGTGGTATCACTACTACTATAGGTACAAGGGCTCTTGTACCTCTCTGAAAAGTAATATAATTAGCAACAGTATTGATGGTATCTGGTACTTTAGATTATTTAAACGGTAGTCATTAAGGTAAGCAAGAGGAAGAAGGCATGTCATTTATGTGTTTTTCATCCTGAAGATGAGCTTTTGGAAGCATATGTTATTCCACAGCAATCTGGATAGGTCTTGCCATGCCCTGATCTTGTAAGCCCAAATTTTATTTTGAATACTCTAGCTTTACACTTAAATGATAGCTCCTTGATGAAAGAAAAACAATTGCCTAACAATTTTCTTCCAATTGTCTGAAAACATAATAGGTGTACATACACCTACACACACACACACACACATAATCTCTAGGGCATATTTACTAGATAGTATTATTTAATGTGTAGACATTTTAAATTATGATAATTAAGATAAAAATATGAGTAGCAGGTTTTTGATTTCAGACAAATTTGAGATTTACTAAAATTAATTATTGTATGTGTGTCCTTCAGATGACTTCATATTTTCATTATATATCTTAACTCTTGAAGTATAACTCTTGAATTGTTGAATTAAGTTTTATGAATTAAGTTTTTTTTGACCAGGCACGGTAGCTCATGCCTGTAATCCCAGCACTTTGGGAGGCTGAGGTGGATGGATCACTTGAGGCCAGGAATTTGAGACCAGCCTGGCCATCATAGCAAAACTCCGTCTCTGCTAAATCTAATCTTGTGCCTCAGGCGAGGCACAAGACTCACTTGAACCTGGGAGGTAGAGGTTGCAGTGGCTCAAGTCGTGCCACTGCACTCCAGCCTTGGGGACAGAGTGAGATTCTGTCTCAGAAAAAAATTGTTTTTCCATTATTACTAACACCACTATTCACAATTCATCCACTATTTCACTAGGAATTATTAATTCAGTTTACATAAACTTTTGCTACAAATTTATTCAATGAAGAAGCTTCTGGATATTTAGGTTCTACATGCTAATTTCAATCAGTATATTTTGTTTTTCAAATTTGTTCTTGGTGACCCAATAATTATACCTGTCCACCTTGAAAGTGTCTTTCTTTATCACCTTCAGGGCCCCAGCTAACCAGACCTTTGAAAACAAGTAAACAGTAGAGAATTTCAGCTTCTGTGATGACCACCGTCTTCTTCTGAAGCCCCAGACTCCACTCATACAGGGTTTTGGGGAAGATTAAATGAAATGAAGCAGTGGCTTACAAAGTTTACTGACAGTAAACTACAGTAAAATTTACATTTGATACTATGACCTGGTAGATTTGTTTAAAGTAAGAGGTGCTCACTTTTGAAGACATGTGGATACTGACTTTCAGTAATATATAAAAAAAAGTACAAAAAGGTTTTATACCTATATTTATTTTTAAAAGGTAGAGAAGAGCAGTGGACTCTTATTTAAAGAAACTCTTGTGTTTTATAAATAATAGTCATGGCAAAATTTGTTTATAGTCTTTAACAAACCATGCATTTCAATATAAATTAAACCAATAAAAATGATACATATACAATATAAAGGAAATGTATATATCGGAACAGTATATACCATACACACAAGAGTAATTATATATTCAATCCAATACAGGGAATTGAAACATAATTTAACATGAAATAATATTTATCCTTACTATGCATGATTCACTCTGATGTTTTCTATTTTATTTAATTTTTAAAATATTAATTGTGACCCACTAAATTGATTTTGAAATCTACCAATTGGTTTGAAAGCACTGAGGTAAGAAATTACCTTGCTTAATAAATGTTAGTTTTGTTTCCTTCTTCTCTCTTTCTCCCTTTTTATAATTAAAGAAAAAAAAATCCCTCTACTTCTCTACTTCACATGAGAGTAGAACACATAAAAAGATTTGCGCTAACTACTGTGCATATTTTTTGAAGTCATTTCTCCATAATGTGTGAGTTTTCTCAGGGTACTACAAGTTTACCAACAGAACACATAAAGCAGCTGTCACACACTGAAATGCCTATAGGAGCCAGATAGACCATGTGAATGAATGAATGGCATGGTTGATGGGCACTCTGGGTGCAGTGGCTAGAACTGTAGAGGGTAGGAGCAGACCACTACATATCCTAAGCATTTCATTGGCAAATGAACTGAAGGACACCTTTCCATCTGGCCCTCATTTTCCTAGATCTTTCCTCCCTTCCTCTGTCAATCCTTCCTACATAGCCTGTGTTCCCAAAGCAGCTCTTATATTGGAATAATAATTATTACGATATCTCTCCTTAATCAAGACGACTTTATACTAGATTTTTAATGCCTTTAAGTTCTCCCCCAAACTTCAGTTCATCTATTCGAAGTCCCTATACAATCTACCTCCTTAAACCTGTCTGCCCCTGTTATCCCCTGTGGTTGACCGCCACCTCCATCTCTATCTTTTGTCAGCAAGTTTCCTCAGAGTCCCCTCTCTGCATACTTGTTCATGCTGGGTTATTTGTTTTTGCCACTTGGTCATCTAGACCTTTTTCCCTCTTTCCCTCCTTCTATACAATTTCTGTCATTCACTGCTGTACAAAGGAGGGGCAGGGAGGCCCTCCAGGGTGGAGGGAATCAGTCTTGAGATAGCTGAGAGATTCAAGGTGATGAGTCCCAAAGTTGAAGAGAATCCACATACTTCATCTGTTTTCGTTTTACCTAGCGAGGAGCCTTTTCTGTAGACAAAGTTGGGAAACTAGAGGTTATGACATGATTCATCGTTGCCTACTTACACTTTAGCTTGATTCATCTCTTCTCAACAAATACTTGTTGAACCCCACCAGTAATACCAGAAGCTTGGTATTCTATGAGGTGCTCAACTTACAAAGTTTAGTTCAGAAGAATTCTGACTTCAAGGCTCCTACCATCTAGAGGCAAACAACTCACAAATGAACAAATGCAGTGATTTCAAAAGAAATTAAGGTGTGCTGTGGTAGAGGCATGCACAGGTCAGAAAAGTTCAGAGGATCCAGCCAGGCTTCCTGGGGAGGATATCCATGTGCCCCTCCACCCACCTGGTAATTCATGATCAGAGTTTGCAAGCTTGGCTGGGATAGAGGGAATAGTGTGTGGATCACAGAAAGAGTGGATCTGGTGACTCAGACACGGCAAGAACCAGCTCATGGCACTAGGCTGCAGGCACACCATACACAAAACAGTCTTTTCTTTCCCCAGTTCTCCAAGTTCTCTAAAGTGGAAGCCTAGGAGTGAGGGTAAGAAGGCGGTAGGGAGCTACAGCCACTGGAGCAAAGGATGAAAGAATGGGCATGAGTCTCTAAAAGTGCAGAAACTCAACTGACTGGATGCTGAGACAATGTTTAAAAAGGATTTTTGTTGTTGTTGTTGTTGTTGTTGTTTATACTTTAAGTTCTAGGGTACATGTGCACAACGTGCAGGTTTGTTATATATATATACATGTGCCATGTTGGTGTGCTGCACCCATTAACTCGTCATTTACATTAGGTATATCTCCTAATGCTATCCCTCCCTCCTCCCCACTCCCCACAATAGGACCTGGTGTGTGATGTTCCCCTTCCTGTGTCCAAGTGATCTCATTGTTCAATTCCCACCTATGAGTGAGAACATGTGGTATTTGGTTTTCTGTTCTTGCGATAGTTTGCTGAGAATGATAGTTTCCAGCTGCATCCATGTCCCTACAAAGGACATTAACTCATCCTTTTTATGGCTGCATAGTATTCCATGGTGTATATGTGCCACATTTTCTTAATCCAGTCTGTCATTGATGGACATTTGGGTTGATTCCAAGTCTTTGCTATTGTGAAGCATGTGTCTTTATAGCAGCATGACTTATAATCCTTTGGGTATATCCCCAGTAATGGGATGGCTGGGTCAAATGGTATTTCTAGTTCTAGATCCTTGAGGAATCGTCACACTGTTTTCCACAATGGTTGAACTAGTTTACAGTCCCACCAACAGTGTAAAAGTGTTCCTATTTCTCCACATCTTCTCCAGCACCTGTTGTTTCCTGATTTTTTTAATGGTTGCCACTCTAACTGGTGTGAGATGGTATCTCATTGTGGTTTTGATTTGCATTTCTCTGATGGCAAGTGATGGTGAGCATTTTTTCAAGTGTCTGTTGGCTGTATGCATGTCTTCTTTTGAGAAGTGTCTGTTCATATCCTTTGCCCACTTTTTGATGGGGGGGTTTGTTTTTTTCTTGTAAATTTGATTGAGTTCTTTATAGGTTCTGGATATTAGCCCTTTGTCAGATGAGTAGATTGCAAAAATTTTCTCCCATTCTGTAGTTGTTGTTACTTTAAGTTCTGGGATACATGTGCAGAACGTGTAGGTTTGTTACATAGGTATACATGTGCCATGGTGGTTTGCTGCACCTATCAACCCGTCATCTAGGTTTTAAGCCCCACATGCATTAGGTATGTGTCTTAATATTCTCCCTCCCCTTGCTCCCCCACCCCCCACCAGGCCCCGGTGTGTGATGTTCCCCTCCCTGTGTCCATGTGTTCTCATTGTTCAACTCCCACTTATGAGTGAGTACATGCAGTGTTTCGTTTTCTGTTCCTGTGTTAGTTTGCTGAGAATGATGGCTTCCAGCTTCATCATGTGCAGCAAAGGACATAAATTCATTCTTGTTTATGGCTGCATAGTATTCCACAGTGTATATGTGCCACATTAAAAATGACTTTTTAAAGTGGTAACTGTGGGAAGCAAAGGAGAAAAAAACAGGAGCTGCCAGATAAGGGAGTGAAGAGAACTCAGCACTTTGAGAATTGTTACATTTTGCAGCTTGAATTCTTCACTTTTTGCTCCCATTATCTGCCTCTTTCTCCTCTCCATGAACTAGGCCCTGTGGGCCCCGGATCCTGCTCTCTTTGCAGGGCAAAGGATGGTTAGAAATGAATTCACTAAGGTGAGAAACCATTTCTGGTATAGTTCTCCTTCCCGGAAACCTGGCACTTAAATTTAACCTGTTTGGTTAGATCCAGCTCTGCTTCCCCCATTTCTTTTTACAGAAACAAGGCTGGCAGATCCCTGTTCCTGTTAATCCTTGAGTGGACCAAATGCTGTGTTATGCTGGGGCAGTGAGGGACCTTACAAACACTGAAATTTAAGAGAACAGTTTTTGGAGTAAGGCAGTCCTTGTTTCCAAATCTGAGCTTTGTCACTGACTAACTAGCTTGAGACCTCATAAAAGCGAATTAACCTAGCTTGTTTTCTAATTTATAAAATGGAGAAAGCAGTACCTATATCATAGTAGGGTTTTGAAAATTATTTAAATAGGACTATGTATGTAAAGCGTGCCTGAAAAATAGCAAGTGGTCCCAAAGTCACTACGATGATGAATTTTATATGCAGTCACGTAGAGCATGTTAGAATTTTTGGGATCTTTCCCAGCTCACATTGAAGCTTCACTCTTCTCCAACAGTCTGTTATCCAACACTGGGTAACTGAGATAGTCTTCTAAGCATTTATCAATGTGGTTAGGAACAGTGATCCTAGAAAGCATTCTCAAATTATTTATCTCAGTAAACAAGCAAACCTTTTTATCCCAGACATCCTAAATCTCTGTAGCTGGTCTTTGCTGATTTGGTCAGAATAGCTCAGATGGTAGGAAGGGCTTCCCGGGTGGAAAAAAAATAAATTAGCAGTCTGGAAAACAAAAGACCTCTGGCTTAAAAGAGTCTCTAAAACAGCCTGATCAGCCTGCGTATTTTGCCATATTATCTAGCATTAGCAGCGGACTGGGAAAAATCCAGGGTTCCTTGTAGAGATAGAGACTGGTAAATATTACGTTTGATGCATGAGAACCAAATCAGAAGTTAACTCTTTAAGTCATTAAATCACTAAACAGTCTATCACAATTATGTGTTTATTACTAGACTGAATTTCTCTGGGGCTGGGACCATATTGAATTCATTTTTTTGATCTTTGGTGCTAAACACTGGCTGTCATATACTAGGTATCCAGTAAATGTTTGTTGAATTGAACTGAAAAAGCATGAAACATTTCCCGTTAAGGCTTCTATTCTATAATATTTCCAAAGTTTCTAACGCATCTGAGAATCAATAACTGGACTGTTAGAGGAATACGAATATGGTCCAGGGAGCTACAAACTTCATGCTCTGAGATGTTACATGTTTAGTGTAACTTTTGTGCCAGGGGAGAGAAATCCCTAAGAGAGTGACTCTGTTCTCCATACCCACCCACTCCCAGTGTCCTATAGAGCCTTTCATTCTCCGGATGCCTATGATGACTATTACATTTATTTGTTGATATATCTATTGCCTTGTCTTCCTTATAGGTACAGAGTCCATACATCCTAATTGGCCTGGAACTTCCCAGGTCTATGTCTGTTATACCGGTGTAATTATGAATAGCATTGCCCTTCATTCTAAAAAGTGTTCTGGTTTGAATGCTAAATCATCTAGACACCCTACTTATGAGAGGGTTCACTGTACATCATTTTAGTTGCCTAACTCCCCTCCCCTTGGAAATCTGAGTACTACCCTCTACTGGGGGCTTTCCTCTATGGAGGCAGCTCTCTCAATCACAGCATTCAGGAAGTGTGAGCCCACTCCCAAAAGAACAGACAGCTGTCTACAGAGAGACTCTTGGTAGAAGACAAAAAAAAAATCACTTCAGTAAGTTTAAGTCTTCCCTTTAAACTTGGGTCTCTTTAGCACATAAGAAAAAAAGAATCTCTAATAACTGCGTCCCTAAATATACTGAAATCTAGAAGACATGCCCATTTGAAAACTCTAATCTAGTAATTAAAGCTTCTCAGGTTTAACTGCACCTTAATAATGTAGCTTATTTTGTCAAGATCAGTTAAGGCCCTGTAATGTGATTTGGAATAAATGGACAGACAGAAATTAAAATGTGCTGGACAAGGTAATCAGAAATCTCACTTCATTCAGTCAATAACAATGGCAATTCAGCGGGTTCCTTTTACTACTGGGATGTAATTGTGCTTGGCTTTAATTTCTTGTAATGATGGAACAAATTAAATTACTTCATACTTTGAGGAACATTTGGCTACATCATGTTTTGGCGCTTCCATAAACCCCACTGGAAATTAAATCAGCTCTGTGGTTGCTCATTCTCCCTCTTTAGTGCCATGTCTGCCTCCTGTCAGCAAAATGGTAATATTGTCTACCTTAATCCACCAGATGCAGTTGAGTTAAAAGAAATTACCTCCCCCGCCTCTCTCCTTTCAAATCTCCCTATTTGTAGCTATCAAATTTTGGCATGTCTGCTGGAACACAGTCTTGTTAGAACAAGCACAGTAATTCTCTCATGAGACTTTAGGACTCTCTCTACGACAAGGTCAGAATGTACCGTGATTCAAATTTAGATGAGGATATGAGCTGGTGAGAACATGAAGAGCATCAGACAGTTTTCAGGACTCCCACTACTTATTTTGTGCTATCAGTTTTTCCTTTCCCAAATTGCAGGTGGAGATGCAAGCTTTGAGGCTGGAAATCTATTGCTATATGCCATTAAAATTAATTAGCCTAGCACATTTTATCTTTAGGCCCTTACCTAGTGCAGGTAAAATATTGTAGCACAAAATAACACAACTTTGCCGGGTGCGGTGGCTCACGCCTGTAATCCCAGCACTTTGGGAGGCCGAGGCGGGTGGATCACGAGGTCAGGAGATCGAGACCATCCTGACCAACACGGTGAAACCCTGTCTCTACTAAAAATACAAAAAATTAGCAGGGCGTGGTGGCGGGCACCTGTAGTCCCAGCTACTCCGGAGGCTGTGGCAGGAGAATAGCATGAACCTGGGAGGCGGAGCTTGTAGTGAGCTGAGATCGCGCCACTGCACTCTAGCCTGGGCAACAGAGAGAAGCTATGTCTCAGAAATAAATAAATAAATAAATAATACAACTTTCCTGAACACTGTAGCTACTAAGTTCATATGGTAAAAGATTATACTATATATTATATTGCAAATAGTGTTGCAGACTGATATTAAATATTTAAAATGCATCATTATTAATAGGCAACACTGTGGCCGAGATTGCTAACTGTCCCCTAATATTGATGCTTTTCTTCATCCATTGTTTTCAAATACCAATTTTCATGTAAACATGTGACTGCCCAAAGTAGAGAAAATTCACAGCCTCCTTGGTTGCCAGGTGTTGCCATATAACTAAGTTTTGGTGTATGACTTGGTAGTAGAAGTGTTATGTAGATGTTATGTAAATGTGCTAGAAACTTAAAAGACATTTGTCAGCTATCTTTTTATCTGCTTGTATTTATTGTTTTCTCCTTCCTACTGGCTAGAATGTGAAGTTGATGGCTGGAGTTGGAGCAGCCATATTGGACGGTGGGTTGAATTTAGCAACAGAGGCCACACCTCACAGTGCAATAACATGGAAAGAGCATGTGTCCTTGAAAACTGTACTGGATAGAGTTGCCATCTTAACTTTGGACTGCCTACTTTCAGATTTTACATGAAAGAGAAATATCTATCTTGCTGAAGCCACTTCTATTTTAAATCTATTTACTGCTGAATAAAATCCCAACTAGTGCAAACAATAACAAAAAATTCATATTCACTCATGATACAGGACTATACCGTAGTCTTTTTTGTGTCATATATCTGTTCATTCACCATTTTTGCTTTGATGTTCAATAAACATCTCAAATCTAATATATCTATAAAAAATGTTTAAATTTTGGATTCAGAAGTACATGTGCAGGTTAGTCATATAGGTAAATTGCATGTCATGGAGTGCTGGTGTACAGATTATTCCACACCGAGGTAATAAGCACAGTACCCCTATAGCTTAGTCTTAAGAAGTAGTATGTTCACATAGACCAGGCTGAGATTTGGATGCTGGATGACTTTCTTCCAGCTTACTCTGATTTGAATATATTGTGTGGTAGTAGATGGCTAAACCGCTTGCTCCAAAACTATCTGACAATGCTTTTTAGAAAATGTGCCAAACAAAACTACAAGAATCACCCTGGAGCTTCCCTGAGGCTTCAGATATTTGTCTTCCCTGCCCTACTTGGAAATCATTCCAGCCTGGAAGCCACTGTGATGAACCAAAAAATGGTCTCCCTACTATGAAGAATAACACTGTTTCCATTGCTGAGAGGCTCTCCTTCCCGTAGGCACTCTCCCTCACTCATTAGACACTTGAATGATAAGGATGTTCATATATTTATTGGTGTTTCTATCATTTAAACAGTTGAATGTTACGAATGTTCATATATTTCTTCTTATTCAATAGTTTCACAAAAACACTATTCTTGTAAAGTCATTAAAAACTGGAGGGCCTTTTCATAATTATTTATTTCCATGATTTGTCATCTAAAGTCAATGTTCTCTCCTCCTGTCAATCTAATAGCTTTAAAGCTAAGTTCTGGTGGATCCAAGACATGCCTGAAAGGTTTATCAAATGACATACTGCAGTCACATGGTTGGAGCACAAACACTTCCGAATGTACAATATTTTAAAGCAAAACAGTTTATGTGTAAGCTCTATGATGTTACAGACCATGGCTTTCTTATTTATTACCAAATCCCCAGATCCTAGAACAGTGCCCCTCAATATAAATCTGTCAAATGAATAAATGAAGAGTTTGCCTGCAGTAGCAAACTTGTTATTTGCACACACTTCAGGCCCACCTCTATGTGTACATTGTCAATGAGTCAGCCTTGTGGATGTCTTTGCAGGACTATCTGTATAACATCCACCACAGTTACCAGGGAACCCACTTTTCATAAATTGCTCCAGCATCACACACCCTCTTACAGAGATTCTTCCTGTCCATTCTAATCCCTGACACATTGTCATCCTCACTTGGATTCCCCGATGCATAGAAATACTGTTAAATATACTTGGGTAGACAGGGATAGGCATGCCCAAACTCAACTCCTTTGGGAAAAAATATTGCAAATTTCAGAAATGTGTTAGCTATCTGCACAGATTATGAAACATAAATATTAATTATCTGTTCACAGCAGTGAAAGCCTGCATTTTTTTTTAAGATAGCAAGTATAAAATGGCTATAAGTATCATATTGAGTAGATACCTACCACTACCTATTTCAGTGAAGGGATGGTTGTGTTGCAGGGTCAGAATGATTACTCACTGGTTGACACTCTCTCCAGGACTAAAGGCAGCATCACCAGTGTCCACTCTACTTCTCCACTGCTTACTGTTAAGGAGCAAGGCAATGGCATTATCTAAGTAGGAACTACTTCAATCTTTCAAAACCTGGAATTTGCTGATCACAAGAAGAAAAACAGTATAAAAACACAGAAAGACAAGATTCTCTGACTGTCCTAATGAATGCTAGCTAGTTATAATAGCATGGACAAGACACATAACCAAACATATAAGATCTATTACTTAAGGGGAATCTCTATTTATATTAACTTCTCTATTTTCTCTAAAACCAGTATTTAGTTATCTCCTATACACTGGCATATTGTCTATATTTGGAAAATTCAAAATATTAGTGATGTGACTTTTTTCCCTCAGACATCTGAGCTATTCCTCAACTAATAGTTGACCTGTTCTTCTATAGTTCAGTATCTGAGTCAGAACTCGAAGTAAAAAGGTATAAATAAGTCATGCTATAAAATTCAAAGGCAATCAGATGTTTGAGACTATAGTTATACAGAAAAGTGTCCTTGTTCTTGGGAGGACTACATCAAGGAGTTTCGGGATGGAGGGCCATGATGTGTGCAGTTTTCTCTCAGGTGGTTCAGAGAAAAAAAACCAATGTGTGTGTATGTGTATGTGTGTGTATGTGCACATAGAGTGATACTGCAAATGAGGTGGAATGTTTACAATGAGTGAATGCATGTGGGGTTTTTTTGCACTACCCATGAAGCTTTCCAGTGTGTCTGAAATAACTTCCAAATAAAACTTTTTTTAAAAGGCAATCAGAACAGTGGCAATGAATAATTCAATTATTTCATATTTGAGCCGTCTTTCCCGCTACCCCCACCCCCTATAACACTACATACATACATAGACTCACATAAGTGACACTTACTGTACTTTTTTGCCTATGTAATGAGTGTTGGCGAAGTATGTGAGTGGGAAATTCAGCCTTCTGCATTCAAGATCTAAGTAATTCTAAGAGACCTTTTAGATAATGATTTGACTTAAGACAACAATTTTGAGGTTATAATATGATGTCATTTCTTATAAACAGAACTGCCCTTTTGTCCTTTCAGATTTGATTGAAAATGGCCCATGGAGTACAACCACCTGGGAACATATCCTTGAGAAAGACAGTTGAGGCTTATTGCCTAAACCACAGGCTACTGAAAACCTGGCCAAAGGCGACTACTCTAGACTGGTGACTTCAAAAGTGCTGATGAATACAGTGAACCGTGAAAGATGCATGATTTGTTTTGAACATTTAACTATGATTGATGACCCAGATTTGGAAAGTTAGTTCACTCCCAGTGGAGATGAAAGTTTCACTGCCTTCTTTCTTTCAACATTCTTGTTGAGACAGATTTCACTTTTATTGGCCAATGTACTAACAAATCACTTGCATTTGCAGCATAATGAATTCATTAGCAACACTGTGGATCAATGCTGTACATAATATTCCTGAGTCAACATTAACTCTTAATTAAATTTCCATAGTATAATGCCTCTGGAAATTTTCCTTCAGGCTACTAAACTTCAAGCCAACAGTCTAAGTGTTAATCAGTAATCATGTTAGTAACTTTTTGAGATGGGTCAGGGCCAGGGCCAGAGTCAGTGATCCATCATGAATGGCAGGTTTAAAAATGAATATATGTGATCAAAAATACCCAAAAATTGACTCAAAGCATTCTATCCTTTGGGTTATTCTAACACTCAGTGTATCAGCCTTCTGAGCAAGCCAATTTTTTATTGCCTTAAAAAGTCTAAAAGAAAAGATAAAAACAGAGATAATCAGTTTTGTTTGGCAATGGCGGGGGTGTGGGAAATGAAAAAGAAGAAAGTTAAAGATGAGTGAAAATAGGATAGTCTTGGCACTTTAGTATGAAATTGAAGTACTTATTTAAACTGATGAATATTGTACAGAAATATACAAAGAGCAGTGAGGGGCCAAGAACCTAATTCCAAGGTAACTATAAGGAAAAGATTTATTGATCTGGATGGTGCCAAAATTCAAGAGTTTGACTGTTGTCATTGTTGCTGTTGTTATTAAGTTTTAAAAAATGAGAAAAAAACATAGGTTTTTCTATTGTACTTATCAGGAAAGGAAAGAGAGAATGAGGGTGACATGGAGGGGGCAGAGGGAGAGAGAGAGACAAAGACACTGACAAAGTCTGGAAAAAGATACAAATTCAGATTTAAGATCCCAAAATATGCTACATTTCTGCCCCCTTCAAAATATTAAACTTTGCTAAAATACACTGGAATTTTTTTTATTGTTTAGTTTTTAAATCAACTTGCAGGCCAATTAGCCAAGATGACATTCTCATCCTTGGTACTCTTTCAGGTGAGCTCTGTGGGCTCCCATCAGAAAGTCCTAGCCAACCAAGCTCTCACTGGGCCACTTTGTGCTCAGTAGACTGCATAGTCTCCTAAAATAAACCACACAGCCCTGATGCTGGTCCTGCCAAAGTGTGGTTTGCTGTCATGTCCTATAGGCTACCCGTTTCCCAGTGATTTATCATAATAAACCAAATGGGAATGAAATACCCAGAAATATGCCATAAATCTACTAGTGGTGAATTTTCAATATTCTGCACACCATGCTGATTTGTTAATTCAGTTGGATCTCTATTAATCCTCTCTAAAATGTCATTAAACCATCTGTTTTGACTTGTTAATCAAACCACTTTAAAAAATGTATTTAGAGTATCAGTAACCCTTGAATTAATGCATCCATAAGTAATAATCCCCTCTCCAACTTTAGATTTATTTTTAAGCTCTAGCTTTTTTTCTACCATTCCAACAAATAGCCTGACTTCCAAAAGAAAGAATCACTTCAGTTGTGGAAATGTCCAGAGGGTGCCCTACTTTCAAAACAGGAAGCAAATTGATCCAGCAGTCCCACTTCTTGGTATATAGCCAAAAGAACTGAAATTTGGATCTTGAAGAGATATTTTCACTGCAGCATATTCGTAATAGCTAAGATACAGAAGCAACCTAAATGTTCATCAACAGATGAATGGACAAAGGAAATGTGGTATATACATACAATGAAATATTATTCAGCCCTAAAAAAGGAAGGAAATCCTATCATTTACAACAAGTTGGATGGAACTGGAGGACATCATGCTAAGTGGAATAAACCAGACACAGAAAGACAAATACTGCATGTCTCACTTACATGTATAATCCAAAATAGTCAAACTGATGAAAGTATAAAGTAGAATGGTGGTTGCCAGGAGCTGGGGGAAGATGGAAATTGGTAGATGTGGTCAAGGGTTACAAAGCTTTAGTCTTGCAAAATAAGTTCTGGAGAGCTGCTATATAACATAAGTATACAATCAACAATACTATATTGTATACTTAGACATTTGGTAAAAGGGTGGATGTTATATTAACTGTTCTTACCATGAAAGGAAAACAAAACAAAACAAAACAAAACCAAAAAGGTGGGAGGAAACTTTTGGAGGCAATAAATAAGTTTATGACATTGATTGTAATGGTGGTTTTAGGGTATATACCTATCTCCAAACATCTTGCAGAATAAACATCTTAAATCTAAAGTTTCCTTGGGAAAGAAGATGAGAAAATAATTGTCAAGAGACTGTACACCAATAAAATAGTCAAGGAGTACAGTGAAAACTTAGGAATCCCGTTTCTTCCTTTGACTCACACTGTTTGATCATATCATTCAAGTCAGCATTTGGAAGTTACTGAGACATTTCAACATAAGATTGTCCTTATGATCTATGATTTGGGACTCTCTTATAAGAAAGTCCATTTTATACCAATTTGTTTTGTTCCTTGGTAACTAGACCTTTTTAAATTGGATCTAAGAATTAATATTCTTATCTCATAAGGAAGACCAAAAGGATCCAAGTAGATGGAGTTCAAAGGTAGTCCCCATTAAAGCATCTTTACCTTAAGCAAAGATGTCCCAATTTTTCGTGCTTGTTTTTCAGATGCTGTTCTAAAAAAAATGTACCTTATTCCTTCTACTAAAAGAAAACCTATCAATTCATTGATTCATTGAACAAATACTTATTGAACATATAGTATGTACTAAACACTGGGTAAGATTCCAGATAGATATGCAAAAAGGAATAAGTAAGCCCCTGCCCTTAAGAAAACTCACAGTCTGGTCAAGCTAACAAACAATTCTAGAGCAACTGTGTGATAAGGGCTCTGACAGCACATGCAGGAATGCAGAGAGAGGCACCCTTGGTCTTGGAGGGGCTTCCCAGAGTGGGCGATTTTTGATGTGTCACAAAGGGAGGAGCTATTAGGGCACAGAGAAGAGCAAGAGTGAAGTGCGGAAAGGAGTGAATAGATGGGGAGGGGACCCAGGTAAAGAGAATGACATAGGCAAAGATGCAACATCATGGGAACACAGTACATTTGGAAGCCTGTCCACCATTTGTTACAGCAGAGAGTGCATGTGTGGGTGGAGATGAGGCTGCAGAGATGGGCTAGAGAGGATTATGAGAGATGAATGACTAGCAAAGGAGGTTGGTCATGTCCTTATGTGGTGGGGGACCATGGAAAGATTTTTATTTGTAAGACATGGTTTCTTCTTCATTCTATGGCAAATAGCAGATACTATGGTCTGAATGTTTGTGTCCCTCCCCACATTCATATGAGGTGAAACCTCATCACCAACGTGATGGTATTAGGAGGTGGGGCCTTTGGGAGATAATTAGGTCATGAGGGCACAGCCCTCATAAGGGGATTAGTGGCTTATAAAGGAGGCCCAAGAGAGCTGCCTTGCCCCTTCTACCATGTGAGGACAAAGCCAGAGGCACTATGACCCAGGAAATGAGCCCTCACCAGATACCGAGTCTACCAGTGCCTTGACTTTGGACATTCTAGTCTCCAGAACTGTGAGAAATAAATTTCTGTTGTTTATCGGCTGCCCAGCTTATGATTTTTCATTTTATTTATTTATTTATTTATTTATTCATTCATTCATTCATTCATTCATTCATTCATTCTTTTTGAGACAGAGGTTTGCTCTGTCACTCAGGCTGGATTTCAGTGGCATGATCTCAGATCACTGCAACCTCTCCTTCCCAGGTGCAAGTGATTTTAGTGCCTCAGCCTCCTGAGTTGCTGAGATTACAGGTGCTTGTGACCACACCTGGCTGATTTTTGTATTTTTAGTAGAGATTGGGTTTCATCATGTTGCCCAGGCTCGTCTGAAACTCCTGACCTCAAGTGATCTGCCCACCTCAGCCTCCCAAAGTGCTGGCATTACAGGCATGAGCCACTGTGCCTAACTATGATATTTTGTTACAGCAGTTTGAATGGACTAAGACAGAAGAAAAAAATAGGTCTTTCTGGAGAGTGGGCTGAAAGAAAATAGCTGTAGGTTTCTAAAGAGAGAAAAAGATACATGTTTGACAGTATGTTTCAATTAGTACTTGTTTTGAAATGCAGTAAGTTATCGTATACCTTATTCCATTTCTAATCTATATGATGGCATTTAAATATTGACTAGGTTTCTGATACAATTTTTGGAGTCTGAATGTCACTGCATGGATGAATAAACCAAACAGATTGGATTCATATGGGTTTGCCAAATGACAAATTTTTTTCCACGTAAGATTACAGGAAAAACTGATTTCACTCAACTTCCTGCCTTATTTGTATCAGAACTGAAGTCAGTGCTGTTATCCCTTTGCATGTTCTTTTGTATTTAAAATCTGATACAGAATTGTGCTGTTACAGAAGAAATAATTTAATGCATTCTGCCCTCTTATTTCTCATGAGTTTTCATTTAAAAACAAAACAAAACAAAAGGACATGGATTTTTCTTTATTTCTAGACTTTATAAACTTTTTAGTTATTAAATAAACACGTGTTAATTTAGTAGGTAAAATATTGCATATATTAAAAGATACTTAGAGACTCTTATGTTGTCAGTTTTTCATGACTCAAAATTTATGAAAACCATCTAAGACTATCAAAATGAAGTTCAACTGTAGACCTTGAATTGACAAAACATGAACCACATTGACTTGAGGTCCAGGGCTTAAAACTGCCTATTTGAACTCTAGGTTAAAAAGTATGTGTAAAATGCAAAGTCTGACATCTGTACAGCTGACTATTGTGAAGTCTCAGTATCATTGTTCATAAGTAAAGCTTGCCCCTAAGACATACCATAAGCATTCCCAGAGGATACAGATTTCATTTAACATGATTGTTTATATTGGTAGTGTATTTCACGTGAACTTATGAAATCAATGTCTACACAGACAATTTAGACACTGAAACTTTTTTAAAGTATTGTTTTGTTAGGGGCTAGATCTGAATTTTTTTATTCATTTGTTCTTTTGTTCACTCATTTGTTAGTTCAGTTATTTACTCAAAAATGTATATTGAGCAATTTCTATATGGCAGACACTGACAGATGCTGGATTCAGTGATGTGCAAAGCATTCGTGGTTTCTATGCCCAAGGATCCTATCCTGTGGAGTGTAAAGTCAAACAAAGAATGTCAACAACAAATGAAATTTTAATCTTATTAAGTTATACACAAAAATGTAACCCCTCCAAAAAAGACAATTTATTTCCCACTAAGGAACGAAGACAGCCCACTGAGGAAGATAAACATGTAAGCAAATGTAAAGCAAAATAATCAATAGGTAATGCAGTTTTTGAAAAAGAAGGGGCTTTAGGCAGGAAGTCCTGGGTTTGGATTTGGGTTTCAAATCTAGCTATGTACTCTTGGGCCACATACCCAAGTCTTCTAAGCCTCAGTTTCCTCTTCTTTAAAGTTAGCCTAAAACTACCTCGCTCATCTAATGGTGTGAGAATTAGGTAAACAGCCAGGTAGCTTATCAAATTGTAATGATTATAATTGTTATTTTCTTGAGTCATGAAAGTTTTCACACTGAAAGGAACATTTCAACTTGACCTGGAAGAGTAAGTAGTTTATCAGGAAGAAAGAATTTGTTAGGGTATTCCAGAGAGAAGGAACAAAATGTGCAAATTCAAGTAGTCAGAATCAAAATGGTTTCTTAAAGGAATGGCAAATAGATCAGTGCAGTTGGAGCATAAAGTTATCTAAATAATCTGTTAGACCTTTTCTTTAACTGATAAAATAAAGCAAGCATTCCAAAAATCAATTTAAATCCATCTTCCTCCTTACACCTCTCCATTCCCCATACCATGGAAACACATTTCTACCTCTTTTACAATGAGTTTTCAGTGTTAAGAGACTTGGTTCATCAAGATTAGCAAACTTCGCAGTACTGAACAAAAGGGAAAAAAAACTTTACAGCAAATATGTTCCATGTGAAAGCATTTCCAGCAGGTTCAGAAGATGCAATGAAGAGACTAACAGTTGATATAGGGATATTTCAGTGATGCTCGTACCAGCATCCTAATATTTTGTTCTACGTTAGTAAAATCTATCCCTTATTACTCACCCTATCTGTAAACTCTTTTATGGAACAAGAAGCTTTTTTTTTTTTTTTTTTTTCATCCAGTGGGGAAGCCCTCTTCTTCCCTGGGTGATTCCTGAGCAACCAGGAAAACAGCAGTCACAGTCAACACAGCTAGTACTTGCAGGAAACCTCTCTTCTATGATGCTCCAAATGACTCACAGTTCCAGATGGCCTTGTCAGCCTTTATCCACATTCCACTCTTGGCACCATTAACCTGGTCTAGTGTGGTTGCAAAAAAATAACTTTCCTTGTTATGAGGACCAGTGTTTTGAAAAATTAAAAATGTTATAAAATTAAAATGTTTATATTTGGAAATTATTTCCAAATATAAAAGGAGCCTGTCTTCATTATAGATTATTTGGAAAAAATACAGAGGGGTGCAAAAGAAAAATGGAAACAAGCCATCTTTTTCCCCCCATAATTCTACCACTCAGAGGTAACTACCGTGAACATTTTGATGTATTTATTTCGAGTATTTTTAGAAAGTAGATCACTATAAGCGATTTCTGAAGCAGAATTACCAAGTCAGAAGGATAAACATTTTTATGTCTCTTAATGTGTATTGCCAGATAGCTTTTAAGAAATATTACAGCAATTTCTACTTTTAGAAGTACTGCTTGAGAGTGATGTTACATGGTATTCTCACTAACACGTATACAATGTTATAAATATGTCAAAAAATAAAACTTTGCAACTATGCTATCTCCTTGTTTCATTTTGAACTTATTACAAGAATGATCAATTTTTAAATTTAAATGTTATTTTTAGCAAAGTTACAGATGCAAATAGTTTAGAGAACTGAGTAGTACCACAAGGATTAAAAAAATAAATCTCCTGCACTGCATCGCCCACCCACAATACATACATATATCTTCCACTCCCCAGCGGGTACCCATTTTCAAATATTTCAGCTGATTCATTTGCTATACTCCACTCTATCTCTAAATGATATAACTTTATGGTTACTTCTTTTTGTTTTTGAGATGGAGTCTCATTCTGTCGCCCAGGCTGGAGTGCGGTGGCACGAACTTGGCTCACTGCAACCTCTGCCTCCTGGCTTCAAGCGATTCTCCTCCCTCAGCCTCCTAAGTAGCTGGGACTACAGGTGTGTGCCACTGTGCCCAGCTAATTTTTTTTTTTGTATTTTTTTTAGTAGAGACCAGGTTTTACCATATTGACCAGGCTAGTCTCAAACTCCTGACCTCATGATCCGCTTGTCTCAGTCTCCCAAAGTGCTAGGATTACAGACGTGAGCCACCACGCTTGGCCTATGGTTACTTCTTAATAGTTCATTTTTTGGGCGTTGCTTATTGATACTTCATAGTGGAAGATAAGGATTTACCTTTGCAACACTTCACACTTCTCATCCCCCATCCTTCTAATATATTATAATTTTACTTAGATTGATAGTCATTGTGTTTCCATGAGCAGAACCAAAGAAAAACTATAAGCAGCTAAACTATGTAACATACTCTGATTACCTTTTTTTTCCTTGTTGAAAATCCTTGTCTTTTGTTAGTTTCTTTGTTCCCTTAGGTGTCCACATATATTTATCGCTAATTCAATCCAGACTTTCCCCATATTGCAAAAATCTAAGTATGGCTCAAACACATCAAGAATTTTATTAAATTCATCTTCTTGAAGGAATCTCACCCAGAGGCCTCTTTGATCTGGATTGGTTGTTCTCTATGTCTCTTGCTCAGCTGTCACTTTGGGATGTTCTTTCATTACTATCCCAAGGGTAATGCTTTTAGAGTTTATTCCCTTGTTTTTGTGAGCATGTTTTCCAGTAGCTTCCTGAGTCAGTAGGCATCAGAGATACACTTTTTAAAGGCTCGCACCTCTGAAATAATCTTTATTCCATGCTCCCTCTTGATCAATAGTTTGGCTGACTATAGAATTCTTGATTGAGAATCATTTTCCTTCAGAATTTAAAAGGTACTACTTCATTCTTTTCTAGGTTTCAAAATGAATCTTAAGAAGTCTGATGCCCTTTTGATTTTTGATCCTTCTATATGATATGATAATGATCCTTAGAACAAGTCACAAGTCTCTTTTTTAATACTTTATATTATGGTAAATGCTCCAATTAATGAGTTCTGGAAATTTTTCTTCAATTTTGTCCTCCTGCAGTTTTCTGTTTTTTTTCTAGAATTTCTGATTTTAGATGTTAGATTTCCTGAACTGGTTCTCTGATTTCCCACTCTTTCTTCTGTATTTTCTACCTTTTTGTATTTTTGCTCTACTTCCATAGAGATGTCCTCAATTTACCTTTCAACCCTTCTATTGAGTTTTTAACTTATTCTATCATATTTTTACTTTTCAAGAGCTCGTTTCCTATTCTCTGAGTGTTTTTTTTTTTCATAGCATCTGCTTTTGTTTCATGGAAGCAATGTTAACAATATTTTTGAATACAGTATCAAGTGTATCTGTTCTCTCTCTGATGACACTTTATAAGTTATCTTTTTCCTGCAAATCTGTACTTTTTTTTTTTTTCTTTTTGAGATAGAGTCTCACTCTGTCACCCAGGCTGGAGTGCAGTGGGACCATGTTGGCTCACTGCAACCTCCATCTCTTGGGTTCAAGCAATTCTTCTGCTTCAGCCTCCTGAGTAGCTGGGATTACTGGTGCCCACTACCATGCCTGGCTAATTTTTTTACATTTCTGGTAGAGATGGGGTTTCACCATGTTGGCCAAGCTGGTCTTGAACTCCTGACCTCAAGTGATCTACTCGCCTTAGCCTCTCAAAGTGCTGGGATTACAGGCATGAGCCACCGCAGCCGGCCAACATCTGTACTTCTTTAAAGTTGGTCTTTTTCCATTTGTTTTGGTTTCTATCCTTCGTTTGCTTTTTCTAAGTATTTGATAAATCTTATCTGTCTACTCATATTTAAGGCTAGAGTACTAAAAATCAGACTTGAAGCTCTGTTTGCATGGGTAAGATTTGTCATCTACATCCACTTTTTGATGATCCAACTGAACAGCTTCATTCAGAAATGCCTTGCATCATTATCTTTGGGTCTTTTCTCTTGGGTTGGTGAATTCCAGAGGCTATGTCAATCTCTTGTCCAGAAGGCTTAAGCATAGTTGGAGGCTGACTGGGAGAAGATGGTTGGGACTTTCAACCTTCAGAATTCATTCACCAAATATTTAAGCATCTATATTTGGCAGCTTCTATTCTAGCCACTGGAGACATAGTGGTAAACAGAATTTAAAAAGTCTTGTGTTATCATGAACCCAAACATATAAGTGTTTATTTAATCCCTCTGTTTTCAGAATGGCACTCAATCTTCAACCTACCTAGGTTCCCCTTGTCTAGGGACTGTTTTACATTCATCAGAGAATGAATGTCCAGTATTTTGCTGGGATATAGAAGGGAAAGCCACATAGCTCCACAGAGCTTAAGATGAGACCTGCAGGTCTAACTGTTTCTTAAATAGTGTTAGTCTTTACCCCATTTTTCTCAGGTGCTGGATATGGCTGCTTTCTGAGTCTTTTGGTTGTTCTTCACTATGCATGGGATTACTCTTTGACTCTCCCTAATGCTAGCACAGGATTCTGCTGTAACTATCTACTACAGCAGTTACCCCTTGCATACTTGTTTTTCAGCTTCCAAAAATGTTGTTGCTGTTATCTCCTTTCCCACTTTCTTTGTCCTTGTTATTTATGCCTATAAATGTCCACTGATGGTTTTCTGAAGGCAGAGGAGTTAAATGAATGTGTTAATTACTGTAGATGTAATCAGAGGTCTTAATGTTGTTTTTTGGTTTTCTGTTTTACTATTCTAACTTGGCATTTATAGATCTTCCTTGTGAGTAGTCTGAATTTGTCTTTAATGATTTAACATTGAAACAGTATTTTCCTTACTTATTTGCATAAGCTCTTTCTTTGTTAGTGTATTAGCCATTGACCTGCAATATCTTTTAGGATTACTGATTCTGAAGCCTGCTGACTGAGTCACCTGTGGTTCCTGTCACTTAGAATGTACATGGGTCATGAATTGCTTAGATGGAACAGATGTAATGAAACTTGCTCTAAATATTTCACCAAAATACGTATATTTAAATAATGTAAAGAAAAATCTTCAATCACTAGGCTTTGAACTTGTAACAGAAAGATATTGGCTTTTAACTATACTAATTCAACAAACTTTATTGAACAGTTGATATGTACGAAGCATCATATCTCTGAGAACACAAATACCAAGGGACTGAGTCCTTTCCTTACAGGATTCTCAGGAGTAAATAGGTCAATACATACTTATAAAATTATGAGGACTGATCTATAGCAGAAGCACAAAGCTGAGAACAACTCACCTGACCTGCTAAGTCGGGGAATTCAGGAAGGGTTCAGATCTAAAGAGCTGACATTTGAGGTAGGTCTTGAAATATGAGCACGATGATGGTTTTACCAGACTGCAAAGGTGACAAAGTGCATCCCAGGCTGATAAAAGAGGATGTGCAAAATATGGCAGGTATAAAAAATGTGTATTTAAGGAAGAATGAGAAGTTTCTGGAAGCTTCTGAAGACATAGAAAATAAAGCAAGAGGCAGGTGGTTGGAGATGAGTAGGCTTGATTCAAATTATGGAAATGTGTTTATAATGCACCAAGTTTTGAAGACGCTGTTGTTACCCACCCAGCAGCCACTAGATTTTGTTCAAGTGTCAGGTGGTTGGTGCTTCAAGGGAGATCAGGTCCCTCCCAGTACCAGGATGAACCATGATTACTTCCCAGCCAATTTCATAGCATTTCTCTTGCCAATGAATGGCTTAGATATAAGCATATGATGAATTTGTTTATAATACAGGTCTGAGAAAGAAATCTGTTAAGGAACTTCTGCAAAAGTTTTTATCTTTCTTAAAAAGTAACAAAAGAAAAGGAAGATGTATAAATACCCATAGAGCTGCTGTAGTCATCTTGAGATCATAAGAGGATACAACTGAGATCAAAAACTACAGTGCTGAGGATGGGTGACTGGAAAGAAGGAAAGAATCTGGATTCTTGATGCATGTTTGAATTACTAGAATCATTCTATCACTATCTTCCTATTATATAATTCAATAAATCTCTTATTAGTTAAGCCACTTTAAATGAAGCCTTCTGATATATGCAGCCTAAACAAATGTACTGAATCAAGCTCCCAGCAAATTCTGTCACACATAATTCAAGGAATGTTCGTTAATAACTTCATACTATTATATGAGGAATAAATGATTAGTCAAGAAAGACTTTCTGTTTTGAAAAATTCTGGAAAGATGATGATAATACAGTATGTAGATTTATTATCATGGCTATTATACATCTACATATAACATGAATTACCTTGGAGTAGTAATAAAAGGGCAGTAACTTGTGCAGAACCCTAGAATAGAAAGGTTGAAAACATGAAATGGAGGAAAAAGTGAGTTATGAGATTCAGTAATATGAAAGTATAAAAAAATAAAAGAACTCAAAAGCCATAGAAGGTTGAAACTGAAAAGAACTTTACAAAGTCTAGGCTAGGTATGGTGGCTCACGCCTGTAATCCTAGCACTTTGGGAGGCCGAGGTGGGCGGATTGCTTGAGGCCAGGGGTTTGAGACCAGTCTGGCCAACATGGCGAAACTTCGTCTCTACTAAAATACAAAAACATAGCCAGGTGTGGTAGTGCATGCCTGTAATCCCAGCTACTTGGGAAGCTGAGGTGGGAGGATCGCTTCAACCCAGGGAGGCAGAGGTTGTAGTGAGCCAAGATCATACCACTGTATTCCAGCCTGGGTGACAGAGTGAGACACTGTCTCAAAAAATAAAAAGAGAGTATAGCCTAAACCCCTTAATTATACAGATTGAAAACCAGTCCTGGAGAAATTGGAAGTCCTCAAAGAGTTTACTATTAATGGTGGAACCAGGACTTACACACAATGTTCTGACTTCTTTCAGAGCACTTTTTATTATATCACATAGTTCCTTACTTCTCACTATTAATAGAGATTATTTTACTAAGAGTAAGTATAATAAGAACTGATCAGAAGACCTGAGAGACATAATGGAGTTTCAATTCTAATTTGCTAATGGCTCCTTGAAGTGCTTTGTTGAGAAGGAGTCGGAGGCTTACAAAACACACACACACACACACAAAATTTCTTAATTATGTCTACCGTGGGCATGGGATGGTAGGAATGGCATGTAACTAATTTCCATGGATGGAAATCACCTAATGGGAAATAGAGACAAAGAAAAAGAAAATAAATTGTGTGTAATTTTTCAGCTCATTTTGACTTAGATTACATTATGAAATTTATTCTGTTGAAAAACTCATTTGATTTTGAATTAGATTATATGGAACTTCTCTTTTGCCAATTTTAATTTCTTGTCTGGTTTAGATTGCTTTTTTGAACAGTAGATATCCTCCCAATTGGAGATTCTGCAAAATTACTACTTACTCATCTTGGTTCCTTTTAAGTAGAAGTTTCTTTTAAATACTTCAAATCACTGGTATGCACATTTGTTGCAAAAGAAAACATTCTGGAAAATGTTGCTTATTTTATTATCCAAGAAAATAGGTATTTATTAATATACTGCATGTCTTTTAAATTAAAAAAAATTACAGATTTTCTTCCAACATCCACTTATTTGGAATTTTGTACATATGAAGAAACGACTTCTTATAATATGGAATTACTTCAAAATCTATTATTCTTATAAATATAGAGCATACGAGAAATTCTCACCATTTTCTAAGATTTACATTAAAGAGATATAAGTATTGTCTTTTAGAATACTATTTTCATTTTTCTAAATATTCCTTACAACTTACTTATTAATTTTACCCTTTGTTATAAATATCCGTATTTTTAAAAGACTCATTCTATCGTTTCCTATGCAATTTAACCTAACATATTTTCTGTAAACGAGGTTATTTAGTTATCCATTTCTTGAACTCCTGATGCTTGGCAGTCCTCAAAACCACTGCAGATCTTTCTAGAGAGCAGCTTTTAAGAACAGTGCTTTACTTTGCAACTCTTGATCAACCTGCTGAGAATTCTTTGAATAAACCAGAAGGCAGGCTAAAGAGACAAAAGAATACTATAGTTTCCTTAAAGTTAATCAGACAGAATCCCTTGGCCCACTTTGGCAATCAACAATGTGAACTAAAATGGCCATTCTCACATCAGTAATTTACATTTTACACAGTGTGTACTTTACAATGATATTCACAAAGAAGAAAAAGAACAGGTTTTTAGATGTAAGAGGAGCTCCTTGGCAGATAAAAGAAAAACTTACTCCCATTAGTACAACACTGGAGTTTAAATCTAGAGAAGAAGTACTTCAGAAACCTAGTAGAAAAAGTCCCTGATTTGTACTTTGTACGAACAATTTGGTTTGCGAATATTGCTATATAATCACAGAAAATACTGGCTATTATACTATGTGAAGTCTTCAGTGACAAAGAGAGAAACAGAAATAATAGTTAATGCCATAACGATGAAAATGTGGAATGTGAGGAACGCCCAGTGACCATAAATATCTACCTTTATGAGCCTGACAATCTATATACGGTTCATGCAATTAACAAGTGTGATAAATATGATTATTACTCTCAAGTTGAAATCAATGTTCTTGGCTAAGAGCAAAGAATTGTTATTGAGCAGATGGGATTACTTTTCTTTGCAAATTTATGTTCATAAAACTCAATCAATGCCCTGCCTTAAAAATGTCAAATAACTCAGATTTCAGGATAATACATACAAACTAATCTCTTCTGCTCGTCTCTACCTGATCACTCCCTACTTCGAAAGCTCCAACAACATAGTATGATTGACACAAATAAAAGCAAAACTATTTTTCTCACTGCTGCATGGTCTTATCAACAATCCAGTATTTCAATAGCTTATAAAAGATACCACAATTCAAAGCAGTAATGTGCCCCAAGCTACCAATCCACAACATATATATTGATATCTATATAGATATAACTTGTTACCTACTAAAGAAGTTTATTTTCAGTGTGGTGTTAGCCAGAATTTTAAATAGTTAAAAACCTGGGTTCAAATCCTAACTCTGCCACTTACATGCTATATGACAGTTGGCCAAGTTACTTAACCTCTCTCTGGTCTCAGGTTTCTTATCTGTAATAGCTTTTACAGTGCTCTTCTGAATAGTAAAAAGGCATTATACTCTTAGCATAATGTCAACATAGAGTAAATATTTAACAACAAAATAACAAATATTAGGTGTGTTATTGGAGAATTGGGGTTTTAAATAAAGGAGTTGCCCCTAAGGTACATTCAATTATAATTACGATACTTAAAACTTCAATTTTTCACAATATTTTTCTAGGAAAATATTTCATTCTTATTTGTTCATAATTCATTTTGAATTGTAAAAGAGATTTGCAAGCGGCTGAAGCAGTTACACTATACTGTATATCCGCAGGATGGGCAACTGATTTTTTTTCTTTTTCTTCTCTTTTTTTTCTTTTTTGAGACAGAGTCTCACTCTGTTGCCCAGGCTGGAGTGCAGTGGCATGATCTCGCGGCAACGTCTGCCCCCCAGGTTCAAGGGATTCTCTGCGTCAGTTCCCTGAGTAGCTGGGACTACAGGCACATGCCACCACACCCGGCTAATTTTTGTATTGATTTTCAAGATTTGTCAAGAGCTCCTAATATTTTCTCTTCTCAAACACATCTTAGGACTACCATGCTTATCTGTCAGTCAGCTACTCTGGAGGTCTGCTGCAAGGATACACACCTTCCATTCCCACCCATCAGATACTTGTCTCCTTTCTCCCAGACTCCAAGACAGCAGCCTTCCAGCTATAGATAAAAGGAGCTGGTCTTTCTTGCATAAGAACAACAAAGACAAAAACCATTTTGGTAGTGTATACTGCAGATTTTAACCAAAACTTCTCTGAAGACTTCTGATTTCTTAAAAAACCTGTACGCCCCAGTGCAGTTGCTCCTTCCTAAGTGAGCAACTGCACATCTGGTCAAATTTGGTGAATATTCTGTGCTCCAGAAACAACTGATTCCATCCCCTTTAATCTCTTCTTCTCTTATATCCATCTCTCCGCTTGTTGTTTCTCTCCATGTATACAACTAGTTCATTGATTTAAAAACCAACGTAATACACAAGCAAGTATGCACGACAATGTTTAGTGTAGTACTGTTTGCAATATTTAAAAAGTCCGTCAGTAAGAAAATAAAGGATAAACTTGACATACATACTGTGCTGCAATTTAAGAAAATTGGTATAGATTTATACATACTAAAATAAAATAATCTCCAAAACACAGTAAGTGCAAAGATCAATCATAGAATAACATCTGTAGTCTATCACTTTTGATTTTTAAAATTACCCCTAATTCAAAATGTTCATATATATAAATATTCAGTTAAAAATTCTGAAAAGATATTGCTATGGTTTGAATGTTTGTCCCATCCAAAACTCAGGCTGAAGTTTAATTGCCATGGTAACAGTATTAAGAGGTAGGACTCTTTTTTTTTTTTTTTTTTTTGATGACGGGGTCTCACTTCGACACCCAGGTTAGAGAGCAGTGGCATGATCATAGCTCACTGTGGCCCTCGGCTTCCCAAGCTCAGGTGATCCTCCCACCTCAGCTTCCAGAGTAGCTGAAACTACAGGCACATGCCACCACGCCCAGCTATTTTGTTGTATTTTTTTGTATAGATAGGGTTTCTTCATGTTGCTCAGGCAGGTTAGTCTCGAACTCCTTAGCTCAAGTGATCCACCCACCTCGGCCTCCCAAAGTGCTGACATTACAGGTGTGAGCCACCACATCAAACAAGAGTTGGGACTTCTAAGCGGTCATGTGAGCTTTGCCCTGATGGAAGGGTTAATCCTATTATCACTGTAGCGGGTTTGTTATAAAAGAGTGAGAAGTTCAATCCCCTTTCCTCTCTCTCTCCCAATCTCTCTCTCTCTCCCTTTTGCTTTCTGCCATGTGGTGATGCAACAAAAGGACCCTTGACAGATGCCAGCACCTTGACTTTAGATTTCCCAGCCTCTAGAACTGTGAGCCAATAAATTTCAGTTCATGATAAATTACCTAGTCTCAAGTATTCTGTTAGAGCAGCACAAAATGGATTAAGGCAGATATACAACAAATTGTATCCTTCACTAAGTGGATACTTTCAAGAAAGACAGCAAGATTAAGAAGCATGAAAAAGGACTTCTTAGTATCCTGAATTTTAAAAATATTTTATGACATGAATATATTTATCTATTACCTATGTAATAAAACTAGACATTAAGAGAAAAATCTCATGGTAGAAATCTTAGGAAATATAGACAAATTAGAGAAAGTTAAGAAAAAGCATGTATAATTTCACAAACCAATGGTAACCACTGTAAAAAATTGTTATTTCATTCTAATACATTTCTACATATATATGCACACAGTATATTTTTGAAAACATAACTGAGTCTTTTCTAGTTGACCTCTTACTCTAAAAAATTTGAAATAGCCAAAAAAATTTTTTGATTCCTATAAAGAGATAGCACTAGAGCTGGAAGCGATGACTCATGCTTGTAATCCCTACAATTTGCATGACTGAGGCCAGAGAATTGCTTGAGGCCAGGAGTTTGAGACCAGTCTGGGCAACATAGCAGGACCCATCTCTAGAAAATAAATTAAATAATGATAATAATAATAATAATAATAATAAGCTGGGCATAATGGTGTGTGCCTGTTGTCCTTGCTACCCAGAGGCTGAGGCAAGAGGATTGGTTGAGCCCTGGAAGTTCAAGGCTGCAGTAAGCTATGATTGCACTACACTCTACCTGGTGTCAAGGAGAGGAGAGGAGATGAGAGGGAAGGGGAGGGGATGGGAAGGGAGAGGAGAGGGGAGGAGGAAGGGGAACGGGAAGGAGAAAGGGAAGGGGGAGGGGAAGAAGCAAGGGAACGGGAAGAGGCAAGGGAAGGGGAAGGGGAAAGGGCACTAGGACCTATGAGCCAACATAGGCTATGGCTTCCACTAGTACAGCTTAAGACTCAGCTGAAGACATGATACATAGAAAAGGGTTGCTGTATCAATCCCAGTCTGTGGTCAGTGAAAGTGAAGATTGCCTCAGAGCCTGCATTGTCTCAAGCTACTGACCTAATTGCTAATGCTTTACTCTGGTTTATTTCCTGCATGACCTCAGAATGTATCAGTGTAAATTCCATAGTAAGATAGTACTTGCACATTTTGGAGTGTAGATTTTGCTTTGAAACACAAACAAGTGAGATGAACATGACCCTGGCACTCTGTAGCCCTCAGTTTCCTCAACGCTAAATTGATCTCTACTGTTCCTTCTAGTGTAAACAGTCCCACAAAGAATCATGCTGAATGGATGACCACATAATGGCCTGCTCTGGGAGTTCTTAAATCAATCCTTAAAACTGGCTGCAAAATGACTTCACTCCTTTATCAGTGTGCAACTTGTCTCTATTCTCCAGAATGCTCACCAGATGGTGAAGAAGTATCTCTCTACCAACCAACATCATCATATTGCTTCTTGTCACTCACTACTCAAAACTTGTAAAAAACCTGTGGGAGCAAGTATCAGCTGAAAAGGGTGGCTTTCTCCTTAGGCAAAAGCTACAGGGCAAAACAGGGGCCCCAAACTTCTATCATGTCAAAGACATGAAACAGATGATCCCTAGTTTTGATCTTCTTTGAAGTTTATTAAAAACAAGCTTGAATCTGTACCAATCCTGACAGGTGTGAATGTTAGACTCACAAATGAGAAATACTAAGCTTTCCTAATGTTCTATTTAATCTTATAGACCATGCAACGTGTTATAATTAAAGATCTGAACCATTAATATGCAGGAGACAGCACATAGTCTTACTCCAAATATGACTGACTAAGTAAAATCTCCAAAATATAATCATGGCTTGTTGATCAGCCATTGTGAAGGAGAATTTTAAAAAGGTCTTCATTGACATCCCAAGTTTATGTTTTAGATACTTTTAATCAAACACGAATAGATTAATTTCAAGTAAAAATTAATAGTCAAATTATTATCATGATTGGCAATGTATTTGACCAGAACAATGAAGAAAGAGCATAGAGTCCTGCTATCTCCAAGTATGAATTTACACTTTTAAATGATGTCAAGTCATCCATAGTATGAAAACTCATTTATTTTTATTTGAAAAATTTAAAACCATCAAAATGGATAATGTAGAAGTCAAATATTATATAAGCAATATTTTATGAGAACGACAAAACTATTAAGAGCAGTGACTAGAATTCAGTTACTGCTGTTCCTTATTTCAGAAGAGAAAGTGAAATGTTTTCTGATATTTAAGAAGTAACAACTTCCTGTTGCTCAGTTATGCTGTCTATAATTATATATAAGTAACAGAAAAATAGGTCTGGTTTTGGCTGTAATGTGTATATTCAATTCAATATTAATTTGGACTTTAAATCATTTTACTATCAAATATTTTGAATCTCATGACCAAGAATAAGGTTAAAAAAAAAAAAAAGTGGGTTTCTTACCTGACCTATCTCTTAAGTTCAAACTTTCTGTAGGTATTTTTCTCTACCTTTGTCCACATGGTTATACAATTGTCACTAGATGCTTGAATTACTAAATGGTTTTGTATATGTTTTCCTCAGATTTATATTTATCCTATTATTGGCTTAGTCTCTCAAAGTATTGCTTTTATGATATTGCTATAATGGTCCCCTACAGTGTAAAGTTGAGCCCACAACATTTATCCTGACACTTAACAATGTCCTTAATGTAGACATGGTTTGGCCATGCCCTAACCAAAATCTCATCTTGAATTGTAATCCCCATAATCCCGACGTGTTAGGGGAGGGACTGGGTGGAGATAAGTGAATCATAGGGCAGTTTCCCCCATGCTGTTCTCATGATAATGAGTGAGTTTCACAAGATCTGATGGTTATATAAGCTTTTGGAATCTTCTCTGCTGGTGCTCATTCTCTCTCCTGCTGCCCTGTAAAGAGGTACAGTCTGCCATGATTGTAAGTTTCCTGAGGTCTCCCCAGCCATGCAGAACTGTGAGTCAACTAAACCTCTTTTCTTTATAAATTACCCAGTTTGAGTATTTCTTCATAGTAGCATGAGAACCTGATACAGTAGTATATCACACTTATTAAAGAGTTGATAGTAAAACAGCACTCTTAGTACAATAAGAATAGAATAGTTCTTTATCATGGTAATGAATAGCTTTCGTTCGACTTCTATAATTAACAATAAAATCAGAAACAAAAAGAAGCTGTCTCCACTATTACTGAATGTTGCTCAGAAAATTCTAACCTAAGCAACCAAACAAGAAAACCAAATATGCTGTACAAATGTTTTTAAGAAAGAATGAAATGATTACATTTTAAGATAAAAATTCTGTAACTCAAAATTCAGGAGACTCAACTGAAAGGAATAAAAAAGGTAGACCACTATGATTTATAAGAAAGGTCAAACATTATAAAATATATATCCACAATAGTTATTTTTTCTATATACCAATTAGAAAATGGATAAATGATCCTATTCATAATTGTAATAAAACATATCAAATATGTAGAAATAAACAATAAAAAATGTAAAACTCTTGTATAAATACTATTGCAAAACATCACTAAAGGACATTTTTAAAAACTTGAAGAATATATCTAGTTTCCTGCATGGGAAGAGTTAATATTATAAAGATATCAAGTCTTAGATTAATCTATAAGTTAAATGCAGTTACTTTTGCCCTAAAATGTTAAAAGGCTCTTAATTATGCAATTCGAAATGTGATATCTACTTTCTTCTTGAAAGCATTTTTCCTGGAACCTTCTGATGACTCTAATTTAGGCTGCCTGCTTTCTAGGCCTAATACATTGTTGTTATACTGGGATTTATTTTCATAAGCATCTGGGTTGGTTTCAGGGCTCTCTGTATCCTAGGTTTTCCGTATAGGATTCCCGTTGCTTTGTTTTGCTTGAATATATCTTCTAGTAATACTTCTTTTTAATTAGCAAGAATCTGTAGGAGGTAAACTTGAGTCCTTCCCTGTTTAAATACATCTTTAGTTTGTTTTAACACTTGATAGTTAACTATCAATTTGGGGTTCTAGTTCTTCTTCCTGAGAACTTTGAAACATTGCCTAGTCGGCACCCACTTCTAGTCTTGCTGATGAGTAATTTGATACCTTTGAAAGATCCTTTTTTTAAATTCTCTGGAAGTATCAGTTTCTTATCCTTAGAATTCCAAAATTTTCATCAGCATGTGTATACCTATCTAGATATGTATCCTTTTTTCCTTGTTTGGTGTTGGATGAAACTTTTCAATCTGAGGACTTGAATTACTCTTCAGGTCAAGGATTTTTTTTTTCTATTATTTTCCCACATCCTTTCCCATTCCTCCATTTCTACCACACTCTTCACATCTTTTTTACTTTTCCATCATATTTTATATCCTTGACGTTTTGCCCTATATTCTAAGACATTTGCTTAGTTCAATATTCGAGCATGAATATTACTTGAATTGCATTTTATCCAATCTTTCTATATATTTTTTCAGTATTCTGCTCCTATTTATGGAAAACAGATCATACTTAATGGTTATATTCTACCCCTGAATATCTCTGAAAATTTAATATTGAAAAATTTTTTCCATACTTTTCATTGTCTGTTTCTTCTGGAAAGCAGAAGACAAATTGTCTTAGGAAAATAAATTTGTCCTGTTTATTTATTAGTTTCTTTTTGTTTAGTCAATTGTTTTTCTTTTTCAAATGTCTGATGATCCTTTCTTGACTGGGAATATTTGTAATTTGAGAACTAGGAGTTTCTTAAGTAGTTGGCAGGGATATATCATAAGTAGCTCTGTAGTACTTGTAAACTGCTTATAAGCAACTTAATGCAATTTCAATCAAAATCTTAATGGGTTTTTTGGGGGGGAATTGACAGGTAGACTATTTGTATAATTTAGCACAACCATGTGAGAATAACCCAGAAAATCCCAAAAACATAAGAGGGAACATGTTCTCTCAGATATTAAAATGTATTTCTTAAAATCCATAATAATTATAACATGGGGCTTTTTGTCTAAAAATACAATGTAAAGATTAAAAAAGGAACTAACCATAAACAGTAGAAGTGGCATTTCAAGCCAATAAGGAAATAATAGATTATGTAATACATAGGATTCTGACAATTTAGAAAATCTAGGGAAATATCAGAACCCTGAAATAAAGTAAAATAAATCCCATAATTATTAAAGATGTAAATATATGATGTAAAATGATTAAATACTAGAAGAAAATATTGGGGTTGGAAAAGAATTGCTAAGGATTTATAAAATATATTTATATAGAGACTATATAAACAATATAAACATACAGACTACATGGGAACTATTTAAACTTCTATTTATTAAAATAGAGTATCTGTAAAAGTAAAAATAGAAATGAATAAATGGCAAAAAAAAGTGTAAAAAACAAGCATAAATGAAAAGTTAATATTCTTAATCTCTAAAGAACAATCTAAAATCAGTAAGAGGCCGGGGTGGTGGCTCACACCTGTAATCCCAGCACTTTGGGAGGCAGAGGTGGGCAAATCACTTGAGTCCAGGAGTTTGAGACCAGCCTGGGCAACAAAGTGAGACACCTGTCTCCTAAAAAATAAATAAAAAAAAAATCAACAAGAAAAAAAAATCAGCCCATGAATAAATAATAAAATAATAAAAAGCAAAGATGTATAATTGCCATTAGACACACAAAACAGATTTTAATATTCTTGAAGCTAAATTAATTCTCAATAAAACAAAATACTATGCCTGTAATCCCAGCACTTTCGGAGGCCGAGACGGGCGGATCACGAGGTCAGGAGATCAAGACCATCCTGGCTAACACGGTGAAACTCCATCTCTACTAAAAAATACAAAAAACTAGCCAGGCGAGGTGGTGGGCGCCTGTAGTCCCAGCTACTCGGGAGGCTGAGGCAGGAGAATGGCGTAAACCCGGGAGGTGGAGTGTGAGCTGAGATCTGGCCACTGCACTCCAGCCTGGGCGACAGAGCAAGACTCCGTCTCAAAAAAAAAAAAAAAAAAAAAAATACTATTTGATTAATCAAATAAAGAGAAAAATTAAAATGATAAAATACAGAAATGGAAAGAATACAGGAAATAGAGACTGCTGATGAAGTGTATATAAACTTTCTGCAGGGCAATATGACAACGATAGCAAAAATATATCTTTAAAATATTGGGCAAATTCTTTAGTTTGACAATTCTAATTCTAGAAATATATAGTAAGAAAACAACCAAGCCTTGCTATAAAGACTCTACACAAAGATATTCATCACAATAGTACTTATAATGTGAAATTTGGAGACAGCTTCAAATATTTAATAATAGAAAGTTGCTTAAGTATAGTATTTTCATGTAAGAAAATGCTATTAAAATGTTATACAGAGAATTGTATTTAATGGTAAGAAAAGTGTTCATGATGCAATATACTGTGAAATTTTAAAAGCAGATTATAAAATATTACCTTCAGTAAAATCTCATTTTTGTTAGTAAAACTCCTTCTCTCTATATATACACACTCTCACACACATAGACAGAAAAACTATCTCTCAATGGCATAATTATTGACAGTTCATTTTCTCCCCCTTGCTTATTATTATTTTGTCATAGATATGCTATAGCCACTCAATAAATATTTGCTGCTAATTTCCAAAAGTATGTATTACTATATCAAGGTTGTTCACGGAATTCATCATGCAAACAACTACCCTCTTGAGAGAGTCAAAAGGGGGCACTATTAATTATGAATTCATATAAACTATATCAGGACAACAGGCATAAATCGAGTGTCCCAGGCACAGCAAAATGTATGGATACCCTGAAGATGTATCTTGACTTTAGGAAGTTTACAATCTTTCTTGGGTAGAGAAGATTAAAAAACATGAAACCATTAGAAATAATTCCCAAAATCAGTTTTGTAAAAGCAAGCACTTAATTGTACTTGACAAACATTAGATGTTACTGGAGGTCTAAGAAGTAAGAGCTGAATACTCGTCAAAAAAGCTTCCTGGAGGAAGTGGGGATTGAATGATACTTTTAGAATAGGTAAGAAAAAGAATAATGAGAACTTTTCAAATGGAGGTTAGGGTGGTAGAAGGAAAAGAATAAAGTATTCAGAGGTAGCTGATAACAATGTTGTATATACAAAATCACCCTGACTTTTGCAAGGGTCTGTCTATTCAGAAGAGTAAAAAGTAAACAATCTATTAACAATGTACTATCACTGCCTCCACTTTACACAGGAGAAAATGGAAGCTTTAGAAGGTTCCATAACCTGCCAAGGGTCACGTAGCTTAAAGTGGAGAGCTGAGATTTGAACCTAAGGAGTTGGTTTCAGAGCCTCTGCTTTCCACCCTATGCTGTACTGCCCACTCCAGCCAAGCTCTGGCTTCTGGTATAAATCTGATGTCACTCTTTGTGAGACTGCTTATAACATTTCCTTACCCAGAATCCATCCCTCCTCCTTTCTGCTCTGTCAGAGCTCTTTGTCTACTCACACACAGTTCAAAGAATACCTTCTCCACCAAGTTTTTCTAACAATTCCAATCTTGGAATTCTCTCTTACCTTGGAGTTAAGAATACTACTCTCCTGAATTTCTGCCTACTTCTAAGCCACTACTTCTCAATCTCTTTGTTGGATTCTTCTTTCTGTATACTTTTCTTTTCTTAGTCTATTCATTGCCCATGTGAGTACCTTCACCCCCAAAACTACAATATCTACCTACTATTGTGCTGAAAACCCCAGTTTACATTATTCTTCCACATTCCATAAATTTCTACCTGGATGTGCACAAACACCTCAAACTTCATATTTCCAACACTGGCATTTACCCTATCTGCGGTTTTTACTATCTTATGGACAGCAGATGCCAGAAATCTAATCACTGAAACCAGAAACCCATGTACAATTCTTGAGTCCTCCCTCTCTCAAGCCCAAAATCCTGGATGTCACCAAGTTCTATTTTACTCTATAAATAACTGTTAGATTCTTCTCTCATCTGAACTCCCTTAGTTCAAGTCCTCTTTGTTTCTCATATGATTATTGCGGTAGGCTCTGAACTGGTTTTCCTGGCACCTGTCTTTCCCCTGCCTACTCCAATTCTACCTCCATATCAACATTTCTCAAATCTGAGGAGTCATAGACTTCCAAGGACATTTCCACAATCCCTGAGAAGCATACCATTGCCATATGATAAATCACTGTAGCTAAAAGTTAAATACTTTTCTTCTGTTGATTATGTATAGCTAAGGCAATAATTCATGCATTAGTAAATACAAAGCCAAAATGCAGGCACATTATGCAGAAAATGCCTGTTCTTGGGTTTTTAAAAAATACATTAAAACAATAAGGCCAGGTGCGGTGGCCCCTACCTGTCTTCCCAGCACTTTGAGAGGCCGAGGTGGGAGGATTGCTTGAGACCAGGAGTTTGAGACCAGCCAGGAAAACATAGGGAGACCCTGTCTCTACAAAATTTTTTACAATTAGCCAGGCACAGTGGTGCATGCTTATAGTCCTAGCTACTTAGGAGGCTGAGGCAGAAAGATCATTTGAGCCTGGGAGGTCGAGGCTGCAATGAGCCATAATTGCCACTGCACTCCAGCCTGGGTGACAGAGCAAGACCCTATCTCAATCAATCAATCAATCAATCAATAAGACCTACCACGAAGGAAAAAATTCTTACAGAGAATTATTGAAGTACAAATTGTGTCAAAATTGAAGAATATAATAAAACCTAAGATTGATAGTCCTGTCCTTGAGAAAGACCATCAAGTGATGACCCCATGCTTTAAAAAAATTCCAAGTTTTTTTAGCATAATATCTAAGATTTCTCAGCAGTTCCTAATAGGTTACTTCTCTGTAGTCATCTCTCTCACTCCTTCCCCATCACCCATAGTGCCACAATCTGTAACCTGTTTGAGGCTCTCTCACACCTTTCATACTGCAATATTTGCTTCAACTATTGACCCCCAACCATACTCATCTTTCCTTTCTAACTAACTAACTTTTCCTCATCCTCAAAGTTCCAGCTCAAGAATTTTCATTTCTGGAAGAATCTCTGATTTTCTTCTCTTCTCTAGTCTTGAAATGGTATGTGTGAACCCACAGATTGTTGTAATGTAATTGTCCTTTCTGTCTAACACCCTCAGTTGCTGGTCCTTGAAATCTGGGACTGTCTTAATCCACTTTAAAGTCTTCAAGCCAAGTACAATTCCTAGGCATGCAATACATGTTCATTAAATAGATGGACGACCTTTATTTATATTTATCTTTTCCCTTTTCTGCTACAATTAGTTAATTCATTCATTTGTTCATTCACTAATAACCACTTATCTGTTATTTTCTGGGAATACAAAAATTAATAAAACATCATCCTTGCCTCCAAAGAACACTTTATTATTGTGCCATCCTTCTCTTTCTCTCCTTCTCTCTAATTATTTAGTTGTGTAGGTATTTTCTTCAAAGAAAGAGTAGGTACTCAGAGGAACACTTATACACTGCTGATGGGAGTGTAAATTAGTTCAGCCATTGTGGAAGACAAGTGTGGCAATTCCTCAAAGACCTAAAAACAGAACTAGCATTCAACCCAGCAATCTCATTACTGGGTATATGCCCAAAGGAATATAAATCATTCTATTATAAAGATACATGCATATGTATGTTCATTACAGCACCATTAACAATAGCAAAGACATGGAATCAGCCTAAATGTCCATCCGTAATCGACAGGATAAAGCAAATGTGGTACATATACACCATGGAATACTATGAAGCCATAAAAAAGAATGAGATCGTGTCCTTTCCAGGAACACGGATGGAGCTAGAGGCCAATATCCTTAGCAAACTAACACAGGAACTGCATATACTCACTTGTAAGTGGGAGCTAAATGATGACAACTCATGGACACATAGATGGAAACAACAGACACTGTGACCTATCAGAGGGTGGAGGGTGGGAGGAGTGAGAGGATCAGGAAAAGCAACTAATGGGTATTAGGTGTAATACCTGGGTGATGAAATAATCTGCACAACAAATCCCATGACACAAGTTTACCTGTGTAACAAACCTGTACACGTACCCATGAACTTAAAAGTTAAAAAGAAATAAAAAATAAGAATAGCAGGGATTCATTACAATATCTTCTCTGCTCCTCATAATTCTTAAACCTGTGTAGAAGTTCAACACGTATTTGTGGAATAGCCTTATTACGCCTTCAGGGAATGGAGCAATGCCTTGCCTATTAATGTATACTTCTATCAGAGTTTCCTGCTGCATGGAACACGTGAGTGTTACACTTCAAACAAGTGAGCAATTTATATGTTTTTTTTTGGGGGGGTGCATAAATGTGCTAAGTGAGCTGGAGGTTCAGAAGAGAAACTGAATGTTATATATGATTCCAGGTCATTAACTTGGCTCTAACTGCAATACTGATTTCATTAAGATAAAGAAACTAATTGGTATCAATTTTAGTTGACATTATATGTTAGTTTTATAATATTTAGGAATTTTTGAAGGATTATTTTATTTTTATTTTTATAGATATTCTTGCTCTTTAACACTAAATAACGAGGAAAGATAATAGGGCTAACATTTATTAAGCATTTATGTTGGACAGGCACTGTTTTAAGTACTTTCACATGTATCAACTCATTGAATCTTCATAACTCTTGGTGGACCTATTTGATAGCTGGGGAAACTGAGGCACAGAGAACCTCAAGTAACTTGCCTAAGGTAAGCCAGCTAGTTAGCAAGGACCAGTGATTCAAAAACAGACAGTCTGTACTCCTTACAACTGTATTATGCCATCTATAAAAGGACCACTAGACTAATAGTTATTAAACCAGATCTTTAATCTTAAATTAGCCATATAATAGTAGAGTGCATTTAAGGATGTCATCTGAGTTTCATTGTCCTTGTACCCCTTACAGTCTGTGAGAAGGAACCTTTACATAGTCTTTCATAAACTGTAAAGTGTTAAATTCAAGGATTTCTTATAATATGTTAAAATTACTTTTAAATGAAAGCAGACAGATGAGAGGAGACGCACTAAATGTTCAGACACCCACTAAGCACGTCAAGTTGCACATTTTGTTGCTAAACCTAAGGCAGAGATTAGATATGAGGAGAGTGGGAAGCAAGAAGGTATGAAGTCTGGGTATTTAGGAACTAATAGAAATGATTTTCTTGATTAGTTTAAGAACATTAGCAATTACTTATGGGATAAGCAGAGTTAAAGGAATTTCTGGAAGGAGTAAAACTGTAAAAATATAGTCAAATTGTTAAAAAAAATTATCAGAACTCTGTAAAAGCATATAAAGTTTCATCATATATCTTTCTTTTTTAAAAACAAACAAACAAAAACTTCATGTTCTAGCCAGTTGTTAATAGTGATCAGTTGATGAATACCCCTCATGTTTCATGCATATAAAATTTTACACCATGTCTAGTCCATACACATTAGTGTAGGACTCAGAATACAGCCTGAATTCTGCTCCCAGCTTTGTACCCTGTTGATAAAGCAGTGGATATCTCCCTATGGGGAGATGTTTCCTCCTGTGATATAGAGGATGATGATTCACTTGCCTCCTCTCTATCTCGAAAAGATGCTCTGAAGATTAGTGAGACAATGGCTGTAAAGCTCTTCTCACTCTTTACAACATAAATCATACACAGACATACTGGCATGAGAAACACTATCATCATCTCTTTTATACATGAAAACAACCATAAGGAAAACAAACCTCAAAGACAGTCCTGTATTATAAAAATGTTGGGTAGGGATGCCAAAAGTTATGGGGTCGGAAACAGCAACAACAACAACAACAACAAGACAGAATCCAAAGAATATTTGCATTCTATAATATATTCTACAGAGTCTCAGATGGGGCCTTCGTTGAGTGCTCCCAAGTATTATCAGTAGCCTTTTGTTTTTTGTTTTTGTAAAAGTGATAGTGATGTCAGGAGATGTTACGAAATATATTCCAGTGATAAGCATACAACAAGCAATTAATGGATGAATTCGCCTCTCTCATTGCCATGTTGTGACAAATACTCTAACTTATTTGGCCTTTGGTTCCCTAAAGGGTGCCCAAAAATGCCTTTTAGAAAGTGCTTTTCATAAAGAGCTACAACACCACCAAAACCAATAAAATTCAACTATCTACTAAATATATGAAACAGTACTCACTCTCATTAGTAATCACAGAAAGGCAATGATCCCATTGTAGAGCCCCTTATTTGAAAAAAAAAAAAAAAAGAAGAAAATCCATGTGCTTTTTATTAGAACATGGAGCAACAGGAATTCTCATTAGCTTCTCAACCACTTTGTCAAACACTTCCTGCTTATCTACTGAAGTTAAAGATATGCATGACCCATGAATCCACTCCTAGGTATATTCCCCCACAAAAATGTATGCTTATGTGCATCAAGATACATGCATATAAGTGTTCAAAATATCTTTATTCATAATATTTCCAAACTGGAAATGTTCAACTGCACAATGAAAGAAGATTGGACAGTAAATTGCGGTTCCTTTATGCAACAGAATGCTATGTATCGTGATATATATTATGATGTGCAATCCTCAGCTATATACAACATTGATGAATTTTACAACTATGATATTGTATAAAAGGAGCAAAACAGGAGTATCTACAAGATGAGTCCATTTGCATAAAATACAAAACAAACTAAATTGAACTGTTGTTTTGACATGCATACATAGGTGGTAAATCATAAAGAAAAGTAGGAAAAGAAAAAGGAAAGTCAAGATAGTGGTGACCTATTTGGAGAGGATTAAACAGGAAATTATAGGGTCTTTCTCAGGGGTGATCTTAGTAGTTATTTACTTTAGAACTATTTGCTAACCTTAAAATTTAAATTTTACATACCTTCTTAAATTTTTGTTATATTTCACAATTTAAAAATTTATAAAATGATAATTTTACAAAGCTTAAAAGATGAATTATTTGGGGGCTTTTACTTCTCTTTCATCTGTACAACTGCTGATGAAAATCACCAGGTGTGTATAACATGAAGCATCTCCTTAAATGACATGCATTTATTGAGAAAAAAACACGAAGTCCAAATGATAAAATGTTAGCAAAGTAAAACACTGAAGATTTTTCTTCCCAGAACTGCCAAGCAAGTCTGGTTTAACTGAAATTGACAGCAAAGACAACAGAACACACTTAATTGAATTTTAATCTCAGTGATCTCTAAGCCATATTTGAAACATAAACAGACATGTCAGAGTTCTTTATGATGTTGGACATGACTTCATTTTCATAATTCAAAGGCATACTTTGCTTATGAATCTCTTTTTAACAAGCTTTGGCTGAATATTCTTTTCTTCCAGATGTTTGCTGTTGTATACACACAGCCTCCATCTCTTTGCAAATGATTTAAAACATAGTTAGAAAGAGTATATTTATTTTACAAAATGGTAAGGTACAGAATTCAAATAGATCATCTGTGGATTTATATAATGATGAGTACATAAGTCTGATGCAGTCCTCACAAAGACAGCATCTATTAATCTGAAGAAGCTTCTCTTACTAATTTGCAGACCTAAAAGCATTTTATATTACTAACACATTATTAAATAGGTCAATTAATACTTTTGATAGAGAGTCTCCTAAATAATGGACATGAAAAATGATTTTGTAAAAGTACAGTTTCATTTTAAATCCTTGCTTAAGCAATTTGTAGGAGGCAAGATAGTGTGGCAGTTGAGAGGATGGTCACTGAAGTCAGATCTGAATTTGAATACCAGCTCTACCATTTACTAACCTAAACAAGTCAAATTACTTCTCTGTGTCTCAATAGCTACTTCCTGCGGTGTTCTTACAAAAAACACAAATAAATAATCCATGTAAAGAACTTTGTAGGGTGCAAGCACATAGTGAGCATGCATTGAGTTTTATTTCTCATCATTATCATCATCTTGCTGAACTTTTGTAAACTCACCTTCTCCAGTCTTTTTCTGCTCTAAGGTGCTCTTCTAAGCTACTTTCCTCCTCAGCTATCCCCTGGACTTTCAGTAAGACAGGGTGAAATCATGCCTGCTTATCTTCTTTCTCTTTTACTGATCCTTCACTGAAGTGAAAGTAAAGGAATAAGAACACAATACACCCACCCACAAAGGCACAAACAATAAAGGAAACAAGATCAGCAAAGGAGAGATTTCTACCGATTTTTTGAAATCAGAAAATAGCTAAAGTGCTTTAGCATAATCAAGGAAATGGTTATGGAGAGTAAATTCCAAGAGAAAGTGAACTGATGTGTTCTCCCAAATCCAGAAAGACTTACTGCTTAGAGGCAGTAGACACTAAGGAAGGCAGGAGTGTAGCAAGGGGCTGAAAGTGTATTAAAATTATATGGAGCCTTTGAATCCAAACTAACTACTTCCCTTACCAGCTGGAAGCAGAATCTTTCTTTTTTGGAGGAAATCAGCTAAAGATATTTGAAACTGAGGATACTAGGCACTGTAGCAAATTAGGAGAGGCTGTAGGTTGAGAAATAGGTGCTTATTTGAAAGCCTATAGAGTTTGTAAAAGGAAACCCAACTTTTTTATTTGTCATGCTCCCCAGACATTAGCAGTCAGTTATATGCCCCAGGCACAAGTCTCTCAGGCAGAAAGTGGGGTATCTCCAATCATGACCTTGGGGAAACATTTCAAAGAACACACCAGCTTTGATTGAACAATCTATGATGCAACAGTGCAATCCTACAGTTGATGAGCCCTATCCATGATCACAGAACTTCTGACATTGTTTCTTGCCATCATTGCCATCATTGCTTTGTTTTGTGTGTGTGTGTATATGTACCTGTATATGTCTTGCTTTTAACTAAGAATGAACAGCCTCTTAAGGAAACTCTCCATAATGAAGAAGAGAAACTAGAATAAGCAAATGTCAACTGTAGAAAGAAATCTACAGGAAAGAGAGAGAGACAGAGGAAAACCTCAAGAGGATAATAATCTGTGACCTTACATAAAATGCACTTCTGACATGAGAACATATACCATAAAAAAACGAGAGGATGAGGCCAGGCATGGTGGCTCATGCCTGTAATCTCAGCACTTTGGGAGGTCAAGGCGGGCAGATCACGAGGTCAAGAGATCGAGACCACCCTGGCCAACATGGTGAAACCCCATCTCTACTAAAAATACAAAAATTAGCTGGGCATAGTGGTGGGCACCTGTAATCCTAGCTACTCGGGAGGCTGAGACAGGAGAATCGCTTGAACCTGGGAGGTGGAGGTTGCAGTGAGCCAAGATTATGCCACTGCACTCCAGCCTAGCAACAGAGCGAGGCTCCATCTCAAAAAAAAAAAAGAGGAGAGAATGAGAGTGCTAAATTATTTTTAAATCATGGCCAAAATAAAGTTGGAAAATAAAAATGTGAACAAATCTTCTAGAAGACCAAAAACAAAAGGACAAAAAAGGAAGAAAACAATTAAGAAATTAAAGGATATGATCTAGGAGGTCCAACTAACATAATAAGAATTCAAGGAAGAAAGAACAGAGAAAACGGAGGGTATAAAATTATCAATGAGTAACAGCAAACACTTCAGAACTGAAGGACTCATATGTCTGGAGTGAAAAGTTCTACTGTGTGCCCAGGGCAATGGATAAAATGCAGACCAAGACAATTGATCATGAAATGTGAGAACTTCAGTAAAGAAAAGAAGGTCATAAAAATTTCTACACAGAAAAACAGCAGGATTTCACCAATAGAAAATACAGGAGTGATGTCTACAAAATGTTGAAAAAAACACATTTTTAACATAGAATCCAATTGCAGTTAATCCATGCCTGAGACAAAAAAAGGTTCAAACAAAGGGCTGCCTCTGAATAGTATATAGAAAAGATTTCTGAATAGAAAATCTTAAAAACTAGCTTTTATCCCCGACTTTGATACTAAATGTAGAGACAGGCAAAAATTAGGGGTCTTCTTGTCATTCTTCTGAGACTCTGGAGCTCCTGAGACCAAAGCTTCTTTTTTGCTAACACCATTGAATCTGGGAATCAAGAAGCTGCACAAAGTTATAAAGATTGCCAGACTTCATGTTTCTGGGAAAAAAAGTACTATTTTTTTCATATAGCTGAGACCTCTGAAAAGGTGGGTCAATGGGCAAGATGCCATAAGAAATCAAAGTCAAATACTCATTCTGAAGTCAGTTTTGCTTAGACTGTATACTGCCACCAAATTTTTCAAGTCATCAGAAATATAGGTAAGAATGAGTGACTTTTTACTATTAACTAATGACCCACCATTCAACGATCTTGTATGACAAAGTAGAGGAGTATCTTATTTTTATGCTTATTAAATTACGATGGAAAATGTTCATTAACAATCTCATAATGAGCCATTCTAGATGCTTATTCTTACCTAAAAGGAATGAAACAAAAAATAACTAAACTAAAAAGATGAAGACAAAAGCCTTTCTTGGTATTATAGTATTCTTTTACAAAGGATGTGGTTTATCATAGTAATTGATTCCCTCTGTTACACTAGAGATACTATTATATTAAATGCCTAAAGGTTAAACTTAGGTAACAGTGGAGCTATAGTTCTTTCAGAAATAAAATAATTAAATAGCTATGTATGCCAAGAAACCTTACTTTGAACATTTCTATTGTACCGTCTCATTATTTCTGGCTGCCTGATTAGCAAGCAGTAAACTTGGGTAATAGCTTTCTTCTGATATCACTTCAAGTCTACTCTTGAGTTCTAGAATTACCCACACTACCAGGACTTGACTTGCACAATATGCTGAACTGTTTATAACATTAGGCTTTCCCCGCCTAATTCTCAAGACCATTTTGATAACTGGCTAAGACTGATAGTATCAACAAGTAAAAAATAATTATAATAATCATTCTTTCTTAAAATAAGATTTTCCAGAAACAGAAACTAAAACAGAATTCAGGCTAAGCTCCTAAATAGGCTATCTCAGGGATTCTCAGCTCATTCCTGATGAGGATAGATTGCTTTTTATTTCCCTTAAGTGTTCCATATTTATTTCATAAATATTACTTAACTATGTACCATGTGCAAAGCCCTGTGACAGTTAGCTAGTTACTGTGGAAGAAATAAGGGGAGTGGGAACATCTAGCTTTTTCCTTCAAGGGAGATGGGGGAATCTCTGGAAGTTAGTGTTGGGGCACCTACAGAGGAAATTTCTGAAAAGGAGGAGCTGAGGAAGGTTAGGATGAGGAATTAAGTTGTGAATAAAGGAAGGTCAGAGCAATGGTTCTTTTGATAAGATTGGAATGGGATTTGTTTTTAGCACTGCTCCCCTTTCTTAACAGTCCCCTTGAGCTATAAATAAATGTTAACTGGCAAAGTTCAAGTGGACAATAAGACTTTAGAATCTACTAGCTAACTGTGATCAATCTGTCATGGAGCCCAATATACAAGGAGAGGTTCTATTTCATCAAGAAATATGACTGCACTGTTAGTGGGCAATTGGTTGTTATGAAGGTCCAGCATTTATTTCTTCTTCCTTTTGGAAAATAACACGCTGATTTCCTTTGGGGAACATCCCCATGGTCAGATGGGACCACTGTGATTGATTGGTCCAGGAGAGGGTTTATACCCTTAATTATGTGGGAGCTACTAGAAAGAGATGCTCTCTTTTTTTGTTGGACATAAAAAACCTAGAAAGGTATGGCACTAGATTTCTGACACTGGTCTGTCTCATATGGACAGAGCAGTGAATGAAGCCAAAAATGGAGAGTTCTTCTGATATCAGGCATCAGGGAGAAAACAAAACAAAAGAATAAAAATGGAGTTCAGATACAGGACCCATAGACAGAGGAACTAAATCCTCACGTTCTAATTGAAACAGTAGCTATGGTCTACCTAAACCTCATGGGAACCACATTAAATGGTGGATAAAGCCATTAATATACCATATGTAGAAGAAATACATCCACAAGGACATCTTACCAAGTGTGAAAACAAGTGTGTAACAACCATTTATTGGTGTATAATATTATAATCCACAATGTCAGATTTTACTCTTTAAATTCACTAAGAAGCATTCTCAAAGGAATGGAAGAAACAGAGCTGGCTATCAGTTAGGGGAACTATTTGTGTAAATATAAGTAGAAACTTCAAAATAAATTTCTTAAAAGCAATTTTCACTTTCTGAAAGTTTATATGGAATTGGCAAATGACAAGGATTGTGATCATTGATACATGCAAGTCAACAAGCGAAACTAACCAAAAAGAGACAAACAGATACCAGAATAATGAGGCAGTTCTGATGACCAAAAAACACAACTTTACAAGACTGTTTGGGTAATTTATTTTGACTGGTAATACATTATGTCAGTTTATTTTATTTAAGCCACAGCAACGTTTGTCTTCCTGACCATAGTTATTGCATTCCAGAAAAGTACAATATGAAGTTTCAGACTAGTGCTGGGCTTAGTCACACACAGAGCTGTAGTAGGTTTTCTAAGCCCCTGCTCACTGTGTTTCACAAAAATCTCATCCCTTCTGCCCTCCAATCTCTAAATACACATCCAAGCAAATCACACCAAAGCATAATCATTGAAGAACACCATAACTTGCCAATTAAAACTTGGCAAACAGAAACATTGAAGCAAAACTGAGAAAAAAAATCATATAATTATCTTAGAAGAAAGCTTTTTTCTTAAATATTATTTTTCTTCCCATTCAGCATGCACAGAAGCAACCTTTGAGCACTAATGTGTTCCTTTTTAACCTTTGCCTGTTTGTTTCAAAGACAAGAGGAGAAGAGTCTGCTTAAAAGCCAAATACACTGATAAATGTTTACTGATAAAATCTTCCAGATGGGACTACTTTCAAGGAAGGTCAATTACAAGCCTTGTGTCTCTCCTTTTAATGATATCCTTTAATGATTCCCTTCCTCTCCTAGAAAATTAAGTCACAAAGGCAACTTAGGCTGAGAGTGACCCGGTAATCCTCATAATCACATTGCAATGACAGACAAGAAGATCAAAGTACAGGTGCAGTGAGAAATAGGGTTTTACATCCTATTATAAAATGTGAACTTGCTATTAACCAAAGATCAAATGTACCTCCAACTCCCAAATTCTCAACTTCCAATACTTTTTAAATTCTGTGGTTTTCTGGATTAATAAACTTTCCCTAATATTCCCCCTTCCAATTTGTGCTAAACATTGATGGTTTTTTCTTCACATATGGTGATTATGTTTTCATATATGCAATAACTAACTAATTTTAGAAATTTGGTAAATTGTGTTGAAACTCTAATAGCACTAAGAAGTTCCCAACCTAGTTGGTAAGCTATTGTCTCCAATACTGCAAAGAGAAAATCTAGCAATGGAAATTACATAAAGATAACGTGATGCTAATATGCCAGTTAAAAAGTGAATTAGGCATCTAGTAATGGCTTTAATAAGAAAGAGGTTTATTTTTATCTCATATTAAGAAAATCTAGGCTGGGCATGGTGGCTCATGCCTTTAATCCCAGTTGGGAAGCCAAGGCAGGAGGATCACTTGAGTCCATTAGTTTGAGACCAGCCTGGGTAACATAGCGAGACCTCATATCTACTAAAAATTAAAAAAAAAAATGCTGGGTATGGTGGCATGCACCTGTGGTCCCAGCTACTAGGGAGGCTGAGGTGGGAGAATTGCTTGCATGCAGGAGGTTAAGGTTTTGACAAGTCATGTTTTCTCATCTGCAAAATAGTGATAATAAAAATACTTAACTTGTAAAAAAAAAAAAAAAAAAAAAAAAAAGGAAAAAGAAAAGTAAAGAAAATCTAGAAACAGGTCAAGGTTGGAATGATCCTTAACATATGCCTTCCATTCTCAATTTTGCCATTTAGGTTGCAAGATGGGTACTGATGCTCCAGCCAGCACCAGCACGGAATCACTACTACACAAACAGGAGGAGGAGTAAAAGTGAGTGCTTCTAGGCAGGAGCTCCCTCTGCTATCACGTAGCTGGCTGCATCAATCTCTTAGAAAGTCTGAGAAATGCAATCTTTGGACTAGGCAGATGTCACCAAATATAATTAAGATTCACTCAGTCATCTTTATTATATTGGTTACTAAATGAACAAATCTGTAAGGATATTCAGTTGGCACCAGCAGTATTTATCACACCATAGAATCACTGATTTCTCAATACTGGATGGAATTTGGTCTAATCCCTTACTTACAGAAAGGGAAACGGAGAGCAGAAAGATTATGAAATGTCCCTCAAGGACAAAACTGGTTAGCCAAAGAACTAGGTGCAGAATTCATACCCTTGATCTATCAGTAAAGATCCAGTTCTTTACTGACAAAGCAAACTTCAGTGAGGTCAGCCCAGGAAATTCAGCTAACCAACATGAATAAATAACACGTCTTACTACCTGGGTCAGACCCTGTGACTCACACTTCAGGCTTTACAGTCATAACTGCTCATACGCTGTAACATCCACCCTCTTTGGTTATAAAGTGAGAATCACCATATTCACCACAAGTCATGTACATGTTTACATGGCCACTAAATAACCAACAAAATGAGAGATGTGCCGCAAAATGTGACAGTACGAGTTACTGTTTGTAAAAGAGAAGAATGTTCCACACTCACGGGTAAAAATTGGTACTTGAACTTTATGAGTGACTCTAGATCTTTTATGGTGGTGGCTTTTTAAATACAGACAAACACATGATTATGGTATCTCCCAAAACTGACATTCTCAAAATAACATCCACCATTATACAAAGGAAGTTTGAATGTTTTGAGGCTTTTTTGCTTATAAGCCATTGCTCTTACCTCTTATCTCTTCGATTATGGCCATCACTTACTTCCTCAGACTCCACCCAGCTGCATTCTCAACAAACCACAGTCCAGGATCAGAACTTCTATAATGCATATGCTTCCTTCAGCACTTTGAGATACATTAGTAGGCCCTGCTCTTATGTTTTACTTCTTTTATGTTTCAAGCTTCTTGAGGGCAGGGCCAATACTTTCTTTATTTTCCATAACACCCCTCATGTGAAAAAGATTCTAGCATTCTTTCACAGTGTCATGCTTAGAACATTCCAGTATTTTCCCAACCTATCTCCCTAACTGCTTCCAGTGGTTCCACTGACTCTATTCTTTCACCCTTACTCACAACATGGATTACTCGAGTGATTGCTCAAAAATACGGAGCAAAGCAAGCCACATTTCTACATCTTTGGCAGTGTGCCACTGTCTATAAACTTTTTAATAAGGTTGCCCTGACTTGCTTTCTCATGTAGTCTTATTCCTTGCCATTTCCTCTGTTTGCACCCTACATACTGTAAGTTACTCTGAAATATTCATCTTTTTCTACATGCCTGTGACTTTGTACATGTAGTTCCCTTTGTCTGAAATGTCCTTTCTTCTTTCCTGTATGGAGATTCCAAATGACCTCCAAGGTATATGTCAATTATTATCTATGAAAGGTTTTGCTATATATATCCAGTATTTTCTAGGGGATGGGAAGCTTAAAAGATAACTTGAGCATTACTCTACACACACTTCCATTATGACATCTTAGTCTATTTGGAAAACTCCACTCATATAGAAAATGTGTTTATTTCAGTTCACTGTGGATACAGGTTCTGATGCACAGGAGCTACTCAATAGTTGCTGAATGAATGAATGTCAGCTTTCCTAAATAGACTTGAATGACTGTCTTGAGAGTCTAACTGCTTGTCATAATACATCTTGTCTCATTTGATTCTAGTTCCGCAGAGGCTAGCATAGTACTTCGATGTAAAAATTGTTATATCTCTTTTGTTTTTCCAGTTAATCACTGGAGACCAGGGCTGCCCTTTCAATCGGAAATCTAATATCTCTCTTTTTGAAAACTACCCCTCTTTCAAATAGCTCAAGAACCTCAGGGATTATTCAGTCTAAAGCGGAGTCTTGCTTCTAAACTTCAGGTGTAGAGAGGATGGCAATTGGTATGAAGGCTTCTGCCACAGCCATGTGGTATCACAGTGAACTATGGTCCTGTCCAGTCCTGTGTCCTTGCTGGTTTGGGTCTCCATGCCCAGCCTTGGATTCCAAGAGTTCAGCTCTTTGATTTAACTCATTTAGTACAGATCAACCCTCACTCAACAATCTAAGATGCTCTTGAGCAGGCAGCTTAGGTTTCCCCTTCCTCTACACAGATACATTAATTCCTCTAGGGCCCACTGTATCAGTATTCTCTCCCGACAATACACCATGGGACTTCCCTGTTTCATCCATTCTCATGGGTTTCCTTTGTGCTTCTAATTGTGGGAGAAAGTGAGAAAGTCTTTTTTCCTGGTAGACTCCTGAATTCTTAGGTAATTTGGTTCACTCTATCCTCAAACTGTACCAAGAAGAGGGGTAGCTTTTAATAAGAAGGGGGAAATTTTGTCACACTCTTTCTCCAAAGAAAAAGATGACTATAGGCCTTATGTTTATATAGCTAAGGGAGTCCACTTAATGGTTTTTCCAAAAATAATAAATACACAAACCCCTAGTAGGTTTTCCAACAGTAGAGTCAGAAGTGGAGAGTCAGAATTTCTGCCTTTCCAGGCACCCTCTTACATAGGCATGGTAATGTTTATTGAAATTCACTATAAAGGCAAAATTGGATGAGGACAATTGAGAAACTCTTGTCCTAAATCTTTAACTGACTGGTCAAGGAAACAGTGAGTCTAATAATAAACTTTCTTTTTTTTTTTTTTTTTAAGTGCATAGCCCTACCAATCCAATTAGACAAAAGAGATTCATTCCAAAGGAAAGATCTGGCATTTCAGGATCACATTTAAGTAGGAGAGGATGCATACAATAATAATACATTTCAATTAGATGACAAAGTCAGCCATAGGACACAGTACCAGTAGTGTCTTTTCCACTAAGAATTGGGGAAGGGAGGCTTAAAATTCACCTTATGTTTGTTTCACAAATATGCCAGGGAATCCTTCCTTCAACTGTGCCCATCGAGTTGAGCTACATACATACAACATAATCCAGGAAGACCACCCCAAACTGAGGCTTTATTTACTAATTTGCATTGCCTCTAAAACTGTAAATTTTTTCCCTACTTTTTTTTTTTTTTTTTTTTTTAGACAGAGTTTTGCTCTTGTTGCCCAGGCTGCAATGCAATGGTGTGATCTCGGCTCACTGCAACCTCCACCTCTTGGGGTTCAAGCGATTCTCCTGCCTCAGCCTCCCGAGTAGCTGGGATTACAGGCATGTGACACCACTCCCGGCTAATTTTGTATTTTTAGTAGAGATGGGATTTCTCCATGTTGGTCAGGCTGATCTCAAACTCCTGACCTCAGGACCTCAGGTGATCCGCCCGCCTCGGCCTCCCAAAGTACTGAGATTACAGGCGTGAGCCATCACGCCCAGCCCCTACATTTTTAATGCCTCTAAAATCCAGATATGTTTTTATAATCAATGGCACCTTGGACTTGATGAAATAAAGTAATCAAATAGTTTTAATAAATCAAATACTTTTAAAAATATAAACAATTTAAAAATTGTTCTAAGACCCAGGTTCCAACCTCAGGATCTGGATGTGACCATAATGCTATATTAGCATATAAAAGCAGAGACACAGACAATAGTGGTAACCCTTCAAAGGGGAAAAAGCCTGTCAGCTGAAGATGATAGAGGAACCCACTGCTTCTCAAAGGGGGTTCCCCATCCAGCAGTTCATCAGCATCGGCATCACTTGGGAACTTGTAAGAAGTAAAATTCTCAGGACCCACCCCAGAAGTACTGAATCAGAATTTGTGGGGCATAGGGCCCTGTAATCTGTGTTTTAAAAAGGGCATGAGTTTGAGAACCACTCATATAGTAGCTAAATAAAGAAGATACTTGGTCAGTATACACTTGGCATACCTAGGGGAGGGGCAGCATAACACTTAAAAGCCAAGTGTTAAGACTACCCTAAAAGGAGGAATCTGAAAACCCAATGCAGGAAAGCTCTTTAAAGTCTACAGTTCCTAGTTTCTGACTCCATATATGTCAAAGCAGCTTCTAATTAGAAGTTTGTTTCCCAAGGGGCTCAACTACAAGGACAGAATGAACTGATCTGGCCAATATGGTATCTTGTCTCCTTGTCAATATATTTCTCACTATGAATTTTCTAATTCATGTTCTTGCTCTTCCATAAAGTTCATGAGTTCTGAGTGTCAGTAATAGCACCTGATCTAATTGGGTTCTGAGAAAATCAATTCTGAACCTGAAAAACTAAAGGTCAGTCTTTGAAATTTGTGTATATTACAAAGACCCAGTCCAAAAGGGCCCAGTACATACCTAATACTCATTTAAATGGAGTATTTACCGGGTCAAGAGAAGTGAAAAATTAAGGGCAATTAGGTCAAGATTGCAAACTAGCAATCCTCAGGCCAGATCTGGCCCACAGATGTGGCTTGTTTGGCCCACACACATTGTTCAAAAATGTGAAGTTTCACATTAAATATTGGATTTCTTCAGTCTTAAAAAAGCAATAAAAAGATTTGACAATAGGGAGCCCACATCCTGGCACTTGAGCACTTGCCTGGAGCTAGGCAGAAGCTGTCTCCTTTAAACAGGTTGTAGCTTCCAGGCCACCCCAGTCCCAGGAATCCTTACTGACTTCTGGCTGGCAAGCTTCTCCCTTTATGTGAATATGATCTGTCTGACCCCTGGTACATATGAGTTTGAAGATCATTGATTTACATAATCATTTTTCATGGAACTGATCTTTAGACTGATTTGAATAAAATGAATTACTCAGAAAATTAGCTATATTTTGTACCTTTATAGCTATTTGTATGTGTGAGTAGGGATGTAGAGGTTAGTTATTTTTAAAAACAGACAGTGGTGAAGGCAAAGGTTGCCAGGTAGAGTATAAAGAGTACCAGCCTGTGCTGTCTAGATTTGGATTTGCCGCTTACTAAATGTAAAACTGTCCCTCAGCCACGGTTTACATATCTACTAATGGGAATGATAATATCTACTATGCACAGGGTTTATGGTGATAACTGACTTAGATATGTTCAAGACTGTATAGAACCTCAAAAATGTTAATTGAATTAAATTTTGATGGTTTTTTAATCTGAATTTTACTTTAGAAATTGTTCCTAACAGATTATAAACTTTCGGAAAAAAAAAACCAATCAAAATTAAACCTCAATAGTCTTACATTGTGATAAGACAATGGAATTAACATTTATTGACTGTAAACTATGAACCAGATAGTATGCTGGGTGCTTTAAATACATTGTCTCATGGAACCCATAAATAATTACTATGAGTTAGTATTATCTATCTTTTACACATTAAAAGCCAGGGCTAGAAAAGTTTAGGTAATTTACCAAAGTCACACAGTAAGCATTGGATAACCAAGGTCCATCTTACTCCAAAGCCCTTACATGTGTGATTACTGTAGTGTTTCTCAAACTAGCCTGATTATATGAATCATAGGCTAGTAGTTAAAAATATAAGCTCTCCTATTTATTTCCAAGCTTACTGAATCAGAATCTAAAGGGATACATAGCCTTGAAATGTGCCACATTTTACCACGGCCCATGTAATTCATAATAGCAGCAAGGAAACTGCTTAAGCTGTTAAGAATCAGAGTAAGTAGAAAAAGAATTACTTTGTGTTATACTCAATAGAAGAAAGGAAAGAAAGGGGGAAACTAGGAAGAAAAGAAGGGAAGGAGAGGGAGGAAAGAAGGAACAAAGGAAAGAGGGAAGGAGAGAGGAAAAGAAAGAAAGGAGGGAATGAAGGAGACAGGCAGAAAAAGATCCTGGAGCTAAGGCCTATGGCATTTGAAGGATGATGTGAATGCACTTACTAGATGGATGCTTTCTTTCTAACTGCACCCAGCCTGTTTACTGCAAACATAAGGGATCAACCAACAGGAAGCTCAGCTTGCCACTGCAGAGGAGTAAAGCACTTTGAACTACAGGCATCTTGTACACCCAAATTACATACTGTGATACACATAGTATTTGAGCTGTTCCGCAAGACAGAAGCCAATTATTCTTGGCACGTACTTCTGTCGTGCTATCCAAATCACCATCCCTCACATGTGGATCTGTGCCACATCAAACGCACCAAGTCATAAATTCCTTAAACTCTTCGAGATGAAAGTCAAATGTTGGAGAAAAAGGATAGTCTGGTACATACACCATAGAGCCGAAAAGATGTGTGCTTAACTTAGAACTGCTGGATCTACTATGAGAAACCGGGGCAGCAAAATTCTGCCTTAGGAACTTTTCAGACTTTTGTAAACTGAATTTTTCCAATGTAATTCAGTATTATCATTGCCTTTTCAAATCTTAGTTATTTCATTTATTGTGTTCATCTTAAAATAATTTATTTTCCAGCCTCTCCCTTTAAATGTTTTTAAGCACAGTGGAAAAACATAGACACTAAAACAAGGAGAAGAGGCCGTAGATACCATCAAATTCTATTGAGAATCACAGAAACCATGCATATGTCCTGAATGGTAGTATGATTTGATAATCAGATCAATTAGTTAACCCATTCCTCTTACCCCTTACAAATCCTGAGGTTACGGGATTTAATCAAAACTGTCAGGTGATATGAAAATAGAAATCTAATGATAACTGTTGTTAATAGTAGTATAAAGAATTTAAAACGTAAATCCTGCAAGATTAAAAAGCAGAAAGTGGGGTATTAGATGCACCATATTTGTGCTTCTTAAGCTTTAAATATGCTGTGGAAACTCCTAGAAATCTTGTGAAATTGCAGATTCGGATTTAGTAGTACTGTATTTCTGAGTTCCAAGGTTCTGATTTCTAACAAGTGCCGATGTGACTGGCCCAGGGGTCAGGCTCAGTAGCGAGTGAATCAATTTAAGAAGGCTCACATTGGAGGAGTTCTAGAGACATGACACAATCTCCCCATAGGAGGGAGTGTGACCTAACACTAGTATTACCTAGAAAAAATGCAAAGATGAAAGACAGATGAAAGTGTTCATTTAAGTGTCCAGTTTCTCCGGAAGAAATGGGTTACCTATGAAACAGAAATATAATCTTATTTTTGTTTTAATGTGAGAAGAATTCTAAGAAAGTAAACAGATTTACAATCAATACATAATTGGGTTTCTCAAACTTAAGAATCTGATGAGGATACTGGATCATCTACCCAGAAAAATACAGATAATGTACATGCACACACTATACATGCACATCTGTATACAGTTTCAGGAAGTTCACTGAGTTTCCTTTGGAAAGGTATGAACTACCTAAAGGCTCATATCACAATTTAAGACTACCAATGCACATGTGTAGCTGGTACAGAGGAACAACTTGCAGTTTTAAGACTAATTGATAGAGGGGGCAATTTAGAATCTGCTTATGTGTTTGACTGATGACATTATTGCACAAAGGCTTACGATTTCTCAGTCACTTCTGTAAAATATAAACTGGTTGAGATGTACATTTTTCCAAGGTAAGACATTAAGCATCTTCATATTAGGTAGGAAAAAACCCACCATGTTAAAAAGTTAAATATATACTACTTCGGAAAAACACAAGACAAAAATCCAGTTTTGAAAATGACTGCACAGTACAGGGGTTTCTGAAGATGTAAAGGGCAATTGTTGTTTTATGCTGGTAGCATACATCAGCTTTTTTTCTCCAATACTTTTGAACAACCCACCACCTGCCTTTTTAAACTAGTAAGAAATTATGATTATTTAGAGTTGTCCTTTAAAAGCCATAGAAAACAAGTTAATGTTTTTTCAAAAAACAGTATTGATCACCCAATCTTAGATAAGCAACTTAAAATCTAGAAAGTGAGCTACATCTGTGTGTGTATGCATGTGTGTGTGTAAAGTTATATGTCAAGACATAATATGAAATATAGACATAATGCTATGAGAGTGCTGAGGGCTTTTTTCTTTTCTTTTTTTTTTTTTTTTTTTGAGCTGGAGTCTTGCTCTTTCATCCAGGCTGGAGTGCAGTGGTGCAATTTCGGCTCACTGCAAGCTCCACCTCCTGAGTTCAAGTGATTCTCCTGCCTCAGCCTCCCCAAGTAGCTGGGACCATAGGTGCATGTCACCACGCCCAGCTAATATTTGTGTTTTTAGTAGAGATGGGGTTTCGCCATGTTGGCCAGGCTGGTCTCGAACTCCTGACCTCTGGTGATCCACCTGCCTCGGCCTCCCAGAGTGCTGGGATTACAGGCTGAGCCACCGCAACTGCCTAGTATGTCATTTCTTAGATATGCATCCAATGATGGACCACAAATTCTCACGCCCACCACCACCACCACAAGTCTACCACCTCCACTAAACATCCTTTTAGCAGTAGGGCTTATTGGCCACTGCTCCAGGCATTTTATGTACACAGTATTATATGTCTTTTAACCATCCTGGCTATATTCAAAGATAGGTCATATTAATATTTCCATTTTAAAGTTAAGGAATCCAAGACAGAGAGTTCAAATAATTGAACAAAGGTCACACAGAAAGTGAGAGGTAGATCTAAGATTATCCCCAGACAACCCAACAGCCGAATCCTGATCTCAGCTACATGTTCTGTACTAATGGGCCGCAGTGTCAAACTCCCCGTGAGTTCACACAGGTCACCTGGAACCCAACAGCCAAATCCTGATCTCAGCTACACATTCTGTGCTAATGGGCCGCAGTGTCAAACTCCCCATGTGTTCACACAGGTCACCTGGAACCCAACAGCTGAATCCTGATTTCAGAGTGATTCTCCTGCCTCAGCCTCCCACGTAGCTAAGATTACAGGCACTCGCCACCACGCCTGGCTAATTTTTGCATTTTTAGTAGAGACAGGGTTTCATCATGTTAGCCAGGCTGGTCTCAAACTCCTGACCTTCAGTGATCTTCCCGTCTCAGCCTCCCAAAGTGCTGAGATTACAGGCATGAGCCACTGCACCCGGGAGGAGTGACTATTTCCAGCATGAGATAATAGGGATGTATGAAGGGAATCACTGAGGTAGCTCTGAGCTGGATTCAGGAGGAGTAGGATTTCAATAGACAGAGAAGTAGAAGAGGGACATTTCATGTAAAGGGACTCTCAAAAGCAAAGCATTATAGAGTGTAAGAGTGGAGGGAAGCATATGCTGTTTGGTCCAAGAAGAGGATGATATTTCATCATACTTGTAATATTACTACTTGTATAGGCTCTTCTTGACTTGGTTTGCTTTAACCAATAGAACACACAAAATTGGCCAAGTGCCAGTTCTAGGCTTAAACTTTAAGAAGGCCTGGCTTTTGTGCTCTTGGCAGCCCTGTGTTGCCAGGGAAGAAATTCTGACTACCTTGCTGGAGAGTTCACATGAGGAATTCACATGGAGAGAGAGAGGAAAGCCCTGAGACTACATGAAGAAAGACAGAAGCCACGTTATCTCAGCTGAGCCCAGCCTCCAGTCTACTGGCCAAGTGACTGCAGCCATATTGGGGACCATGGGTAAGACCAGCAGAACTCCCCCCGGCTGATCCCAGCACAGACTGCAAAATAGAATGGTTGTGTTTCAAGACATCACTTTCTGAAATAGTTTGTTATACAGCAATAGAAAACTGAAACTGAGTGTTTACCAACATTTTAAATCACTACTGCCTTTTGATAAATACAAAACGCATAAACCCAACTGGAGCTTCAGATGTAGCACTGTCCTTCTACACTTACTAGTCATGACTTATTTTGAATTTTATTATTTTGTATCCTAATCCTAAATTTTGTTTAGGATACAAAGCTCTAGGTTTCTTCTTTTTACAAATGAAAACTATTATAAAAGTAAATAACCATTAAAAACCATTCCCTACATCACCTCTTCTATTTCTCCCCCTTAATAGCAGCACTTTAGATGGATTAGTGCACATGTGTATGTGCACACATGTATGTATATGTGTGCATGGTAATATTTGGTCATAGGGAAGATTAAGAAAAGGATTAGGGCTAAAAGGCTGAACATAGGGTGAGTTTCTGTGTTTATCTTCTGTTTTAGAGGGAACCTAGGACGGTGTTTCTCAAAATCCTTAACTTAAAAAATATTGGCCAGGTGCAGTGGCTCCCACCTGTAGTCCCAGTATTTTGGGAGGCGAAGGCGGGCCGATCGCTTGAGGTCAGGAGTTCTAGACCAGCCTGGCCAACGTGGCAAAACCCCGTCTCTACTAAAAATACAACAACAACAAAAAATTAGTCAGGCATGGTGGCAGGTGCCTGTAATCTCAGCTACATGGGAGTCTGAGACAGGAGAATCGCTTGAACCAGGGAGGCAGAGGTTGTAGTAGTGAGTGGAGATCGTGCCACTGCACTCCAGCCTAGGCAACAGAGTGAGACTCCTTTTCAAAAAATGCAAATGAAAATTAAAAAAAATTAACAAATTCATAGGAACCGTGTGTGTGTGTGTATGTGCTGTAGGCCTGCCTACCCATATTGAAACAAATTTATAAAAGTTTTTCCCTATGTGTGATACATTCTCATTTATTTCTACTCTATTCCAGTTCCTTTTTTCTTACTGATAGTTGTGACTCACTATATCAATTTCATAATGCACATAGAGGTTGAGACCCTCAGATGAAAAATACTGTCTTATGGGGCATTAATCATTTAAAAACATTTGTTAAATCCTGTATGTGCCATACATTGTTCTAGTCCCTTGGATAAACCAGTGATAAAACAAATACAGTTCCTTCTTTCATGGACAAAATAGTCATTAAACAGCAATCACAACAAAATATGAACAAAATATGATTTGATTGCATTCATAATAAATGCTGAGAAAGAAAAGTATGGGTGCTATGAGAAGCTCTGATAAGGAGACTTCACTGAATCTGGAGCATTTAAGTGGATCTGTTCATGGATGCCAAGTTAAGGAAAGCCCAAAGTAATAGAGGTCAGTCTCTAGAACATTTCTGGTCTGCCAAGGGCTAGCAGAGGACAACTGCAGGTGGCTGCTGAACAAGCCAAGTGGGGTGTAAGCTGGGCTGACACTCCGCCCAATCCTAAAGCTGGCTTTAGGGGCTGGTGCATGCTGTAGCCTGTTGGGCCCAGCTCATATGAATCCTTTCCAACAATTTTTGGCTTGTGGGATCTAGAGAGGAGAGGTCAAGGAGCAACAGTGAAGTGTCTCCCTTACAGTCCAGAAGTAAGAGAAGTAAAATCATTTACCATCTTTCAGGGGCAAATTATGAAATCCATCTAGAGTTACGAAAAACTGTGTCCAAGAGACTCCCAGGCTGGACGCTGAGAGTAATTACTTGAAGGTATTAACATATTTGGAAAAAGAAAGTTCCCATTAGAATAAGGGTGGTTGGCAAGTAAATCAAAGACAAAGGAGACTTGACTTGTGCTGCCCATAGAGGGAAGGAGTGCCTGTATGAGCCTCAAGAGTGTGTGCCCATCCTCCTGTGATCTCCCTACTGCTCACATGGATGTCCTAGGTCCTCAAAAACCATGACCACTCAGCCTTCTGATCATATGTATATTTGTCTATTCTAAATCCATGCTACGTACTATTTAGCGTTCTGAACTTACCCACAGAAGGAGAAAGTGTATGCTGGCAAGGCCAAAACACTTTGTAGCTTTTAAGGAATCAGCTGATACTCTGGCTTTAAGGTTCTTGTGAGCTTTTGAGAGTTGGAATCAGCTTATTCAAAGGCTGTGACAAGATCACCTTTCTGAGACTGCATGGTTGAGGATAGACTCTGGAGTATAACTAATTCTCCAAGGAAAACACTACTCTGTAAGGACCTGTCTGGGTAACCAACTGTCTTTCCCTAGGCGATACTCCTAGGTAACCCCTAACCTCCAACTACACACCATTTTAAATTTTAAATTTCTACAAGGTAGCAGCTCCAGCATATACACAGCAGATAGTTAACTAACTGTTGATGAACACTGCCTAGGCATTGTTTCAAGCACTATGTAGATTATCTCATTTAATCCTTATACCAAGGGAGGTGCTATTGGTATTCCTCTTTTACCACTATGAAAACTGAGGTTAGTTGAGCATGGTGGCTCATGCCTGTAATCCTAGCATTTTGGGAGGCTGAGGCGGGTGGATCGCTTGAGCTTAGGAGTTTTGAGACCAGCCTGAGCATCATGGTGAGACCCTATGTTTACAAAAGATACGAAAATCAGCCAGGCATCGTGGTGCGTGCCTGTAGGCCCAGCTACTTGAGAGGCAGAGGTGTGAAGATTGCTTGAGCCCAGGAGGCAGAGGCTGCAGTTAATTGAGATGGTGCCACTACACCCCAGACTGGGCGACAGAGCCAGACCCAGTCTCAAAAATAAAAAGAAAAGAAAAGAAAAGGAAACTGAGGTTAGGAAGCACAAGGTTTCACAGCTAGTAAATGGCACGGCTGGGATTCAGGGCAGCCTGATTCTAGACTGGAACCTTTAACCAATTTATGACATTGCTCCTGTCAGTGCCTCTACACCCAAGAGGATTTGAACTATGTCAAAAAGTCCATTTGTACCTAAACTGTGGCCTGCAAAGTTACTTTTCTTTAAAGGGAGAGAGGGAACAAATGACCTCTATCTGTATGCTCTGATAATCTATACACCTTTCTTGGTGTCTCATAGAACTTCAATGTTTTCTCCCATGGGATATTCAACGCTTCATGCAAACTAGTGAGAAGTGGCTCAGTTCTCTACCCCAAATCTCACCTTTTCTTCTTCTGGCTTTTCTGTGGTCTCACTGGGAATAGTTCCTGCAGATTTTCAATTTGCCTCCTTCCAGGCTATGACTATGCAAGCATGATCCTGGAATTGCAGAATGGTCAGCAAACTGCTGGCTTATTCTCTGGGGAAACTCTATAGTTTTCTAGGGAGATCATAGAAAGCTATTTAGGATCCCACTTTCAAATAGGCTCTTGAGGTTATGATTGTTTCCTGGATGCTTTCTATTGTGCAACTGCCCTAATGTACAACTGGCCATTTATACAAATTCAATTTATAACTAAGACATTGTTTTGAGAAAAAAAAAAAGCCATCCTTTTTGTCTTTTAAGAAACTTACAACGGGTGGGATGTTTGAATGTGTTCTCCACCTACATTTTTGTATTATAAATCTCAAGGGGAATGAGGCAGAGACCAAAGCCACAGCTTTCCAAGACCACAGAGCTTGATGTTCTTGACGTTCCTGATCTTGTAAGTGAAACTCTCAATTATTTGGCAATGAAAAGAAGGCTCGTAATGGGAAATCAAAGAAGCTAAATCATCTGTGTAACAGAAACTGAGTAAACTGAGAATTCATTTATTCAAGAATGTATTGAGCAACCTAGGATGGCTGAGGCACTGTTGTGTACATATATCTGTAACGGTGAACAAAATAGGTGAAGATCCTTCCCCATGGTAGCTCACAGTCTAGTACAGGAGAGAGATAATAAATAATAGATATAGTAAATTATGTGTTAGAAGGACAGACATGGTATGAAACAAACAAGCACACATACATACAATAGAGCAGACATTGAGAATGGTATTAATGTGGGATGCAGTTAAAAAATGGGATGGTCATGGATGGCCTAATCGAGAAGATGAAACACAAGCAAAGACTTAAAGCAATGGAATTAGCCCTAAGATATTGAGGGAAAGAGCGCTTCGTGCAACACCAAGGTCTTAAGATGGAAGTGTGACTGAAGTGCTTGAAGCAGTAAGGAGGCTAATGGGCTGGAGCTGAGTGAGTGAGAGAAAGAAGAGTAAAAAAGAAGACCAGAGATGAAACAGGGGTCAAATTGGGCTAGATGTGGGCCGCAATACTCACTTTTAACTCTGAGGGAAATGGGAGCCATTGCAAGATTATGAGCAGAGGAATGACATGATCTGCACTGACTGCTGTCTTTTGAATGACTGTAATGCAGCAAGAGGAGATGCAGGGTCTCCCACTAGACAGCCACTGCAACCATACAAGCCAGAGAAGATAGTGGCTTGCAATAAGATAGTAATGATGGAGATGGTGACAAGGACGCTAGGCTCTGGGTATATTTTGAGATCAGAGGCTTTAGGAGTTCTAATGTATTAGATACGAGATGTTCTAAAAAGAGTAGACACAGGGATATTCTCAAGCTTTGGCCTGAGCAACTGAGATGAAGAAGCTGTGGTTAGAGCAAATTGTGTGGAAGGCAGTTGGGGAAATCTATAATTCAACCCTCCTGCCCTTCCTTCCTCCCTTCTTTTTACCCTTCCCTTCCTTTTTTCTTTTTCTTTTTCTTTTCTTTTCTTTTTTTTTTGAGACAGAGTTTCACTCTTGTCGCCCAGGCTGGAGTGCAACGGCGCGATCTCGGCTCACCGAAGCCTCCGCCTCCCAGGTTTAAGCGATTCTCCTGCCTCAGCCTCCCAAGTAGCTGGGATTACAGGTATGCACCACCACGCATGGCTAATTTTTGTATTTTTAGTAGCGACGGGGTTTTTCCATGTTGGTCAGGCTGGTCTCGAACTCCCGACCTCAGGTGATCCAACCGCCTCGGCCTCCCAAAGTGTCTACCCTTCCCTTCTTCCCTCCTTGTTCTCTTCCTTCCACCTTCCCTCACTTCCTCCTTTCCTTCCTTGCATGCACACCTGCAAATGCCAGACATTATACCCAGTGACACAACAGATACAAGGCATCTTCGCTAGCAAGCTGAATATGAATAATAAAATAGGGGTACAGAAGTGGAATTGACGGTAGGGGACCTCCTATATTCTATTATTTCTTTCTTAAAAAGTTAGATTCTGATATGAGCAGACTTGAATAATTCACATTTCTGAACCATAATTCTGAAAATATATCAACATTTGCATGTTGATTCTTCTTCAAAAATCATGTTAAACCTAAACTAAGGATTCCATTACTACATTGATGGTATGTTTTTTGCCTACTCTATTATCAAAAACATATCAACAACCCAAAATAATCACTGACATGAATGAAACATTCATTACTACCTCTTAGAAATTGTGTCTTTTTTGTTTCTCTACGCACTATCCATCAAAAGTTCTGACAACTTAGCTAACTAACTATATTAGTTATTGGTTTTGTTCTAAGAAACATAAAGCTAAGTGGTACACTCTGGCAGAAAGGATGTCCTAGGGTACAACAAAAGGCAGATTAGCATTGTGTTAGGTGACCAATCTTGGAAATAGACGGCCAAAGTTGGACTCCTGGCTCTGTTTCTTATTACTTGTGTGACCCTGGCCTAGTATTTCACTCCTCCAGGTCTCAGTTTCCACAACTATGAAATAAACTTTCCCTGCAATCTCCTACCCAGCCTTTCCTAATGAAATAAAAACAATAATGTATCCAATCTCACAGATTTATGGTGAGGATTATGCAAAGTCCTTAAAGAGTGTGGCACATGGTAAGCTGTCTATAATTGGCATTACATATTGAGATATTGAGTGTAACTAGGCCATTGTTACTGCTACTACCATACACCAGAAAATTCTCTCCTCCCTTTCCAAGAGTTCATTTTTATCATTGATATTATATGCCCTTTTTGGGGTCATTTTCACTAGCCATTTCTTTCTTACGAAAAAAGCAACAAGAGAAATAAAGTTGCAAAGATGATGTAAATGTTTAACATTATTGGTTAAATAACTGTTAGAACATGAGGAACTACAAAAAGAATTTTGAACTATACTTTGATGTAGAAATTTTTTTTTTTGTTAAATGGGAAAAATGTGTTACAGCAGTAAGTCACCAAATATTATGATCCCTTTAAATATACATAAGTATATATAATATACATATATATGTATATTATACATATACATATAAATGTATATATAAGTATACAAACATTTGGAAGGATTTAAAGTATATACTAATGGTGGCAATCCTTACATGGATAAATTTATAGCATTTTGATGCTTTTATGACATATTTTTATTTTATTTTCTGAACATGATAACTGGGTAGTGTCACCAACTGAGATATATAAGGAGGCACAAATGTAGTGGAAAAGCTAAATTTAAATTTGGATGTGAAGAATTTGATAAAACCATGGGATACTCAGTTGGGAATTTCCAATAAATATTGGGGCTCCGAGCTTTGTAGAAGAGGTTAAGATGGATTTCTATATAAATTTAGGGGCTTTCAGCAAACAAGTGGTAATTAAAATAAGAACGCACAAGTCAGTCTTGGAAGACACACAGAGTGAGGAAAGCAGGGACTGAAAATGGAATCCTGGGAACCCCAGGTCAAAGGAAGGGTTGAGGGGAAAGAAAAGAAAGAGTGTATAACCTCAAGCAAAGATGGAAAGGTTTTCGAGGAGGATAGACTGGCAATTGACTTAGAGAAGCTTGATGAGAAATGAACTGAAAAATATCTACTTGGTTTGGCAATTGGGAGATCAGAGGAACTACAGCAGTAGTTGCAACAGAGTGGTGGGGCTGCAAGCTGACTTCCAGGGGGTGGAGGAGTAAGTAGGGGGAAAAGAAAATGAAAATGATAAGTGTAAACTTTCTAGAAGTTTGGGTGAGAAAATCAGTAGAGATATGTGGTAATAACTAATGGAAGATACAGGATCAAAGAGGAAGGGAATTTTTTCCTTAGGAACTTCAACCAGTTTTGAAGGAGATGCAGCCACCAAAGAGTAGGTCAAAGAAAGAGGAAGAAGGGGTGATAGATGGAACAATGTCCAGGAGGAGGCATTGAAAGGGATGGGGATTAAATTTGGAGGTAGTCTTACTTTTAAGTACATTAAACAGAAATCTTAGCATAATATAGAAGAGCAACACAGATTGAGCAAAATATAATTTTGTATCTTTTGATGATTTGGGGTCATCAATTTGAACACCAAAAATTATACTCAGTTGTCCAGAGAGGATGATCTCAGTTGTTTCCAAAGATGGGTTGAGCTTATTGCCCCTTTCAAAAAGGCCCCAAATAGCTACATCTGTGGTTTTCTAATGATTTTGTAGATTTTCCTTTTTTTGTTGTTGTTTTTAGGCCATCAGCTGACACTTGGCTAATATCAGTTGTGACTTTCCCTGCAATCTCCTACCCAGTCTTTCCTAATTTGCTTCATCCAATTATAGAAGGTTTAGAATCACATGACCAAGCCTGTATGAATCATCACTAAAATATGAGCTACATTTCTCTGGCTAATGACCTGCATTATCTTTAGTGAGTGAACATTGTGAACATCTATTTTGAGTGCTCAGAGACCTCTTTTGCTTCCTTCCTGATGCTGGTCTATGTTCTAGAAGAAAGGGGACACTATTAGGGTTGCAGGCTGAATTCTTAACAATTAGGATGTATACTGCTATTAATAATTGAGGTATAATATATATCATGCTTATCAACACATAATGTGCATATAGAGAAAAGGTTAATGGACCACTCTGAGCTTACTTATCAAAGTTTACTGCTCTTCCACAAAACCTACATGGTTTGTTAAACAATTTCATCAGTCTTCTGCAAGCCATAATCTATGATTACATAAATAATTAATAATAGTTTTAAAATAACTTTGCAATGATTTTGGTTCTGTTTAGAACCCCAACAATGTAAATCTCACAATCTTCTGGCAGATTTATAATTATTAATGGAAAACACATTTCTTATCTCAGTTGATGAATTAGTGTTTGCTGTAGTCCTAACTAATAAATACATATAATAAATATAATATACAGCTGGAAAATGTACAAAAGTGCAGGAAATAAAATGGGAATCTTTGTCCAAATTCATTAGCAACCTGTTTTCAGCATATATAGTACTGAGCTATATTATAATGTACTTTTTTGAGCATATATAGTCAAGAAGTTAAAATGGCATAAAGCATACAATTTCCCATTATATAATCAGAGTAAACAAGAAGGAATGATTTCCAGGAAGCTGATCCCTTGGATTGTTTTCTATGTATATGCTGCATATAATTTATACTGTATGATGATGATACAAACAAACTTTTTTTGCCTTCTGACCCTGATTTCCCAAACTTTCACAGCTCAGACCTGCAGAGACAGGTTTGGAAAATAACATTTGGCAAGAACATGTGCAAACGTGATCAATGAGCATCGAGGTACATGTATATTTTACTACCTTTTCTTTTTTACTCAGAGTGCTTTTAAAAATCCTCATAACTGCAATAAAAAGAACCCACAACTGCCCTATTATTGAATTACAAAGCAATGTGTGTCGGAAACACCCCTCAGCATTTTAAGAGGGTCAAAAGGAAGATGCTCTGCACGTACTCCACGGCTGCAGGAATTCTGGTGAAAGGAGATACCAACTCAGAGCTGTTTAAATGATGACGCTGCAGCCAGGCAAGTGGTAGGGAGAGTGACTGGAAAGCTGGATTGCAGGCGGAACAACGAATGGTGGGGGTGGTGACAAAGTGGACTGGGAAAGGACAGAAATGACAGCAGGAATGAGAAGGATTTCAGATGTGCTGCTATGATAGACGTCCCATTCCAAGTCTTCATGTTTCAAACAAGTTTTTAAAAAGTTTCAAGAAAGACAACTTTCTGCAAGATGAGAGGTTGCTTTAGGCACCTAATTTCAAATAACTAACAACAGCTGGTAATTATTCAATACACTCATTAGTAACAATAACGGCAAGACTAAATACCAATAAAAATACTTTATAGTACACAGTGGCTCCATGTGCCAATTCCTTCATCTTAATTTCTCTACATTTAGCCACTAATTTCTTTGGCTTCACAGTGGCTTTACCCAACACTCCAGGATACAATTTCTCACCACAGAAGTTACGAATTTCCAAGATTGCTGCTGAATTGAATTACTCTCACGTATATGAAGCAGCTCTCTTATTCCATTCTGGGGTCTCGCTGCTATCAATTATTCAACTTTTTATAAAAACAAAATCTTCCTTAAAAATTGCTTTTGTCAAAACATTGCTATGACCATCTGTGTTTAAAAACCATTAATGGCTGTCTACTAACTTTACTGTTACAAAATGTATTAGTTTGACAGACCAAGGCTTTCATGGCCTAAATTTCACCTGGACCCTCCACTACAGACTTCCACACTGGTCACACACGATTCAATATTTGTGCATCACGGCGAGAGTCTTCATTCCTTGTTATTTAAATTTCTTATCTATAAGTTCCAACTCAAGCCTGACTTCCCCTCTGGAGCATTTCCTGACTAAGCTGGCTCTCAACTATCTCTTCTACTTTGCAGTATTTATATGACTTTTTGGTTCTATTATTTGACATTGAGAACTGCAGAATCGCTGTTGCAGGAATATGCTGGAACTGGATCTTGTCAAGTGTTAAACATTCAAGAATTCTGCAAAGAACTCTTGAACCAGTGATAGCTTGAAACCAGCCATGTGAGGAGTATTTGCACCATGGCCATAGACACACACTGCAGATCAGGTTTTATACTTTTTTTTTTTTTTTAATTTTGTGAGGGGTGGTGGGGTGGTGAGAAGAGGAAGGAGGAGTACTGGTCTGCTAGCATACCACACAACAGATTGTCAAATTATTCTTACTACATTTAAAATATTTTGTCAACTCTCCACTATAGCTTTCCAGTATAAATTCAAATGCTTCCAGGACTAAGTAATCCATGACCTCTCATGGAGTTAAATTCCAACATGGACATGGATCCATGTTCACCCATTAAACTGTAGGCTCCGTGATAGCTAGCTATTTTGTATTCTTCATGGTGCCCAGCACAGTGTGTAGTAAAAAGAAGATCCTGGCCGGGCGTGGTGGCTCACGCCTGTAATCCCAACACTTTGGGAGGCCGAGACGGGCGGATCACGAGGTCAGGAGATCGAGACCACCCTGGTTAACATGGTGAAACCCTGTCTCTACTAAAAATACAAAAAACTAGCCGGGCGTGGTGGCAGGCGCCTCTAGTCCCAGCTACTCGGGAGGCTGAGGCAGGAGAATGGCGTGAACCCGGGTGAAGAGCTTGCAGTGAGCCGAGATCGAGCCACTGCACTCCAGCCTGGGTGACAGAGCGAGACTCCGTCTCAAAAAAAAAAAAAAAAAAAAAAAAAAAAGCAGATCCTTCTGCCTTTCTAGGGCTCACATTGCCCTTTAACTTCTGACCTTATTGAACCTTGGAATTGTTCCTTGAACATATCTGGTATTTCTTACCTTGGTAACTTTCCAAAGGCCACTTACCTGCCATGGCTGGCCCAGGCTGACTGAATCCCTCCTGCCACTGAGTGACCGTGTGACTTTAACAGGCCTTTAAGCACGTTGTATTTCAATTGTCTATTGATTTATCCACCTCTCTGCTATACAGTAAGCTGCTTAAGTGTTATCTTTTCCACCTGTGTATCACAAGGCTGAGGTCCCCAGCATACAGAAGGTACTCCAATAAATATTTATTCATAGTGAATAGAGCAACTCAAACAAATTAATTTATATAATGTAGGTCTGCTCTGGCACGATTCCATAACATTGATTACTCAAAAAAATAGGCCTTATGTACTTTATGACACTGTTGTAACTACACAGCAACCATCGAACATAAATTTCAAAGAGGAGAGAGTTTATTTACAACTCCATGAGCACTTCAAGTGTTGCTTTCTTCCCAGGCACTGAGAGAGTATCCCTGACGTTGTTCTCCTCTCTTTGCGTTTAGGTGTCTGTGCTTGCCGGTATGCCTCTGTCCTCCTCCTGCCCTGCTTCAGCACCAGTGGCAGATGCACCACAATTCAGGTGAAACCTGGTTTATCCCCAAGAAGTTGTTCTTCACAGTTGTTCTGTTGGTCTCTGCTTAATACCACACAAACAAAACTTAGGCCAGAGGACTTGCGAGAGTGAATGAGTGAAACAAGAAAGAATGGAAGAAAAAACATAAAAGTAAAGTAAGGCATGAGAGAATTGTATACACTGGGGTAGGAAGGATAAAATTTAAATCTTTTCTGAGAAAAGATATAAAAGTAAAGTGAGGCATGAGAGAATTGTATAAACTGGTGTGGAGAAGATGAAATTTAAAAAAACTTCTGAGAACCAAATGAGGTTGTAATACTACAAAATTCTTAATTCAAATGTTGTTCCTGCCTCCTTTAAGGTTCAAAAGATAGCTGGTGTGACCATATTCACAAAAGTGAGTTTCTCTCTAAATTGCCAAAACCTTATTATTAGTAGTAATACTATTATTTTTGGTTTATAGATCCAGGAATCTTTCTAATGATGGAGAAACAAAATAAGAATAAAATGCATTTTATAAAAATCCTAATTTTAAATCCTGAGAGAGAAGAGGAAAGTTATGCTCTCTATATATTATATAGGGGCTACCAGCATATGGCCTCTGGGCACAGAAGTACATTTATCTGGGAAATTGAAATAATTATTTAGTGGGCTCAGACAAAAGTAAGTTCTAACACTAGAGCAGAAGACATAATCTACTTTCATGAAAGCTGATTTATTATTGTTTATAAAACACCAAATTGTCATTACATTTTCTACCCTACGTATACTTGTGTTTTTTCAGTAGCGCTAATATGACAAAGAAAATAATAAAAGACTACCTTAAAGAAAGCTTACAATATGGTGACTTTTATTTCAGTACCATTATTTTTCAATCACTGAGTCCTGCTGTACATCTTGACATTAGCTCTTCAATCACACTCCAAATGGAGTAAAAATTATCAGTAGAGGAAACATTCTATGATCCATTCCAGTTCCACTACCTTTCTCACTGTTCATATTCAGAGAAATGGATATGAAGTGCTAGAGACAAGAGCAGAACAAATTAGAATTCTGCTTTTTCTGTGTGTCATTGCTTTTTGAGATGGGGTCTGCCACATAGGCCAGTGTGCAGTGGTGGGATCATGGCTCATTGTAACCTCAAACTCCTGGGCTCAAGGGATCCTCCAGTCTCAGCCTCCCAAGTAGTTGGGACTGCAGGCATGCACTACTCTGCCTGGCTAATTTGTTTTAATCTTAGTAGAGCCTGTTCCCCAGGCTGGTCTCAAACTCCCGGCCTTAAGTGATCCTCCTACATTAGCCTCCCAAAGCACCAGGATTACAGGTGTGAGCCACCAAGCTCCATCAAAAGTCCTGCCTGTAAAGTTCCACAGAGACTGATGGTTAAAAATGCAAATTGAAATCAAACCAGCAACACTCTAAAATCTGAAAAGATTCATTATTTCTCCACCAGAACACTTCTTACAAACAAGCTGAAGGTAACTTTGATTTTGTTCAAGGTTGTGTCCTACCTTTCTTTGATCTATCCCACAACATATAGTCAAGTGGTAGCCCCATGACGTGCACTTCACTAAGAGGAGGTCAGAATTATCCATTCATTCATTGACTAAATACATATGAATCAGGTCTATGTGCCAGGCACTTCGAGTATCAACAATTTCATTATCAACAAGACACAATGTAAGCTCTCAAGAACATCACAGTGTATGGTAGCCAAGGCCATTTTTTAAAAAATTGATAAACATCTACTCTGATGTACTCAGTGCCCAATTCTTTCTCCCTTTCTCTTAAAAAAAAAAAAATTGTACTGCCCAAAGCAATCTACAGATTAAATGCAATCCCTATCAAAACCAATGTCATTTTTCACAGAAATTTTTAAAAAGTTAAAATTTGTATGGAACCAAAAAAAAGCACAACTAACCAAAGCAATCCTGAGCAAAAAGAACAAAGCTGTATGTATCACACTACCTGACTTCAAGATATATTACAACACTATAGTAACAAAAACAACATGGTATAAAAACAGACACATAGACCAATGGAATAATACAGAAAGCCTGGAAACAAATCCACATTTTTACAGAGTGGACTGTTAGATTTAGAGTAGACAGAGAGCATAATGATGGATACATTTGATTTTCTATAAAGGCACCAAGAATATACATTAGGTAAAGGAGATCTCTTCAATAAATGATGCTGGAAAAACTGGATACCCATAAGCAGAAGAATGAAAGTAGACCCCTATCTCTCACCATACAAAAATCAACTCAAGATGTATTAAAGGCTTAAACATAAAACTGCTAGAAGAAAACACAGAAGCAACACTTCAGGACATTGGTCTAGGCAAAGGTTTTATGGCTAAAACTTCAAAAACACAGGCAATGCAACCAAAAATAGATAAACGGGGCTATATTGAACCAAAAATTTTCTGTACAGCACAGCAAAGCAAACAATCAAGAGAGTGAAGAGACAATCTATTAAATGGGAGAAAATATTTGCAAACTATTCCTCTGACAAGGGAATAATATTCAGAATATATTAAGAACTCAAACATCACAACAGTAAAAAAGCACACAATCCCATTAAAAGTGGAAAAAGGACATAAATAGGCATTTCTCAAAAGAAGACATACAAATGTCCAATGTGAAAAAATGCTCAACATCACTAATAATCAAGGAAATGCAAATTGATACCACAATGAGATATCATCTTACCCCAGTTAGAGGGCTATTATTAAAAATGCAAAAAGTAAAATAACAGATGCTGATCAGGATGCAGAGAAAAGGGAACTCTTACATATCACCAGTGGCAATGTAAATTAGTACAGCCACTGTGAAAAACAGCAGGGAGATTTCTCAAAAAACTAAAAATAGAACTAACCACAATGTCCAGCAATCTCACTACTGGGTATTTATCCAAAGGAAAAGAAATTGGTGTATCAAAGAGATACCTACATCCCCAAGTTTATTGCACCACTATTCACAATAGCAAAGATGGAGTATCAACCTAAGTGTCCCTCAACAGATGAATGGATAAAGAAAATGTTGTATATGGTTGGGTGCGGTGGCTTATGCCTGTAATCCCAGCACTTCTGGAGGCTGAGACGGGTGGGTCACGTGGTCAGGAGTTTGAGACCAGCCTGGCCAATACGGTGAAACCCCATCTCTACTGAAAATACAAAAATTATCTGGACATGGTGGCACTCGCCTGTAGTCCCAGCTACCTGGGAGGCTGAGGCAGAAGAACTCCTTGAACCTGGGGGGTGGAGGTTTCAGTGAGCTGAGATGGTGCCATTGCACTCCAGCCTGGGTGACAGAGCAAGACTCCATCTCAAAGAAAAAAAAAAAAAAAAAGAAAGGAAGAAAGAAAATGTGCTGTACACAATGGAATACGATTCAGCCATAGAAAAGAATAAAATCATGTCATTTATAGCAACATGGATGGAACTGGAGGTCATTATGTTACATGAAATTAACTGGGCACAGAAAGATAAATATCACATGTTCTCACATACGCAGGGGCTGAAAAACTTGAACTCATGAAGGTAAAGTGTAGAATGATAGATATCAGAGACTGAGAAGAGTGTGTAGGTGGGAGGGGAGGGGATGAAGAGAGGTTGAATAATGGGTGCAAACACACAGATAGAATAAGCTCTCATGTTCCATAGCAGATTAGGTGACTAGAGTTAACAGGTATTGTATATTTCAAAATAGCTAGAAAAGAGGACTTGAAATGTTCCCTACACATAGGCATGATACATACTCGAGGTGATGGATACTGTAAATACCCTGATTCCATGCAAAAATATACATATTGTGCATGTAACAACATCACATGTACCCCATAAATATATACAATAATTATGCATCGACAGAAATAATTTATTGAAGCGAAATTTGTGTCACATAAACTTAAAAATTGTAAAGTCAAGAATTCAGTGGCATTTAGCACATTTACAATGTTGTGCAATCACCACCTCTATCTAGTTCCAAACATTTTCAACATTCCAAAGTAAAACCCCTTACCTATTAAGAAGTTCTTCTGTCAAGACCACTTTTAACTTCAATGTACGGGAAGCCTTCATTTAGAAACAGGTTTTGAAAAAAAATTCTATGTTCGTAATCATTTAACTTAAATATTAGAATTGAGAATGAAGTCAAAGAGTCTTGTAACATCAGACTCAGCCCCTTAGGATTTTTAAAATGGCATTCTTCATTCTGTTTCCACCCCCCCCATTTTGGTTTTGTTTTTTTCAGTCTGTCAATTTTCCAGATTCCCATCTCCCAAAGTCGGTAGATGTTTCCTTTGATCCAGTAGCTAAGGCATGGTTGAACTGATCATATTTATACCGAATTTCCAAAGATCTATCAACGAGAATTCTCGAGTCTATGTGCTTATTTAGCCCTGCCTCTACGCCTGAACTTCATCTGGAAGTCACACATAGTCTTCTTTCTGTCTTCAGCCATGAGCAATAGTATATTTGCACTAAAAACATTTCCATGGCATCTACTCCTTTATTTAATTTTCTATCAGCACACCTTTCTTTGATACGTTCTTTTTCTGCCCATTCTGCTAATTCAGTTGACTAAAACACAAAACTCTTTCCAGGTAATCTTTGTTTCTCTTTCATAATCTGCTGTTTACACATCCACTTAATTCATAATTTTGCTAAACACCTCCAATTCTTTGCTCCTACATTGTTATCTTGCCATCAAAATATTGATTTCAATACCTGTGACCTCTCCAGTCCATTTAAAACATTAATTACCAAGTTTCCTGCCTTTGACATTGGAGTTCTTAATACTAACATCAAACCAAATGTTTTATCCTCATTTCTAAAGCTCTACTCTGTTGCAGACACTCTGACCTCTAAGACTTAACAGATAGAAAATAAGTATGTCATTGTAAATCTGAAAACTTCTGGGTTTACATGTCAGAGATAGGAAGTGACTTGTTTTGAAAGGAGCTTAAACTGAGGCAGCATGGCATAATGCAGTGGTTAAAAGCAAGTCTGTGAAAGTAAGAAACACTGGGGTCCAAATCTTGGCTCTAACACTTCTAAGCTACGTGACTCTGGGCAAGTTGCTTAAATTTCCTGAGCACCAACTTTCTCATCTGTGTGATGTAAAAAAAAAAAAAAGAGCAGCACTGTTTAGTAAACATGGTCTTGGCTTTACACCACTTCCTAGTATTTCTACAACTGTCAAGTCAATCAACATGTTACCTCAGAAACTGTGGAAAAGGTATAACCTTTGGAAAATGTAATCAAGGGGGAACAACTTTTCCTCGCCCAAGTCCAGCTTCTGGTTCTGCCCTGACAGGTATCTATAAGTCATAATGTTTTACTAGGTCTTCATTTCCTTACTTATAAACTGAGGGAGGTTGAGTGAGGAGTTCTATTTATTTGCATTTTGGCTCTGCAATTCTGGGGTTTTATTTGACATATAAGGACCAAGGAGTAGAAAGGAGCAATCAAGTGCAGTGGTTTGGTCAAGATCACATAAAAAGGCTTGCTGTAAAACCAGGAGCTTGTCCTAAACTGCTTACCAGCAAGGCTGATTTCTACTCAAGTAGACCATACTCTCTTGCTCCTCCAGCTGCAACTCCACTTCTCATTTATCTGAGCCCAGGCTGACTCTAAGCTGCTTTCACTTCTACCTCCCTGCATTTCGCCCTGATAATTTTGTAGCTTACCTAGCCTCCCTCTTTGAGATCCCTTCTTAAAAGGGTCATTCTATTAACCTGCCCATATCAGTTACTTTACTAGTGCTGATCTATCACTACCTATCGATTCATGGGAATTACAGGGTGCACTGAGACAAGAGTAAAATAATTCAACAAACATAATGTTGGATTAAAAAAAATAAGCTAAAAGATACTGATGACTTTTTATAATTACAACATATTTGTTCGTGAATACAAACATATATAGTAAAAAGATGAAAATGTGAACAGGATGACTATTTCCTAAATTTATGGCAGAGGTTGTTCTGGAGAGGATGGAAGAAAAATAAGGCTGGCCGTGATGGTGGGGAAATGCAGTCTCCAAAATTATCTATCTATCTATATGTTTTTATTAAGAACACCCACAGTAATTATGGCAAATGTTAATGTTTGTTTGTTCTAGGTTGTGGATACATTTAAGATCTCTTGCTTTCCGGGTACATTTCTTTTTTTTTTTTTTTTTTTTTTTTCAAATTAATTCCAAAAGACTTATACCTGCTACGTGAAGAACCAGGCAAGTTCAGATCTCTTGCTGAAATGTTCAAATGCTGAGGCAAGGCCTGTACTACAAATTTGTGTAACCAAAACCACAGTGCTCTCAATGCTCCTAGTGTTGGATTACAGCAGTTGGAGGAGATTGAACTATTTTGTTTCCATGGCTCATTAAGCTAGAGTTAGACTGGTGTCCCTAATCAAATTCACTGCACTTATCCTTGCTTCTTCCCTATGAAGTGCAGCCAGACCTCAGGGAAAAGTCTCAAATATTCCAGGTCCATGGTAATTTGGTCCATGAAAGAAATTAACATACCTGAAAAGGATTAAATTATTTTTCCTTTTCTAAATCATCCTCTTCCTTAAGCTTTCTCTGTCAATTGACTGCCAGCCTTATTTGCTAATTCCCATCCCTCATCGGGCTTCCTAGCACTTCCTGCCGCAAATTAGAGTGCAGTGAACCTGAGCCTGCTCTCCAAAACACATCCAGACTCTGGGGGCTTTCTGGGCTTTCGCTAGGGTGCCTGGTGCAAAGAGCACCTAAATATAATCAGGGGATGATCAATCACCTAAGGCCTGGGAATGTTCCAGGCGAGAGGAAGGGATATCTTGGGGGACAAAAGGAATGTATAGGTGGGAAGAAGGCAGAAAGTCTTTCTTCATTTTTCATTGTTGGAAATGATCTGGACAGAGAGCAATTCGAAACATAGGGAGGGTTGGGCAGGAAGTGATGGGGGAGGGAATAACAGACAGAAATGACACGAACAACTTAGGGAGACAGGTCAGAAAACATCTAATCAAGGCACATAGCAGAAATAGTGAAGGGAATTGAAACAGTTGTTCTGTATTGCATTGACAGTGTTAAAGTCAAAGTCAGTGCTTTTTAACCTCGTGGGGTGGATGAGGGGGTGCAAGGAGCCTTGTGTGAAGGCTCTGGCTCTGCTTATTGATCTCCCAAATACAATAATACATCCTCACATTCATAAATTTGAGAGCAAGGGGCTCTGATCCTGCGATATACCAACTAGGCCTTTATTGGATCCTGGAACTGATTTTCAGAATCCTTTATTCTTTTGAGTACAATTGTAAAAAAAAAAAAAAAAAAAAAGCAGAAAAGGGAGAGACAGAGAGAGAGAAAGCACAGAAAAGGGAGAGACAGAGAGAGAGAAAGCAAGGAAGAAAGGAAAAAAGGAAGGGAAGAAGGAAGGAAGGAAAAAAGGAAGAGGAAGAAAGGAAAGAAGGGTTCCATTTATAAACCTCAGAAAAACCAAAAATGAAAGCAAAGCAGAACAAAAAATAGCCAATATGACCCAAGTTACAAATTTACCTGTATTCTTTCAGAGGATAAATCCAAATTCCTGCAAGACAATTAGCCATCTTTCTTTCCATTATTACATTAAGCAAGACAGTTTAAGAGTACACAATAAAGGTGCTTGGCTAAACTCCTTCTCCCTTTATTGACTCTATCACAACAAGCACATTTAATATAATTTTTACAAATTTTTAAAGAACAAATAGGAAAGAGGAGAAGCTTGTACTTTAGCTACCTTTGTGTATTTGAAAGGAATGCTGTTCAGCGCTTCTTCCTTTTCAAAAAGAAACAGAAGAATCATTACTGTGCATAACTCTCGAGGGCTGCTTCTCTAGTATCAGTCCATTTGAAATAGGAGCTTCACATAATTCAATTTATTAAATCCACATTTCCTGCCAGATTTTGCTTTATGTGCATATGTCCTTTTGTTTCCCGGCTAACATTTCCACATCTCGGAAATCATTCTTTCTACTATAACTGAAGAATATGGATATTAAAATCAGATCAGCAAAAGATTTTTATGGACTGGGAAAGCTGCCCATCAATGCCGTAAAATAAAGCGTGTTATACAGCTGATATCATCGAGTCTATTCTATGTTGTTGTCATATTCCTGGCGGTGGGTGGAGAGTGAGAGTGGAACAATTGGGAGTGGGAAAGAGAATGAAAGGATTTGATCGATTGTGGAATTTTAAAGTGGAGACAATTTACACTAAAGAATTCAAAGACTTCCTAACCTCCAAGACATTTTCCAGTCCAGGTAACCTTTGAATTATAGCTGGAGGTGATGTTCTTGGAGCTGCCTGTGAAAGCTGAAATCACAAAATGCCTGCAGTGTTCCCTTCCTAAACCAACTTTGCCATTTTCTCAGGTTGGCACACAAACATGCAAGCGTCCACAGTAATGTGCATGTGTGAGGGATGGGGGAAGGGTGATTGTTGCTTTGTAGTAGCTCCTTTGAAGTGTTTAATTCCTCCCTTGTAATCTCTTCATCAACACACATTTAAAGCATATCAGTTTTAGCTCAGCAATTTCATTCTCAGAGGCTTATGTGGCTCAGGGCCTCTGTCCAGCACCTGGGTGGCACAGTTTGTTTTATCTGCATGCAGAAATGTTAACAGAATTAAATTCTTTCCTTCTTTCTCTCTTTCTTTCTTCTTTCCCCACCTCCCGCGATTTAGGTTAATGAGCCCACGGCAGCAGTTGTGTGTGAGTGAGCGGGCGTGTGCACAGGAGCGCCCTGAGCCTGCCTTTCTAAAATACAGGAAACGCATAGAAGAAAGAAGAGTTCAGCTGGAGCCACGACTTCCCTCCTTGCTTCTTTCCCTCCCCACCCACC
>NW_012099766.1:300879-345527 GCF_000951045.1 Mandrillus leucophaeus
ATTTAAGTTGCTGAGAGTCCGCACCCCCCCACCCCCCACACTCCAGCACCGGCTTTTAATTTTCAAAAGCACTGCAATTGCTTGGTGTGGTTTCAAGAGCTGGGGTGCCATTCTCCCTGATGATGACTCTGCTGACGTCAATGGCATTCTTATCATGCCTAGTGCGACATCAGAAACCAGTCCTCAGAGGCTCCTCTTATTCACAGTGCCTGGGCTCTCAGCAAAATGTGGACCGGATTTCTGAAACGCAAAGGACTGCCCCGTTCCTAACTGGCGCTGCAATCCACCAGATAGTCTCCTTCTGCCGGCAGCTTGCCAGTTAAGACTTTGTTCCTTAGTGTTCTGTCCTGCAAGGACCCCCTGAAGGAGAAGAGAGGGCTAAGTGGATCACAGCGTGTCCTCCGTGTCTGAGCTTTCAGAGCCGTGTGTGTGTGTGTGTGTGTGTGTGTGTGTGTCCCTCAACCAAGGTTAGAGACTAGTCGATGCTGCTTCTGATTATTCTTCAGGTTTTACTAAAAGGATTCAGTTTTTGATATAAGGCGATTTCCCCGACACAGTGGCTAAGAGCCTCTTGTGTAAGTTGCTCCTAGCTCACTCTCTGGATGAGAACCAGAGCCCAGGTCCCCACGTGAAACCCATATTCACCCCAGAATGCAGCATGTACCCCTCCTCCTTTTTTTAATAAAGAAAAAAAATAGGAGGTTGGGAAGAGAAGGAAAATAATCATAGCTGAATAATAATAGCAGAATAGGAAAACAGTATCACTAAGAATTAAACATTTCACTCTAAATACTCATTATTTGTTAAGAGATCTGATCTCAAAAGCTGAATTTTCAAGGGAGTCACTACATACTAAACCCAGTATGCATTCCTACCTAGCAGTTTGGGGGTAATTATTATGGCAATGATAAAGCTTTTTCCATTTACAGTGGAGTGTATTATGGTCCAAATCTACCCTAAAGCATTTGGGAAATGTATACAGTTCAAATTAAGATGTTTAGAGTCAAGGTCATTTAGCATGATGATGGAATGATATATGTCTAGTTAGATTTCATCTGCCCAATCTTTGACACAAACACATCAGAATTGTCTTAGTACCCACCAACCAAATAATGATTGTTTCTCTTGAAGATTGCTGAGTGACCCACAGTAAGCTTATTAGGAGATTAGGAGCAACTGTTCCGGAGAGAAGCTGTTTAATAACATAGGAAATGTGCAACATAGTTCCATCTAGAGCTATTTAGAGTCATAACATGGAAGGACAGCAGCTTACACCTGGTTCAACCCTTCTACCTTTAAGTGAAGAAACTGATGCCCAAAGGCTGCTTCATTCTTTACTCAAGGTCACCCACCTATTAAGAGGCAGGACTGACAAACTAAAGCTGTCTCTCTCTAAATGGTATGCTTTTCCTACTACGACACTGCTCCTGATGATTCAAAACCTACTGACCGAACCTCAAACCCATTTGCCAAGGGAGTTTCCATTTTCTTTTAAATCTGAGCAATATTTCTTAATTTCTTGATTAAAGTGTTATTTCAGGAATGTTTAGATGAATTACAATGATTTTCTCCTTTGTTTTCAGTGAGTTTCACAACTAGTGTAAAGGTTAAGTAGAATGGAACAAAATAATATATGTTGGAATGCATGAAATTCAGATGGTTTTGTTATTTGTTATTTTTTGTAGAGACAGCATCTTCCTATGTTGCCCAGGCTGGTCTCAAACACCTGGGCTCAAGTAATCCTCCTGCCTTGCCTCCCAAAGTGTTGAGATTACAGACATAAGCCACTGAGCTCAGCGAAGATGTGTTTTTAAAAAGTGATGATGGGCTCTGGGAAGAAGCAGCAAAGATTTATCTGGGTTCCAAATATATGAGCTCCCTGAGCCCAGCCATCATTCTGCTTCATCTACTACATAGCTCTCACCATGGTTTGTAACATTGCTTGCTAATATATTTTATTTGCTACCTAATTCAAGCCATTGGGTTAATACTTGATTACATAAATATGATCTTCATAGTTACTTTTTCCCTGCCCCCAATAGTTTTGCCTTCTCTTCTGAGGACTATAACTGCTTTTATAAATCACCTTTTGCTACTCTTTATGGTAGATGTGCATCACATTCTGGCCGTGAATGGCAAAGAGATGGGGCGGAGTTAAAAGATGCTGGTTTTAGAGTCAGACAAACCTGTGTTGGAAACCGGGCTTAACCACTTGCTACTACATAATTTCAAGACATAACTTCTCTGAGCCTCAGTTTCCTTATCTATAAAATATGACCCCTACCTTGCAGGGTTATTGAAAGGGTTAAAGATTATGTTTACTAAAGTCCTATCACAATGCCTAGCACATAGGAGAAACTCAATCAAGGATAATTTTATTAATGATTTAAAAAAAATAAATGGAGAGAATCATAAAATTAGTAAAGATTAATAAGATTGAACAAAGGACATATAGTATTTTCCCCCCTTATAACCAGAGCTGTTCCTCAGTACCACTAAAAGTGAAAGGACAATATTTCTTTAAAGAATTTTTCTAGTGAAAAACTGAGCCAAATATATGATCACTGGCCTGCATTATGAATGCATGTTTCACTGAGTATCTGATTACAATTGAATGTCAAATAGCCACAAAACCTAATTGTGGTCTTAAAAATTGTCTCTTCTCCCTGAGACAAACATCCAATATTTCCTAGGTGATAACTAAGCTTTGTGTACACTGAGATAAGACGCCAAATCAATTCCTTAAACTGAAAGGCACAAAGGTTTCGGAAAGCCTCATTGTCCATTTGAGAGACAAGCCATAGCATCTCGTAAAGCACATTTTCACTGTGTACTATGTTACTACAAAATTGAGTTAATTTCATTAAATTACAAAATTTATCAAAATAAAAATGTTTTCTCCTTTGCAGGAATTGATAACATAATATAAAATAATAATAGTATTTTCACTCAGAAGCAAATTACAGCCATGACTGTTTGAGTTGGCTAACCCAAATTTCGTAAGTGAAACTAGAGTGGTCTGCGTAAGTCCTACACTGCATATGATTCAGGGAAACCCAGATGTCAAAAGGGTGTGTGAATCAAAAGAGGGTATTCATCTTGGTGATTTAGCCCTGCACCAATCAATTCTTCCCGGAGCACTGGAGAAAAATTTCTTGTTTCTAATGGAATCGTCCTGCCCTTACCTACCTAGTAAAAATTTTGTACCCAATCAATACCTTAGTCAACTTTAAATTCCTGAATAGCCCTTCTGCCTCATTCAAGCGAATAGAAAGAAAGGGATTAATCATATTTAAATACTCCAAACCATTGAGTAAAGTTAAATGCAAATTTGATCACGTTATTCCCTTCTTTAAAACCATTCATTAGTGATGATCCATTCACCTAACTATGCCCTCAGCAGGCAGGGCTGTTTCAGCCTGAGGAAGGGGTGCCCTTTTCTAATTCATCCAGCTAAAAGATGGCCCTTTGGTATCTATCTGCTCAGTGATACTGCCTTTTTAAAATATATAAAAGATGCCTTAAATACACAAAAGGCACATGGGCAGTCCTTTTCAGGTCTCAGTTTAAGGCTGATTTCTGAGTTGGTTATATGCTCTCACAGCAATTTGTATGTTGCCTTCATGGTGCTTAAGGCATTTCAATCATACATTTTGTTTAATTTTTCTTTCCCCTACTAGAGTATAAGGTAGAAATTGTGACTATCTTTTTCACTTTTGTATCCCCAACTCTTATCCCAGTGCCTAGTACCCAAGTACCAGCTACTTTATTGACTGAACATAAGTACTAGTCAATTGAAAAATTATTATATAAAGTTGGGTTGTTGTTTTGTCCAACAGTAGCTGTGTTTCGCACTGCAAGTCATTTTTGAGAGCATATGAAATAACTCTATGTCCTCATGAATAACTTTATCATAATCATTCCTGAACAGCACGGGCATGTGGTATTCCAAAAGGGAGTTTTACTGGCCTTTGGCTAAATTTAAAGAAATAATAACAATAAGGCCAATTTAAAATACACACACACATATTAATGAGAGGTTTCTAAGCCCCCCATGGGAGATGACTGCCCTTTGTCTTTACTGTTTTGCAGTATTAAAAGTATATAGAATGTGGAAAAGAAATGTCCTAATATGAAATCATGGTTCCAGTATATGTTAGTGTGTTCTGTTGAAAATAGCTTTGTTTGCAAAACAATGAAGAGTTGGTAATCGTATGTTGGCCCTCATAGTTTTTTGTTTTGAAATTCCAGAGTCTGGGAACCATTGACTTCGCAGGGTTTTCCCATCAGAACACAGATTTGAGGGTTTTTAAGGATATATGTCTTAGTTTCTAGTTGCAAATGGCTCCAACCTACAATCATTCCTTCTTTGGGGTCCCATCTTTATTTTTTACTTTTCTGATAATTCCCACAAGTTTGCCCATAAAATTGCCAATTCCTAAATATTATTAAAGTACAATTTTGTATACCCCAAAGCTAATATATAATTAATTTTACTGTAAGAGAGTTCCGTTAAAATGTAAAAAGTTTAATAATATACATTATAATAATGGCCCTGGTACACTCCCCCACCGTTCACTGGAATAATCAAAGGTATAACCCTTGAAAGTAAAAGTAACTTTTCTTTGCACATATTAGACTTCTCAATGGTGTGCCAAAGAGTAGAGATTACAGGTGAGCCGAGATATTGATTTCTCTTGGCTCTTGTCACTGGTGGGTGGGAGACTGAACACAAGCCACATCCTTTATTTACTACAGTTTTCGTAGAAATATAGTTATCAACGTATGTCATGAAGGAACAAATGTGGGGAAGTACTGACCTAAATAATTTTTACGTGATTCAGTATACATGTAAATTGAAATAAAGAATATTAAATCTCAAAACTATTCAGAGGACCTTATTCAATGGTATAATATTTCAAATTTAATTTTTATTACAGTATATTTTCAGGTACAGTTTTAAAAATGGGAAGCATGCAATTAACAAATACATAAAAATAACACTAGTTTAATCTTCCCTTTAAGAAAAGTTCTTGTTTGCTGTTCCTGTTACATATATACGCATGGGACTTCATGGCCTTTAAGACATGTTGATAATATTAACATTTCCGCTTGATTGTGGGAAGTAGCATTCATTTTCAGCTTTGCTTAGAGCTTATTAACCTGATGCCAACATGATATACTAGAAATATCCTTGTCAGTTCAAACCTACAAGTAAAAATGATCATGTTGTTGAATGTGTTCAGTCTGATTTAACAATGGTAACAAGTCAACGCTGTTCTGCTAAAGGAAGGTCAATCATCCCATTGCACCAGGGATTTCTTTATTTCTTTTGCTAAAATTAGCATTATGATCAGTGTATGTCAAAGAATACATTGGGATCAAAAATTCTCCCTGTTCATTTCTGTTTTTCCATTCTTTTATGACTTAGAGAATTGAAAAATTAATCTCAAAATTTTTTTCTGTCTGTAAATATACAATACATATACACACACTCTCTTACACACACACGAAACCTCTGAAAATATTGTTACATGCATGAAACACAAAATGAAAAAGGTAGAGATTTTTTCATAAGCATGAAACAGAAAATAACTTTCCTCCTCACTACAATTCATAGCTAGGATTCATGATTTTCTAGTAAGAGTAGCAAAATGAATGCTGATTTTATGGCATAGGAGACCAATGGCTTTAGACCTGGATTCAAATGTTAACTCTGTCACTTCCTAGCTTGGTGAAGATGAGCAAGTTAAGTCTTAGTTTTCTCATTTGTAAATTGGAGTCCATAGAGTCACGAGAATTCCCCAAGATGATTTATTTGAAGCATTTGGCACAACACCTGATACAAATTAGGAACTCAAGCAACAGAAGACACAGCATTAAAATACAGTGCACTACATTAGGACACTACAAAAGCTTAATTTAATAAATTTCTTGTCTGATTCATTCTAATTCTGCTAGTATACTGTAGAAGAGTACACTAGGTCCTGTTTGTGGCCTCCCCAGGACAGCTCCGCCCACCCTACCCCTTGGGCATAAGCCACTTTCCCAGTTTCCCAGGCATGCCACAGCAGCCCCAGTAAAGCAGTGGTTATCACTGCAATTGCTTCATGTTTTCTGCCTCCCTGTCCTTGCGGGCATAGCCTGGGCAATGGCCTCTGACTTGACAGGAGCCATCCATCTACATGTGAGATGCACAGAGGCTCTGTATTCCCCAGGGACTCTGGGAGGGTCAAGGGTCCCATGAAGCAAACTTTGACCAATGAGAGACAAAAGACCCATGCACAGAAAAATTGCTCACCCTTTCTCCTCCATGTGGAATGTTCTAAGACGCAGTCTCACAGGCAATGTTCCTTGTAACTTAACAACTAGTTCTGTGTGTTTGTGTGTGTGTGTGTGTTTGTGAAGCTCTGACAAGCTTGGCAATGCATTACCTTGTACTTGGTTTCTCTTCTTCCCTAATGCTGTTCCTTTCACCCCCAAATCCATGTTTGCTTTCTTGGGATTGCATGACTCACCTCCCTCATAAAGCTAGCATGTAAGCTGTCCCTAGGGAATTTGAGCTACAACTAATATTTAGAAAAAAAGATGAGGCAACCAGATAGAGTACAAGAATGAAAGAGAAAAAGTCATAATATTTGACATCAATTTTACTTATCTATAATTCTTTGGATTCTCCCAGTAGTGGAAGCTCTTAAGCCCACATTACCACCTTATTAACGAAGAATAACTGATAAAATCAACAGGACAATGGGCCTTTGAGAACAAACCATCATTAATTTTGTTCCACAGAGTCTAATTTCAATTATAACCTAAGATATGTTTGGAACCACTTAATGCTATTTTATGAGAAAGAGACAGAGTTTTCTCTTTGAAAAGTCATGTTCCTTTGAATTTAACTAAAACGTAACAGGATGTTAAAATGCAACCCTGGCATTTTTCTTTCCTTCAGAAATATGTTCATATTTTATAGAGAAAGCTATATATTGAGGTTCTGCAAACAACAAAATGCAATTTTCACATTAAACATGGATTCTAACATCTGGCATTTCTCCTGGTGCTTGCACATAATTATCCAAAATTGCAGTTTTTCCAACAGGGGACCCACAGTGGTAGCTCTGATTCATTCCACATTATATATATGACCCTTTCTCATAGTGAGGGTGGTCTTCAACACCAATGCTCCTAACTGCCATCTTCCTTCAACTTACATGGAACACTTTTCCTCATGGCTCCAAATATATGAGCTCTAGGTTGTTATTCAGGGTTCTTTCATCCTCATTTTTTGTACCTTTTATGACTGCTTTCTGAAAAGGCACATTTGCTGAGTTGGCGCCTCACAGGTGGTTTGGTTTGTGGCATATTTTAATAGCTATGAAACCATAAGTTCAGCTATTGGGTTGCAATGAGTTACATAATGCATGTGCAATTCAGTGCACCAACAAGAGGATTTTCCTAAGACCCCAAATGACCCAGGAAACTGACACATTGAAGGGGTTGCACCTCACCAAATGTCTCTGACAAGGATGTACTTACTTGGAAGCATGTGCCCTTACTCTGAAGGCTGGTGGTCTGAGGAGAGCAGATGTGGTAATCATCCAACTACATTAAGGCACATTTATTTCTGTTGCTTTTTGGTTCATTTTATTTTGATTTGGCTTGTTTTCTGTTCTTAGCAATCAGTCCGTTTTATGAGTACTTTGGCAAGTAGTAGCAAAAGCTGTTTTCTCTAGGAAATTTTTAACCTTTCAAACACAGCAGAGATGTTCGGGACATTATGAATTCTATTAAATGTGGTCCCCAGTCCTAGGGTTGATGGTCACAACCATTTTTCTTTTTCTTATCAGTCCAGTTTAATTTACTTGGAAAGAAAAAAGTAAATCTGAGACCCTGATGATTATCAGTTGAGATTCTGGGCCTTTAAACACAATCTTCTCTGGTCTGGGCTTATTTGCAACCCAGCACTTCCAGAAATGTCTGTCATTAGCCCAGGAGGATGAACTCCAAACCATCCACGTTCTATTTATCTCATCATTCTCTATATTTATTTATTCATTCAATATATACATCTCCAATATGCCAGCACTGTGCAGATGATAGGGACACCATGTTGAACAAAACAGCAAAATCCCTGCCTAAAGATACTGGGCCATAAAATTCTGTTCGAAGATATGTTTTGCTATTCATTTTGCAAATCTACATAGCATGAGGAGAAATAAAAAGAATAAATTATATCCTTCACTTATTCTTTCATTCATTGTCCATTTATTTAAAAGACACTTATTGAGATCTACTTTGTGATAGGTACTGCACCGAATGCCAGGAAAAGCAAGGATAAAAGATACAGGGTGTCTGGAAACCATCTGAAAAGGATGAATTTGACTACTCAAATATTTTAAGAGACTAAATGATTTTTTAAAAAAGCAAATTAAATTTGTTTTAATTTAAACAAATTAAAATTTTTAAAACAGTTTTACACAAATGAGGAGAGTTCATTTTCTTAATATACTCAAAACATTAACATATCAATAAAAAATAAACTCCTCAAGATAATTGATTTAATGAGTCTTTGGAGGTAGGAGGGAACTGGCCCATAAATGTATGAAAGGTGATTAATTTTCTTTGCAATTAAATTAGATAGGGAAAATTTTTTTTTTGAATCTCAGGGTCGTATGTATGGAAATACAAGCATTTTTAATGTTGATGGTGGTATTGTAACTTAATATAGTCTTTTTAGAAGACAGCTTGGCAATATTTATGAAAATTTTAAATTCAGTTTCACAGCTAAGAATGTATTCAATGGGTAAACTCACAAAGATGTTCAGGTACAAGGATGCCTGCAGTGTTATTTGTATTAATTGTAGTAAGAACTGGAAATGATCCACAGACTATCAATAGAGTTAAATGGGTTTTTGCACATAACATAATGTGATACTATGTGTCAGATAAGAATGATCATTATCTCTAGATCATGATCTGTATAAGCCCATACAAAAGGGCCCCAAGATATACTTTTAAATTAAAAAGAGCTTGGTGCAGAATAGCATTTGTAATACTCTCTCGGAGGATATGCAAGAAACTATTAACCCTTTACTCCAGACAGTCGAACAAGCAATTAGAGTTGCCACAGGTAACATCTATTTGCTATCCTGCTCTGTCACATAACATTTCCTGTAAGTAGAGCTCTCTCTGAGAAATGTTCTGGTCCAAGCTCTTTGAATATTTGTATACAGATAAAATCAGGAAGAACCGAAGATCACTGCAATTTTCAAAGGAATGAGGACTTTAAAAGGACAGCAGCAGCAAGGGAAAGGTAGGGTGACCAACTTGTCCTAATTTGTCCAAGACCTTCCCAGTTTTAGCACTGAATGCCCCACATCCCAGGAAATCCCTCAGTGCCAGGCAAACTGGAACAGCTGATCATCCTCACCTGCCTTGGGGCTGCTGCAGACGCCTAAGCACGAACCGTAGGCACAAGAGAAGCTGAGAAACTTTCCTTCCTGTCTCCATCCTGGCTTCCCGGTACCTCTGCCCAGGTGCCAAAGAGTCCTTCTCACTTTCCCACAGCCACAACTCCCAACTTTCCTTGCACCTCTGTCCTTTGGTACAAGGATTTCTACGTTTGCGTTAGTGATGCGACCTCTTGCATTAGGATTTCCAAAACCAGAAATGTTTTTGGAGTTTATGTAGGGTTTTACAGGAGAAAAGAAGCTATTGTGAAAGAATTGTCAGGGAAAGAATTGGATATAAGAACAAAAATTATTTTGGGGGCTAGAAATCATAAATCTAAAGAGGTTTACAAGGCAAAGAAAAACTTTATAGTATAGATAGGAAAGGATACAGTATTATTCATTAGAAAAATGGAAATAGTGTCTATGAAATTAACTTAGATTTTAAAAAGAATATTTTAAGGGGGAAACTTTTTTTTTTTTTTCCTGTTTTTTTGAGACAGAATCTCGTTCTGTCGCCCAGGCTGGAGTGCAGTGGCGCGATCTCGGCTCACTGCAAGTTCTGCCTCCTGGGCTCACGCCATTCTCCTGCCTTAGCCTCACCAGTAGCTGGGTCTACAGGCACCTGCTACCACGCCAGGGTAATTTTTTGTATTTTTAATAGAGACAGAGTTTCACCGTGTTAACCAGGATGGTCTCGATCTCCTGACCTCTTGATCCGCCCACCTCGGCCTCCCAAAGTGCTGGGATTACAGGCGTGAGCCACTGTGCCAGGCCTTAAAGGAGAAACTTTCAAAAGAGAAAAACACCAACCCTGAGGGACTATGGGATTGAAAAATATATCAGTAATTTATATGCTTCTGACACTTTCCATGTGACCCAGAATACTCTGCTGGGAGTAGCTAATGGCAGAACATTTCAATTATTCCCAGTTGCCAGGTGCTGTGTTGTGAAAGGCACAATAGCCCCTAGCAGCCCTAACAAGGTTAAAGGAACAGTCCCTGAGGAATCTCACTGTTAGTATCCATGGCAAGAGAAAACCTAAACACTGGGGATACATATTACTTCACTTTTGTCTCTGAAATTGGGCAAAGTTTCAGATTTGAGAATGGCATCAGAACTATAGCTGTTTAGTGCATGTGTTTCTCATCATAGTATTGGTATTCATTTAACATATATTCCCACAGTAACCATTTACTGAAGGAAAGCCAAAGCCATTTTAGCTTGATGACATTTTCTTTTCTTTTGGTTTTTTTTTTTTTTTTTTTTTTTATGTAGAACCTTTCATTTCTACGAGTTTAAACTGTCACATTTTCTCCATCATGACTTTTTTTTTTTTTTTTTGACAGAATTTCGCTCTGTTGCCCAGGTTGGAGTGCAATGGCGCCATCTTGACTGACTGCAACCTCCGCCTCCTGGGTTCAAGCAATTTTCCTGCCTCAGCCTCCTGAGTAGCTGGGACTTCAAGCACGCGCCACCACACCTGGCTAATTTTTGTATTTTGAGTAGAGATGGGGTTTCACCATATTGGCCAGGCCAGTCTTGAACTCCTGACCTTGTGATCCGCCCACCTTGGCCTCCCAAGATTACATTTTCTAAGACTTCCTACAGAAAGACAACTTCATTTGTTATTATTCACAAGCCATCTAGTTTCTTACCTTCAATGTTTTTGACCATGTAGGGGGTGGGTGTGTTCCTTTTTGCACTGATAGATCAGCAGCCATGCCACTTTTCCAAAACCATATTTATTCTGCCCCCTGTATCATCCATTTAATCATTTATCCAATATTTGCTAGGAAATGAGTGAGCCATTTTAGCTTGATTACATTTTCTTTTCTGGGGTTTCATAGATAACTAAGATGTAGCATCCACCCTCAGGAGTTAAGGATACATTAAGGAAGACAGATAAAACCAACTAATATTATGACATTGTAGGATGAAAGAGGTATGTGAAAGATTTACGAAAGCATAGAGAAGGAATGGTTAAATTTGGGAGCAATTCAGGAATAGCTATCTCAAGGGGCAAGTAAGTACCTTGCAGTTTCTATAAAAGGTGAGGGTAGGGAAGACTTACAGGGAGACTGAACAATATATGCAAAAGTGACAGAGGTGTGGGAGAGCTTGGCTTGATCAGGAGACTATACACTGCAACCTGGAATCAACGAGTGCTTCGGAAGGAAGAGGGTACACGTGGGAGAAAGCAACCTAGAAAGGTAAGTAGCAGACAATGAGGGAAAGGCAAAAGACAGGACATTTACATTTACTGAGCATTTATTTTGTGCCAGGCTTTTTACGTTTGGTATCTCACACAATTACTCCAGTAACCTCCTGACAATGTTTGTTACTCCATTATGCAGATGAGGAAACAGAAGATGGGGAAGGCTACACCTGGGCTGACCCATTTTTGAGGCCAGGTGTATCTAATACCAAAGACCCTGGTCATTTTACCACAGAACACTGTTTCTAGGTGAAGAAAGTTTAAACTTTACCCTGTAGGCATTGCAGACTCTGATGGATATCAACAGGAGAGAGGCATGATCATAATTGGATTTTATTTTGAGACAGGGTCTCACTGTCGCCTAGGCTGGAGTGCAGTGAAGCAATCACAGCTCACTGCAGTCTCAATAGGAGACTGCCTCTGAGGCTCTGCCACCTGAGTAGCTGGCACTACTGGAACCTAATGCCATACCCGGTTATTTTTTCTTTTTCTTTCTTTTTTTTTTTTTTTTTTTTGTAGAGATGGGGTTTTGCCATGTTGTCCAGGCTGGTCTCAAACTCCTGGGCTCAAGCAATTTGCCCATCTCAGCCTCCCAAAATACTAGGATAACAGGTGTGAGCTATTGTGCCTGGCCTTAACTGCATTTTAGAAAAAAAAAAACTACTCTCTCGTGTGGAGGAGGAGGAACTGAGGAACTGGAGGGCTTTTCTTAGCATGACAGAGAAACATTGTCCTACAACAAACTTCAATGTCTACTGTCACATACATACAAGTCTAGGTTTCATAGGCCTTCATGGTGCCATACTTGCAGTTATGCCTAGAAACATGTAAGTCTGAGATGTAAATTGCAGAACTAAAGATGATGGATTCCAGAAACTCTGATCCACCTAAGAGAGGAGTAGGATTGTGGAAGGTGCATAAGGGTAAAATAATATCACATTTCTAAATCTGAAAAACTCAATTCAAACATGTGCAGATTCAGTCCCATATGAATAGCCATGTTGGCTAGAAGACATCATACTTCTTAAGGGCAACAGAGATGCTGGCAGCAGATAAAGTAGTTATAACTTGCACCTGTGTAATTACTACAGAGAGTCACACTTCTGTCAAATGATCCTATGGCTTTAAAAGTTTGAGATGATGCCTGGGCTAAGAGCTTTCTTTAGCTGCATGTCTCAATGTGGCTATAAATTTCAGTCAAGTCATGTCCTGCACATTGGGTCTAATTAAAGAACACAGGAGTGAGAAGGGCAGGGTATACACTCAGGGATGGTAGAATTAGTTTATTTCTTGGATCGAAATGTTAATGGTCATTATAATGCCTCTTTGGGTTGGAAATACAGATTCTTACGTACACATTCATTTTGCACAAATGAAAATGGTAAACCAAAATCAGAGAGTGTTGAAGTTCTTAAACTAAAGACTACCTTATAGTGAGCTCTAGTACAGAAGGTTAAAAACTATTTTTGAGAAAATTTAATAATAATGTTTCAGAGAAAATTTTGTTACTGGATATTTTCCAGAAATAGTAATAAGACATCTATATTCAAGTAGATACAAGTGATTGTACCAGAGGGTCAATATTTTGAGATGGCAAGCAAACATTCTTATCATAAAGATATGGTACAGGAACTAGAAGAGATGTAATATTCCTTGATGTGATTCTGTCATAAAAGGTTAACAATGTTACATCTTAGGGCCAAGGAGATAATCCTTCTTTGAAGGTTGCAAAGGTCTGGCTAGAGTCAGGAATCATTAGAGTATTTCTTTAAAGATAAAAATTATATACATGCATACAAGTTCCACTTTTAAAATCAGGAATAATCTTCTATTTTCAGGGGCCAAAGAGTTAAAAACTATAAATGGATATTTGACTTATGTGGCAGAAGAAAAGTTCAGTGGTTTCAGGATCCACAGGTGAGAAGAAAATGTAAACTAAACGGCAATCTGTTTAGTGATTTTAAAATTCCTAACAAAATACATTTCCTACAAATGTTGCTATCTGAAAAGTAACAATTAGATACCCATTTATTTGTACTTACATAATAAAAATATTCTAGAGTAATGTATACCACTAAGTCCTTCTGTCTTTCTGTTCTTTATCTGTAGCCAACCTGCTTGCCCAAATTAGTTGTACTAACAGTTTTCAGGCTGTTTACAACTGAAACCATCTTACAAAGTATTATAGACCACATTTGTTTTGTTGATGAGGCCTAGAGAAGTGAAATAGTTTTTCCAGGGACATGCAGTCTGTTATTAACAAAGTTAAGACTACGGACAATTTTAGGATCTTGTTCCTGGGTGTTTTGGAGGTTCTGAGGAAGTTGGTGAGAGGCTTCTCCTGGAAAGTAAATGTGGTTAAGAGGCAACCAGGTGAGGCTCCAGGCCTACTGTTTCACTTCACCTAAAGCAGATGGCTATATTACGGAGACTTATAGACTGGGCTTTTTTTGAAGACTATTTATTTGAAACATCTCTTCTGTCAAATGAATTTTTAAATGCTAAATGAAATTTTTAAAACTTTAAATGAGTGGCCCACGTTAATGTATTAGGCATGTGAAAGGGAAGATGTTGTGGACATCGGCAGGCAGCCTACACGTTCCTGAAGGTCAGACCTATATCCCACTCATCTTGGAATTTTCCTCAGCATCTAACTTGGTGCCTTTTAAAAGGGGATTTAAAGGGAATAGGGTCTGGAGGTTCTTGCTGTTATAGCTCCAGGGGCTCCCTTCTGATGTTGCACAATTTTCTAATTATTCCCTTGTTTTCTTCCACTGACCCATGGGATGTGGTTAACTTGTGTCTCCTAAGGCCAGCCGTGACTTTTTCCTTACCCACGTTACTTCCAAGTTGGGAACACAATCTTGCAACCTGGCCCCACCCTGTTGTCTCTGCACAAGCCTGAAAACTCAGGTAAATGAATGAATGAATGAATATTAGAATGATAATAACTGCAGGGAAAAAGATAAGAGGAAAGAAAATTAACAGTGATGAAATTACAAGGCAATGGAGCCCCTAAATATCAAAGGATGGTAAATGAGTTCATGCTAGCATTCCACTAGCCCTCTTAGGAATTTTCATGACTGCTTTCTCTTTTTTCTGTTTACTGTTAGTATTTTGTTTCTGAAATGCATCCCATCCTTTCCTCCCTATAGAGTCTCCTAAATCGCTTTCTTTTCTCCCCAACCTTCATTCTCTCCTCCTTCACTTTCCCGCTTTCAATTCTAATTTCCAATTAGATCACGTAGGTTTACAATAATCCCCAACACTATGTATTATTCCCATCTCAAAGCAAACTTTAGATTGTAACCTTCAAATTCAAAGTCCCTTACACAGTTTTATTCTGGAAAAGTTGACTTCAAGCAATTATTGATTGACTTGACTTCTTGCTAAATTTTGCTTAAAGGCATGCTTTTCTGGAATCACATAAAGGGTGGAAACCATACAAAAGTAGTGGTTCTCAAACTAGGTGGGAATTCATGATGGTTATAAAGAATGAAATGGGCTGGGCATGGTGGCTCACACCTGTAATCCCAGCACTTTGGGAGGCCGAGGCGGGCGGATCATGAGGTTAGGAGATCGAGTGAAACCCTGTCTCTATTAAAAATACAACAAATTAGCCGGGCGTGGTGGCACAAGCCTGTAGTCTCAGCTACTCAGGAGGCTGAGGCAGAAGAATTGCTTGAAAGCAGGAGGCAGAGGTTGCAGTGAGCTGAGATCATGCCGCTGCACTCCAGCCTGGGTGACAGAGCAGGACTCCGTCTCAAAAAAAAAAAAGGAATGTAAGTAATGGATTATTTGGGAGTTAAGTAGGATTTAAAGGAACACTGAAAAATATGTTCTAAAATTTGTATTCATGAAAAATAACTTTATTTTTATTTTTTTAAAATAACATTTATTAATAGAGATTCTATAGAGGAACAAAGTCACTTTTTATTTCCTTTCTTTTCCTTTACCTTTTCCTTCCCTCCCTCCCTTCTTTCCTTCCTTCCTTCCTTTCTCCCTCCCTCCCTTCTTCCTTCCCTTCCCTCTCTCCCTTCCTTCTTTCCTTCCTCCTACCCTTTCTCCCTTCCTCCTTCCCTCCTTCCCTTTCTCCTTTCCTCCCTCCATTCCTTCTTTCTTCCTTCCCTCCCTCCCTTCTCATCTTGGAATGAGAATATGCAAATCCTCAGTTAACTCTACACTTTTATTCAAATGCAAACTTCAGTTCCTTTGACTAGCTTTTACAGTAAAAATTTAATTCTGAAGAAAACAAAAATTAAATGTCACTATCAATAAATCAACCTAAAGATCAAGTGGATGTATAGCATGGGCAGAGATATCAATTTAATATAGGGATTAAGAGGTTGTGGAGTCAGCCTGACCCAGTCTGGACTTCAGCTGTACCCCTTATTGTACATGTCCTTGAGCGAGTTAATTAAAGTATCCATCTGCAAGCGTAATAGTGAAGGTTAAATAATAATATGTACATGAAAAACTTGGACTGTGTATAGGACATAGTAAGTACTCAATAAATATTATAATTAATACAGTTTTGCAAAACATAGTATCTCATACTGCTCATATCACTGCAAAGTGATAAAGCAAAGGACATCCCAATATCCTACCTAAGAAAATTGGTGTTCAGGCAATACTTTAATTCATGTGCTTCTAGTGTTATTTATAATTATCTCATTCAAATGTCATTTTGTAACAAGTATTTGATGTCCCAGCTGACTTGATTCTAGACCTAGAACTTGGAACCAATGATAAATTAGTGGGCTTTGAACTTGGAAAACCTTGTGATAGAGTCTAAAGTTTTAATTCCACAGGGTTGATGTTGGTTCATTGCTTGTCATGATGTGCAACTGAAGCTGGCTATCAAAGCAGAATAAGGCAAAGGTACTTTAACTCCTTCACAATCACATGTTTTCACTTTAATCCAATTATAGCCACTAGTCACATGCTTTAAAGATCACAGGTCCAAATAAAGAAACCATCAGGGGTTTCTCTATGGCTTATAAAGGAGCAACATCTTTTATGACTTTAATCAGTCTAATTTTCTATTGTTAAAGAGAAAAGAATTATCTGTCCTTAACTAAGGCAGTCAGTTGTGTAGAAAGCCAAACATGCTGTGGGTCAGGAGATGTGAGTTCTGACCTCTGACCAACCATGACCTCTCTGAGTACTGAGAGTAGTCACTGGCTGTCTCTGGTTTCACTTTCCTTGTTTCTAAAATCAATGCTTGCATTGATGATCAGTGAAATCCTTTCCAGCCATAATAGCCTATTATTTCATGCAAAGTGATTTATCCAGAATAACTAAAACGCCGTAAATGGTATGTCCAGAGATGACAAAATGAGACAGAGTAAATAACAGGGTACACGTATGTCTCCAGAAAGCAAAAATAAATAAATAATACTCAATGATTTTGAGGAGTGGTGTTTTGAATATTAACCTCTATGATATTTCAGTTATTAAATTTAGCTTCATAGTTAATTGGCTGATACAATAGGACTTTGTGTTTCTTAAGCAAGTATTTGTTAAACACTGATGAAGTCTGTAGAGTTTATATCTAAGCACCATGAAGTTTACAACATTTGAGTTCAACAGTTTATCCTGCAGGAGCTTGCAATCAAGTAGATGAGTAAAAAGTACAGATTTAATATACATTGCTTAAAAGGTTACATATAAATCACATCAAGCCAAAATATCAGCCTAGTTAAGTTGCTTGACCTAGGGTTATAACTCGAATACACAGATCTCTGGATTTCCCTTTTAGAGACCCTTTAATAGGGTTTAATGGGGGTGGGGGTGGGCAGGGGGGAAACCATCCAGAAGCTGATTGTTGTTGTTTTATAAATGTCTTTGTTCTTTTAAAGGTACGTTTTAATATAATATGCTGTTTTTATTACAGACTATATATCCATGAAAAGTAAGTATGAAAATGCAGAACACAGATTTTTTTCTTAAAGAAAATAAAGGATGAATTTAATGGAATGATCATTTTCAAGAGGAAAGGTATATTTGTTGAATGCTTTTTGTGAGTACTCAACAACTCAACTTTTGGAGCACTCTCCATACAGTTTAATTAATTTAATCTTTGTAATGATCCATAGTGTTATCACTATCCCACGTGACAGTAATGGAAATGAGGCTCCTGGAGGTCCAGTGATTTTTCTGAATTTACCAAGGAAATACTTTGAGAAAGTGAAATTAAACCCAGGCTGGCAGGCTGGGAAACGTGTGCTCCTCCTAATCTTTCATCTTCTTCTCGTTCTCAGTGCTTCTCTGGAATTTTGCATACAGAGAGAAGGGGACAGGTTCTTTTCACTTTTGATGTACAGACGTTATGAGAAAATAATCTTAAGAAATTTACTGAACAGCTCAGTTACTAAAAATGTACATCAATTTTCCTATATGATTTTTAAGCAGTGAGATTCCCAACGAATGGATTTAAAATGCAATTTTACATTCACCTACAATGAATGTGCAGATCTTTCCTAAAGATATAAGAAATCCACTGAAGTAAGCAAGAAAAACACTATTCCAAAATTGCAAAGGGTATCCCTAAAGAGTATGTGTGAATGCCATAAAAGATATACTGTATCTAATATTATCAAGCCCTAATTGAAAACCACTGATTTCACCTACATAATTCCATGTCTCCCAAATTATGTGGTGTTTCTAGCGAACATAAACACATTTACAGTTAAGGAAAATTTAAAATATGTATCCGAAGATAAGTTTAATAGGTTTAAAAACCCAAAATCTGGCTGGGTGCCGTGGCTCATGCCTGGAATCCCAGCACTTTGGGAGGCTGAGGTGGGTGGATCACCTGAGTTCAGGAGTTCAAAACCAGCCTGGCCAACATAGTGAAACCCCGTCTCTACTAAAAATACAAAAATTAGCTGGGCATGGTGGCATATTCCTATAGTCCCAGCTACTTGGGAGGTTAAGGCAGGAGAATCGCTTGAATCTGGGAGGTGGAGGTTGAAGTTAGCCAAGATTGTGTCACTGCACTCCAGCCTGGGTGACAGAGCAAGACTCCATCTCCTATACACACACACACACACACACACACACACACACACACACACACACCCAAAATCTTGTTCTTATTCTTTTTAAACTAAAAAAAAATACACTTAACTGTAGGAAGTTTTCCTTTTCCTTTTCGATAGACACCTTTTGAAATATTAACTTGGTGAGATTCAGCCCTTTCCTATGTCTTTAAGAGTGCTAGCCAATACGTATTTTGCTTGTATATGCATAAGATTGTTTACATAATACCCAAGAAGCTGTTAATAATTGATCCTTCCTAGGATGTGTATGTGTATGTGTGTGTGTGTGTGTGTATGTATACACACACACACACACACACACAGAGAGAGAGAGAGAGAGAGAGAGAGAGATGGAGTCTCTGTGTCAGCCAGGCTGGAGTGCAATAGCGCCATCTCGGCTCAGTGCAACCTCCGCCTCCCAGGTTCAAGCAATTCTCCTGCCTCAGCCTCCCAAGTAGCTGGCATTACAGGTGCTCACCACCACGCCCAGCTAATTTTTGTATTTTTAGTAGAGATGGGGTTTCACCATGTTGGTCAGGCTGGTCTCGATCTCCTGACCTCGTGATCCAACCGCCTCGGCTTCCCAAAGTGCTGGAATTACAGGCATGAGCCACTGCATCCAGCCCTAGGATACATTTTGGATTTTGAAGTATAAGAATTGATTATCTTTTAAAATATTTTCAACTGAAAAGAGTTCTAGGCAAAGTGGTACTACAGGCAAGGTATGATGGAAATGCAACATTCTCAAAACCACTGAAGAGAGCCAGTTGAAAGTTAGCAAATGAGTTAGTTGTTTCATTAAGAAATGGAAGTAGTCTGATTTGTTTGCTTCCAAATCAAACAATGCACTACAGTGCAAATTCTTGAAAGATACTTTTATTTTCAAATTGTACTTAGAATTTCTTCTTATTCTGATTCTGTTGAGCAGTGCAATAGGATTACATTAATATAATTGAATAAGGCTCTGTACAGAAAAACTATAAAAAACAATTGCCTACTGTTTTATTTCCTGAGTAAAAAAATTTACCTTTTGATAAAATAAGTAGAAATGCTGAAAAGAGTATATTCAAGTTAGAAATATACTCCCCCCGCCGAACACCTCTTTCACATTTGTGGCCCCTATAGGCAGGGATCCCCAATCCCCAAACCACAGACTGCTTCCGGTTCATGGCCTGTCAGGAACCTGGTGGCACAGCAGGAGATGAGCAGCAGGCAAGTGAGCATGACCACCTGAGCTCCACCTCCTGTCAGATCAGTGGGATTGTGAATCCTATTGTAAACTGTGCATGTGAGGCATCTAAGTTGTACATTCCTTATGAGAATCTAATGCCTGATGATCTGAGGTGGAACAGTTTCATCCCAAAACCAACCCCTCTCCCCACCATCCATGGAAAAATTGTCTTCCATGAAGCCAGTCCCTGGTGCCAAAAAGGTTGGGGACCACAGCCATATAGCTCCAAAAGTCAAGAATATGTGGCAGTTCCATTTAAATTTTTAAAATTGAGTGTTTTTGGTTTTAAATATTGAATGGTTTTAAATATACCTTGTAATACAAGATAACCACATCTTAAGCTACAATGGAGGGTAAAGGACAAAGACGATATTTGAAAAGTAGAAAGGAAATACAAGAGTTTTTAGTTAAATTGGAAGATTCTTTAAAAGTAAAACCTCAAACATTGTCTAAACCCTTAAATTATTCCTAAGATGAATTCAGTGTTGAATAAATCGATAAAATTCATTGCTTGACAAAGCTGCCTACATTTTTCATTGAATTGGGCAGCGGTGTGACTGAATTGGCGAAATCAGAACCCAGAGCGAGCATTCTGTAAACTCACCTCTACTTTGACCCTTGAAGATCACAGGTTTTGACACTGTTGAAATCTCTACTCTTTCAACACGTTCATTAAATGGCATTTAGAATTTCTTATAGTTCTGTTGTTGTTTCCACAATCTTAAACTGGATTTAGAAATATTTATAATATAAATGCAGGAGCTTTAACTTAGTAACTGTATTTCCTTTTTTTTTTTTTTTTTTTTTTTTGCCAAAATTTCTGTTTGTCTACAACAAAGTCCAGTGAAATACAGTATTTGGTTAGGTTACTTGTTTACATAAAATTTTATCATTTGAATAGTTTTTACTTAACCTTCCTATTCTCTAGTCTCTATAATCTTTCAATGAAGATAACCAGTTACGAATATCTCCTATACTATATTAGGCCCAGCAGAATGTGATTTCTTGGTGTAAAGTCATTTTCAAATGTCTTCCTAATTTCCATCATTTATATCTGAGTTATTTCCTCTTTTTCTTAATAGAGAAATGAATTGATATTCAAGTCAATAATTTTACTTGGTGACATAGTTATGTCACTAATGAAGGTAACCCATCCTCAGCTAGGAAAAAAATATGCATTTTCCAAAACTGCTGACTTTTACTTTGTTGTCAGTGACCTTAGAGTCCTGGTTCTATACTGTATAGGCTGTGTGATCTTATTTCAGTTGAGGGTAGAAGAGAAAAATTATATTGCAAAAGTGGGAAAGAAACACACTTAAAAGATTTTTCAGTAGAACTTGAGAGGACTTTTCATTTTTCTTTTTACTACAATTCCTCAAACACTAAACCTTCAAGTTGTTGCTTCTCTCCTTCTCTAAGCTTCAGTGCTCTCATTTGTTTCATGGAGATGATAAAAAAAAATCTGTGTCTTATCTCATCTATAGCATGGAGACATTGACAATAGATTCACACCTCACACAGTGTGGAAAGGGTGAAATGATGAAGCAGAGAGAAAGTGTATCCCAGCACCTGCATGGTAACCACCCAACACAAGTTATTTGTTATTATTTTAATTGGTTACTAATTATATTTTACAAATAACCTGTTCTGTCTAGAATAAACCCATTACCAATGAAAACTTTTAAATAGGAACTCCATAGATGATAGGTTATTCAATAAAGATCTACTGGCAATAAAACTATTTTCCAAAATAAAATACATAGATGTGTGCGTGTGTGTACCTGTGTGTGTACGTATACATTTTAAAAAATTGATTCTGTTCTCAATAGCAGAAAAAAATCTTTCCACTACCTTAAACCCACATTTGATTCAAATACACTAATGATATGTAACCACTGTTCAAAGGAAAAGCTGACAGACATTAGGCTGTGGAATCCTGTAATGCTTGTGCTCAGCTTGGGCCTGGGTGTCAGGATAGGAATAGGAGATGCCAGACCTATTTGTTAGTAGTGGTAGTAGTCATTGCCTAACCTAGGCAGTCATCAGCTCATGGGATTTGGTGCTTTAAGCAAAGGTGTTAATTATTCCCCTCCTCCATTTTAGTACCATTTTCTCTTAAACTAATACCCATCCTTGGGCTTAACTAAGCAGAAAAGCAAACAGGGAAGAACCAGGTGGTTAAGGACCAGTGTCTCAAAGTAAATACTCTGTATCTGAGTCCAAAATGAATTCCAAACTCAGGTTAGATGTTTCTTCTTTATCATTTAGGAGCCAGTAAGACTCTCTAAACCTTCCTTCCCACTGTATTAAGCTCTTTCACTAAAGGACTAGGTTCTTTCAGGTGCTATCCTATTTGGAATTTAATTTGCACTAACGTTTCTCCAAGAGCCATTACAGCACACCACATCGCAGTATCCCATTTAACTCCCAAACCGCAGAGAAGCTGGCTGCAGCATCAAACAACACTATTAAAAATACCACAAGGGAACCTTAGAGTGGGAATTTCAGGCACAAGTTACAGCCTAAGGACAAACAGCGGTTGTAAAGAGCTTGAATGATACTGGGATGGGGATTTAAGAGAATTTTCAGAGTCTGAAAAAACAGCCCTTAAGATTTTAGTGTTGGTTCCTGAGGCTGGTTCTCTGTGGTTGTATGGGTTAGTTAAAAGATTAGTGTAACTTTTATCTTTCTCCCTCTCTCCTCGATTTTTCTTTTTTGTCAACAGATTTGGTACGAAGAGTGACTACAAGTGAGAATGGCTTAACAAATATTTCCAAGAGGAGGTTCCTATCACTAGGCCTTGCAAAGGAACAACAGACGCATTTGATTTTTTTTTAACCTGAATATCTTTATTGTGCCATCTAAGCACTTATTTGGAAGTCTTAAGATATAATCTTGATTCTGGGTGTTTGAAATGCAAGCGCAGAAGTTAGCCCAGCCAAGGCTACACAAGAGGCCCCAGGCATTTCAAATTTGACTGAATATTTTGGAAAGGGAGCAGACTTAATGGATTAGTCATTATTTAGAGTCCTGTCATGTGGGAGGTCCAAATTCAGAGCCTTAGAGCTGGGAGGAATATGTTATAGTGTGGTGGTGGCAGCCTCAAAATAGGTAGTAGTGGTGGTGGAGGAGGAGAAGAAAGATGAGGAGAAGGATGGTTTTTCTGGGTGGAAGAACAGGAGGAAGAGAAGCCAGTACTTGCCTTTCAAGCTCTGCAGTAGAATCACTGCAAACTGAGCACAACAGTGGAAGAAATGGCCTCTGGCATCCACTTGCTCATTTTCTCTGATTGGCCAACATACTTCTGGAATCTTCTCAAAAGATCCATTCTGACAGACTTTTTATTTTCCCATAAAATTCCAGGAGCATGTGTAGACTGCACTTCTGGGCTTCCATTCTCATAGAATGTTTCCTTCGTATAAAATGCTTCAGTTTGGAATTTTACATTCAGTACTGATTATTTCATTAATACAGTGCATATTTCCCCTGTCCTGGACCCTAGATTATAGGGACTAAAAACAGGGATAATGCTTCTTTTTGGTCATCAATGTAACCCAAGAGCTTTGGTTAGGGCCTGGCACATGGGAGAATACTCAAAAAAGTATTTGTTTAAAAAAATGTCTGAATTGTTCAGGGGTTTACCAGTAGCCAATAATCTATAATACCTGACCACAGTGGAAAGTTACCTCATTGTATTTGTAAGTTTGTAGGCTCAAATTGCAATTATAAACAGGAAATTACAACTAAGGTAATTGGTGTCAGGAGGAAAAAAAAATTTTTTTTAAATCTACAGATGGCCTAAAATTGGGGCTAGAGAAGCTACAGCAAGCCATGTACAAACCCAGGCGATGAGAAAGCAGACACTATGGAGAGCAGAGAACTCTCTCTAGAAAACAAAAAACAAAAACCAGACCAGATATATAAATAAACAAAGGGCAGAGTCCTGAGAAAGACACCATGTTTACTACAAGCAAAAGATGAAGTTTCAGGTGCCTAGAACTGTGATGATTCCCAAAACTTCTAAACCCTAGTCCACCTGTGTCCATGTAAGAATGACATTTATTTTGATCTAGTTATTTTTGGTAACCGAGCTGATCCAGTAAGGATATTGCCATATGGTGATGAGGGATGTTTGCGAATTACTATGTGAAGAAAAGATGCTTACTCTGTGCCAGTAGCTTGGGAATCTGGAATCCTTTCCTGGAAGCCTCAGAGTGTTTCCAGGAAAAGTCACCAAATAGCTTCGATTCAAGGAAATGAAACTCTTCCGTCCTATGCTGGCTGGTTGAAAATATGGTCACCTGAGTAATATGAGTTTGTTCAAAGTACTACACTACATCTCAGTGTTTCCTGCAATTGACTAACATGTAGAAACTGTGCTTGGCTTGGATCTCACATTTCTCCGGTTGGTTTCTATCTGCTGCATGGAGCTCACTTCCTGGTGGTGACCATAGAAAGAGGCATTATCTTTTTCCAGTCACTAAAGACTACATGAAGTTCAACAATAACCTAATTTGTGAGCTCTCTGGCAGGAATGAGATTCCTCTTTATAATCACTCATGGTACTCTCTGTGTATGGCAGCAGAGTGACACATGCTCTCCTAGTGGAACTTACCCTCACTTTGCCTTGTGTTTGGGAGAGAGATGGTAGGAAAGCAGAGGTGAGGAATCACAGATGGGACAGAGTTGGACTGGGTGATGCTGCAGTGAGGAATGAGGGGGCATCATGAAGGGAGAATGATATAATTTTAGGGAACTGGGAATGAATAAGGTGAAGAGGGGGAGAAAAGAGAAGATTTAGACAAGGAATGGGAAACAAGACAAATTTGGGAAGATGTGAGGGAAAAGACTGGAAAAAGAAGAGGTAGATATAAGGAAAGGAAAAAGGCAAGGGAATAGAGTAGAGAACATGAGAAAAGGAGAAGATCAGAGAAAACAAATGAACTGAGATAAAACTTGAGGGAGGCAGTAGAGTGTTGTTTACAGGGTATGGAATCTGAAATATAACTGCCAAGTTTTGAATCCTGGCTCCACAACTTTCTGGAATAATGACAATGGGACATATCCCTAAATTCTCTGAGTCTCAGTTTCTTCTTCTGCAAAATGGGAATAATAATTTTACCTCCCTTATGTGATCATGCATGCCCAGTCTTAGCACAGTGTTTGGCGTATAGAATTGTTATTATTGAAGTTAAAAGAGAGAAACAAAGCAAAGAAAATTGCAAAATGGAGGAAGTAGGAAAGAGAGATGTTCAGACAGTGGAGGGATGAAAAAGAAGGAAATGCATTTCTGCTAATAATTTTAACCTTAGTTTTCCCACATTATAATCAAGATTTCTATGCCTACCATATTGTTTCTACCTGTTTTAATGACAGCTGGGAAAACATGTTGAATATGAACACAACTTTTTTAAAGGTATTTTTGTATAAACTAGCCTGTAATAGTTTGCAAAATAGATGTTCACATTTCCTTAAGAGTTGAAATTATTCCCTAGAAATGAGTGAGATCAAGGATACGTGAAGCTAAACCGGTCATCCAAAAAACCGTTTGTTTATTTTCCCTTCCTCTTTACTGTATTGAGTAGGTCGTTTGATGGGATTAACTAAATTGACTGGTTATTTTGAAATGTGTTAACCCAACTGTACACATTAGGGAAAATAAGGCCCCTAGTGTTCTCGGTGGTGTTTCTTTCCAAGTTTCTCTCCACAACACAAACCACTTCCTTTTACTTGAAGTCATTTTGCTTTTCTCATTAGTCTCACAGGCCAGGGGCTGGTGTTGAGTGCTGAGGCAGCTCTCAGTTCAAGACCATAAAACAACACAACAAAATTGGCCCAAAACATAAAAGGAAAGCACCGTGGAGTTGTTCTTCTCCTCTCTGGAAAAGGAAAGTGGATGTTAGGGCAGATAAAGTATGAGAAAGAGATCAGAGATCTATTCTTGCATGGGGGTGGGGAGGTGGAATGAATGAAACCACAGTCCAAGTCAAAGGGAAAGAAAATGGAAGGAACAAAAACAACAGAAAAACCCCACCACCTCTTGACATTCATCACAACAACTCTCTGTGCACCTGGCATGGGGCTGCACAGTTGTCAGATCCCAGGCGTGACTCCCTAGTGTTTCCATGTGGCTGAATAAATAGTGTTCTTACAGACTCTCCAGTTGCAGCGGGTGAAAGGCCAACCTTCATTGACCACTATAAGGCTTTTGTTACATGCTACTCAGACACACCAAAAGAAATGTTGTCCTTTTCACAAAAACATGTCCTTGTTCAGGACCATGTGAGTTATTTAGAATAATGGTCAATGAAACAAATATAGCAATGGCATCGCTTCTCACATTTTCCTCATTCTGCTCAGAGGGCTGACAAAGTGGAGAAGATCATTCATCATTCACTTCTTTCGAGTTACTCCCTTCTGCCAAAGGGATTAAGAGACACATTTTCATCCCACTTTCTCAAACAGGAGAAAAAGTTTTCCATGCTGGTTTCTACTGTTCCATGTTTTGCTCTTATATTGCACCCAAGAATCATTTCAAGATGTTCTGAGAAGAGATGTAAAAGTGTCAGCTGATCTTCCCTACTTCAGGTCTATTGAACACAGGTAAGTTGGCATGATAGCGCCCCAGAGCCACACACTAGTGCTGTGTGTGGTTATAACAAAATAATTGCTATACTGGTGGGCAGGGTTTTTTTTTTTTTTTAATAAAGAGGCATAGACTATAATTTTTACAGCAGTTTCATTAGGTATGCTAGAGGTAGGTTTGGGAGAAGAGCCTGACTCAGCCTGAGGAAGGGGACTGGGCTTGAATTGTAGGTGTCCTCTAAATGAGATAAAGTGAACCAGGCAATTATGAGAGAGGAGTGAGTTCTAGATGGTGAGATGAGTACGAGTAAATGAAGACAGTTGTGAAACATGGTGCACATAGGTGGAAGAAGTTTGCTGCTGAAAGAGTCAGGCAGGGGCTGGGCTGAAGAGGAGATACAATACATATCTGGGTAGGGCCTCTGGGTACCATACCAAAGAGATCTGATTTTATCATGGATGATGGGAAGGCATGAAAAGGTTTTAAGAAGAGTGACATTTGCAGATTAATTTTTCAACTAGATATATTTGCTGGCATCGTGGAAGGCCAGAGCTAAGAAGAGGTGCAACAGAGATAGATCATTTAAGAAAGTGGTCCTCTAATTTTAAAAATTATAGTAAGAAATACATTTTCATGGCAAAATGTCGGTGTGTGTTTGCATGTCTATGGCTGTATCAATAATTTTATAAAACTATATCTTTGATATTATAGATGTGGTTTTATACTCTTATTTTTTTACTCATTTCTGTATCATATTTTTAAAATAAAATGCTAAATGCAACCGACAGTTTCAAAAACACTATTTCAGGCACTAGTACTGTAATTCAGGGGAGAGTTGGTGAGTGTCTGAACTAGGGAAGTATTAGCGGGTTAGAGAAGAGAGCATGGATTTGATCAATAGTTATAAAATAAAATAAAAATGTATTCATTTGGGGCTGAGCATGGTGGCTCACACCTGTAATCCCAGCACTTTGGGAGGACGAGGCAGGCGGATCACTTGAGGCCAAGAATTCGAGACCAGCCTGGCCAACATAGTGAAACACTGTCTCTACTAAAAATACAAAAATTAGCTGGGTGTGGTGGTGCACACCTGTAATACCAGCTACTTGGGAGGCTGAGGCACAAGAATCGCTTGAACCCAGGAGGTGGAGGTTACAGTGAGCTGAAATCTTGCCACTGCACTCCAGCCTGGGTGACAGAATGAGAAAACTGTTTCAAAAATAAATATAGACAGACAGATAGATTTGGTAGAAAGGTTCATGACTTATAAGTTGGCTAAAAGTGTTTCACTAACTGAGACAGGAAGAACAGATTTGCAAAGGAACATGAGTCCAGCTCTGGACATACTGGATTTGAACGGCTGGATATCATTGGACATTGGGCTTCTGTGTGAATAAATTTGGAAACTGGGAAAGTGCCCATTCTGAGTAGAGACAGAGTTTTGGAACTCACCTTCATAAGATGGGAAATACAACTATGAGGTACATGAAAACATCTACAGAGTACACAGAGTGAGAAAATTAATCAAAAAGAACCTTCTAGAATACTGACATTTAAGAGGTAAAGTGGGGCAGGAAGACAGATCATGAAGAATAATGAAAAGAAGTATTCAGAGCAGCAAGAAGAGTGTGGAACTATCTGGAACAAAACGGCTCCTAACAAAAACATGTTGAATACGTACTTACTGAGTAAATGAACAAAGAAAGAGTTTAAGAAGAAGACGCCTCTAAGAACTAAGAAGACAATTAGGAGTTCATTGTTAACCATGGGAGGGCAGCTGGAACAGAGGTGTTGTGAGAAAGTCCTACTACAGTGGAATAGGGATGAGGAGGCAGAGCAACTTGACTGAAAAGAGAAGATCAATAACTAAAGGATCAATAAAGAGTCAGCTGAACTTTGCTATGGTTTGCTGTGTATTGTTTTTAAGATTGTGAGAGACATGAATGGGGAAAGAGCCAGAATAAAAGTAAAGATTAAAGATTAAAGATGTGAGAGATAGAAAGGAAAACAGATGAAGTAAGGACCTCAGGAAGCTGGGAGGAGAGAGGATCAAGGGCCCAGATACAGGGGTTGACTTAGAGCAGGAGGGAGAAGGGAAACGTCATCCACTGAGACCAGAAGGGAGGAAGAGATTATAGATGTCAGTAAGAGATCTATGGAAGACATCTATGGCAAGAGGATGTAGGAGTTGAGGGAGTTCATTCCTTGACCCAGACTTTCTTCAAAAAGCAACAAGTTATTTGCTGAAAGGAGATGAGGAACTGCTGGTTCAGGAGGCTTAAGAAGAGGGAGGAGAGGTTTGAAATTAGCATGAAGAGGACTGAGAGAGGGGCACAGCAGGAACTAAGTGTCAAGTGCTCTAAGGGTCCAATAAGGTGACTTTGTTGGAATTCCAGCTTGAAGTGATGTGGGATTATTTTTCCCAGGAGTTCAGGTAAGGAATTGAAGAAGGCAGACTGTAAAACTGACACAGCTGGGTTTTCCCAAAGTGAGTAAGGAGGACAGGATGGCAAGAGATTTGAGAGAGACTGGGCAAGCCAGAGGGAGAGGTTAGAAGACTCATTTGCTTACAGGAGATTGAAATCCCTGAACTAGAGACTTGCCAGAAAAAAAATATATATTTCTTATTCTCTTTTGTGGCACCACTAAATTTGAGTCAAGGAGATGTAAGTAGAAGCATTATGTGGGATTTCTTAGAAGTCCCTTCTAACAGGAGTGGCTGTACTATTCCTTCTTTTTTCCTCCATCTTGCTGCTGGCCACTTAGTTGTCATGGCTAGGGCTCTTGTAGTCATTTCAAACCATGAAGACAAAGCCTATAATCTAGAAATGGTAAAAAAATTATCTGAGAAGCTTTGGGTCCTTGGTGATTTTACAGCAGCCACAGCAGCCCTGGACTGTTCACTCTGAATTTCTGGAAAAAAAAAATCAACTTCTGTTTTGATTGAAGCACAATTTTAAAAGATTGGAATAAAATATTATATATTTACGGTATACAACATGTTTTGGCATATACAGTGAAATTTTCAGGACTCATTCACTGAACCATATTGTAGCTAAAAGAGAATATATACATAGCAACTAGAGAACTAATAGGGATTTCTTGGAACAGAAAGCTATCCTTCTACCATGCAATGCCTACGCAGGGCACATACTTTATAGTAAGCAAAAAGCTTTGATCTTTGCAGGAGATTATAGACTGCTTTTGATTTGGGTGGAGAAGAAACAAAAGTCAAAGCTTGGATTTCTTCATTAATTTAAAAAGAACAACAAAAAAAGCAAAATAAAGCCACATGGACGCTGTTTTTTCCTGTAAGGTCAAGCAAAGACTTCTTTACACTTTTTGTGAGAAAATGTATTGAAATTAATGACATTAATACCCAGGATGGTACATTTCCATTGTTTCACAATTTTTTTTTTCTTTCTGAAGGGTTAGAATTTCCGCCAGTCAGCATAAAATGGTTAAAACTGAAGCCTAGTAAATCACTTGTATTGCATTGTTTTCAAAGTGACTAAACAGCTGTAGTTTTCAAGGTCAGCCAAATCATCTGCCAGGGTCACATATGTTTCACATGTCAAGTAACGTATATGGGTTCAATTCCATCCAGGAGACTAAGGAAAAAGACATTTGCAAACAAGTGATCCGAAGACATTTTTCCAAACAGGTGCTATGGTTACTGGGATAAGAGTTACTATTGTAAACCACTTGAGTTTATGACTAAGTTTCCAATCATTCAAAAAGAATATTCATTTCAAATCATAATGTCCAAACCAAGAGGACCAGCTCCTGATCATAATGACATTCAACAAGTATTCAATGGGGACAGAAATTAATATTGTATAATTGTTATTATTACCATAATGACATTGTTCATGTGCAAGTGAGAAGAATGTATATGGGGTATCAAAATAAAATAAAACCAAATCAAAATAATCAAAATAAAACCAAACACATAATCAAGATGGAACCTAGTTAAACAGTTGAAGAGAGGGGACTTAAACAAGACTTGGCTAATACTTCTCCCTCCAATTCTTGCTCCAGGCAACATTGCATAGAAACAAAAGACATGACTGCCATATGCCAATAACTTCCTTAACAAGCTGGAGTAATTGATATCATGGAGCCAGACTGATGGAACAAAGAAAGGATGACCTCAGGATTTAAAGAGTTTAGGGACAGAAAAACATTTTTAAAATTCGGTTTAATTCAGAGCATAGTTAGAGATGTCTGGCTCCAACTGAGAGAAGGAAAGGGGTATTGATTTGCGTGAGTGGCTCCCCATTGGGCTCTTCTAACTCAAAAGAGATAATTGGCCTTGAATAGTAGCTCTTATATTGAATTTATATTGAGTTCTCTTAATGTTCTTGGTATGTGCTCTTCAAAGCCCATGACCACTCCCTGATCTTGTTTATATTTGCTAGTGCTAACGATCTTTCATGGGTCAGACATGCTGAATGAAGACAGTTGCCTTCTGATCATTTAACTCCTCTCTGCCGGTTTCAAGGTTGGCTTCCATATTTTAGCAAGCATCTCCAAGTCACAGTATGCAGACAGGAATAGACAAATACCCACTCTAGCTAAGTATGGGCTGCAGTCAAGCTGGAAAAGGTCTCTCAGCTCTGAGTCACTTATACAGTCGAGTCCCTGAACATGTTTCTGTCCCTAATATTTTGTTGCTCTGGGCAACCATCAAGTCCACATGAAGACTTCTGCCAACTGGAGAGGATGACTAGATAGGAGTGCCAGAATTTTCTTTTAACTCTTTGTTGAAAACTCAAAATAGCAAATGGTGTCAAGGATATCCCCTAAACATTCAGATTAGAAAAAGTGCAATTCACACATTGCCTTGGTATCTTTTATTCACTTCTTAGGGAAATATGACTAAAGAAAATAAAGGCAATTCACATCAGAGGCATGCCTTTTTTTTTTTAAAATAATAAAATATTAGGAAAAAGCTAGTTAGATTCTTAGATACTATTTAATCCAATATCATCATTTTACAGAACACAACCCAGGTTAAATTACTGACCAAAAATTACACAGAGAGCTAGGCAGAGCTGGGATTATACCCCTGGTCTCAAAACCCTGAGGTCATTGTCCTTTCCTGGACTTTCAGAAGCCCGATGCCAGAGGCTAAGTGAAGAAATGTTAAGAAATCACAAGTGATCACCTCTCTTTTGTAATAGCAAACGGTTCTAGTTGAATAGGGCTGCTTTGCTGGATACTGGAACGTATCCTAAAGCTCTGGAGTAGTAATCACCTATTAACACTCCCAGTATAGAAAGTGTGACTATGGCACGTTAAACTAAAGCATCTAAAGAGTGTTCAAGGCCCAACAAAAACATCATGTTTGCTGGAAGCCTTCATTACTTATTATTCTCATTTGGTCTTTGCCTCTTTGGAATTCTTATGATACTCTGTGGTACAGTCCTGAGACTACTTAAGATTTTTTGCCCTGGCTGGAGTGCTGTGATCATAGCTCACTGGAGCCTAGACCTCTTAGACTCAAGCAACCCTGTCTAACTCAGCTCCCCCAGTAGCTAGGACTACAGGCATGTGCCACCACACTCAGCTAACGTTTGTGTATTTTTTGTAGAGAAAAGGTTTCACCATGTTGCCCAGGCTGGTCTGAAACTCCTAGGCTCAAGTGATCCTCCTGCCTCGGTCTCCTAAAGTGCTGTGATTAGAGGTGTGAGCCACCACACCTAGCCAGTTTCTTTTGCATATGTACAATTATATTGTGTCAAGTCCCTGGGGGTAGGACTACATCTTATTCATTTTTGTTTTCTTGAAACCCAGAGCACAGAATTAAACAAGAATTAAATATATTTTGGTTGATTTTATTTTCTCTAGAGGTATGGTGACAACTTACTTATCCAGATTAATCATCCAGGAATTTATACTATTCAAAATCAGTAAGTATAGGTGAAAAGAACCCAGAAAAGTCAAGTAAACGCTTGTAGGATCTTGCTCACTTTATGCATCTCATATCCTAAAGGTCTACCTCAGAGATGAATTTCCCTCAACCCTCACCTTTATTTTGAATTAATTTGCCTTTATTTTATGCTCAGTGCAATAGCTTGGTAATCAGGTTTGCCAAGGAAAAAACAGCAGCAGCTCACAAAAGACGCCAATAAAGCCAACCTTAGTAACATCATGAACTGACCACTAGACAATATGGGACAGCAGATGAGAAATTAAAGTGCAGCCAGATTTGCTGCATGTTACTGTAGGGGCAAAAAAAGTCCTCATTTAGATCATTAGCTCCTAAGCGCATTTGTGAACGAGAGGGAAGTACAAAAGCAGATGTTCATGATGACCGGAACCAGCAAAAATGATTTAATTACATCCAGTGCACTCCTTTAAGAGGTTAAGAATAGCATAACACCTTTCAGAGATTTTCATGAATATTCAATATATGGGACATTTTCTCTTAAATGAAATGTAGGAAATCTAAGCACGGAGATAAACTAGCCTTAAATTCAACTTTAGAATCTAGGTCTTAACCTATGTTGATCCTACATATAATACTAAGGATTATAAATTTTCACACATTGTCAGAAGCATTTTACACCTACTCAGTAAAATCATGATTAGCGGTTACAAAATCCTATACATTTGTCCTCCTTATATTTTTTGTAACTATCTCTTGCTTTTTATTCTGGCTATCTAGCTATCTAGTGTACAACCTTTATTACACCTTATGCTTGAATATTGCTGTTGTGTTTGAGTTGGTTTCAAAACCTCGTTTTTTTTTTTTTTTTACTTCACCAACTGCATTAAAAAAGAAGTTTCCAGGTGATTATTATTATCTTCTGTAGAAACAGGATCTCACTGTGCTGCCCAGGCTGGTCTGGAACTCTTGGCCTCAAGTGATCCTCTGGCCTTGACCTTCTAAAGTGCTGGGATTACAGGTGTGAGGCACCGCACCTGTCCCCCAGGTGATTCTAAGGAACAGACAAATTTCTGAACCACTATCCCTAAGTGCTTCGCACACCATTCATTTCACTCTTAATTATATCCTTGAATGGAACTAACTCCCTTAGTGGCAGGCATAATATGCCTGTGATTTCTGAGCTTAGATGCTGTTTAAAAATAGTTGCGTTTGTCCGGGTGTGGTGGCTCCCGCCTGTAATCCCAGCACTTGGGAGGCCTAGGTGGGTGGATCACAAGATCAGAAGTTCGAGACCAGCCCGACCAACATGGTGAAACCCTGTCTCTACTAAAAACACAAAAATTAGCCAGGCATGGTGACATGTGCCTGTAATCCCAGCTACTCAGGAGGCTGAGGCAGGAGAATCACTTGAACCCGGGAGGTGGAGGTTGCAGTGAGCCGAGTTCACGCCATTGCACTCCAGCCTGGGCAACAGAGAGAGACTCCATCCCATCTCCCACTGCCCAACCAAAAAAGTTTTCTCGTATTCATTGTGCTAGCCCAAAATATCTGAGACAGGTCTCCATCAGTTTAGAAAGTGTATTTTGCCAAAGTTAAGGATGCACCTGTGACACAGTCTCGGGTGGTCCTGACGACATGTGCCCAAGGTGGTCAGGCTACAGCTTGTTGTTATACATTTTAGGAAGAAATAATACATCAATCAATACATGTAAAATTTATACTGGTTCTATCTGGAAAGCGGGAAAACTCGAAGTTGGGGGAGAGCTTCGAGGTCATAGGTAGATTTTAACATATTCTGATTAGCAATTGGTTGAAAGAGTTATTGTCAGTAGAAAGGAATGTCTGGGTTAAGATAAGGGGTTGTGGAGACCAAAAGTTTTTCAGGCAGATGAAGCATCCAGGTGGCAGGCTTCCAAGAAAAGAGATCCTAAATGTTTCTTATCAGACTTAAGGTCTGTGTTGATGTTAATGCTGGAGGGGTAAAATAAGGCATGTTTGACTTCCCTTCACAGCCTAAATCAGTCTTTTAGGTTAAATTTTAGAGTGCTCTGGCCAAGGAGGAAGTCCATTCAGGTGAGGGGGCAGGCGTGCTTCAAATTTTATTTTTAGTTTACAACTGTTAGCGAAAAGTACGTCCTCTCAATTTCCATTTTCCCCCTGTATTTACTTAACAACTATTTTCCAGCTCCTTCTATATCTTGCTTTGTATCTCCAGCAAAGAGATGCTAAAGTTTTCTCTTGGTCTTCTTTTCAGAGGTGCCGTTTGATGATTACGCACAAAGAGAGGAAGATAGTGAGTGGGGGTAGACCTGCTAGCTTAACTTTCTCTTTGTAGAGAAGCACCTAAGGGGATCTGTCACATGGATGAATCTACTCTTCTTTGAAGGTCTGATTTGAAAGCAGATTGGACTACATTTTGCACAAAGGCATTTTAAACATGCAGGTGTGAATGCCCCAAATAACAATACTTTGAACTTTTACAGAACCTTTCATCCAGTGATACCAAAACAATTCAGTTTATTAAAGCCTGAGGAAGCTGGGGACAAAACATCCAATTGATCTATATATGGACATTTATTGCATTAACTTGGTTGGTGATTCGTTTCGAGTCTCCCAACACCGGGACATATAAGCAGAGAAAACTGTACGGTTTCTGCAAGCTAGCTCTCCAAATTGTAATGTTTTCAATTTTCAGCTCCTCAAGAAGAGCCAACCCTCCTCTTTTCACATTTATGCTGAAAGAGTTACCAGTTCACAGTTATTTATGTTCAGAACCTAATAAATTCTTTTTTCTGCCTTAATTTGACCAAGCATTGCCTTTTATTGCATGTTCTAAAGAAGCTCATTGAACAAATAAATAAAAACAGACTTCACCTGTAGTGAGGGAGAACTATTATCCAATCATTTTTGCATTTTAAAAATTAAATACTTCAAAATTGGCTGGGTGTGATGGCCCACACATGTAATCCCAGCACTTTGGGAGGCCAAGGCAGGAGAATCACTTGAGCCCAGGAGTGCAAGACTAACCTGGGCAACATAGTGAGATCCTGTCTCTAAAAAAAAAAAATTAAAAATTAGCCAGGTGTGGTGGTACAGCAGTGTGTGCCTGTAGTCCCAGGTAGACAGGAGGATGAGGTGGGAGGATTGCTTGAGCCCATGAGGTCGAGGCTGCAGTGAGCTGTGATTGTGCCACTGCAATCTAGCCTGAGCAAAAAGTGAGACTGTGTATCAAAAAAAAAAAAAAAAAAAAAAAAAAAAAAAAAAAAAAAAAAAAATTGTAATTAAATCTTATTTTTAATCTAAGAGCACAGATTTAATTTGCCCTGAATATACATTCTCACTTATCTAATTGATTTTTTTTTTCTTTGAGACAGAATCTTGCTCTGTTGCCCAGGCTGGAGTACAGTGGCATGATCTCAGCTCACTGCAACCTCTGCCTCCCGGGTTCAAGCCATTCTCATGCTTCAGCTTCCCAAGTAGCTGGGGTTACAGGCGTGTGCCACCATGCCTCCATGCCTGGCTACTTTTTTTTTTTTTTTTCAGTAGAGAAGGGGGTATCACCATGTTGCCCAGGCTGGTCTTGAACTCCTGGCCTCAATCAATCTGCCCGCCTTGGCCACCCAAAGTGCTGGGATTACAGGTGTGAGCCACTGTGCCTGACCAATCTAACTGATTTTTAAATGAACAATCTTTTTTTTTTTTTTCTGAGACAGAAATTTTTTGCCTAGGCTAAAGTGTAATGGCGCGATCTTGGCTTACCCCAACTTCTGTCTTCCAGGTTCAAGTGATTCTCCTGCTTCAGTCTCCCGAGTAGCTGGGATTACAGGCATGCACCACCACGCCCGGCTAATTTTGTATTTTTAATAAAGATGGGGTTTCTCCATGTTGGTCAGGCTGGTCTCGAACTCCCGATCTCAGGTGATCCACCCCCCTCGGCCTCCCAAAGTGCTGGGAATTACAGGCGTGAGCCACCGCCCCCAACCCTTAAATGTACAATCTATTTTACAAATCTGTTGGATACCTCTAGCTTTTTACCATATATTTTTCAAAAAACTTACAAATTTACTCTTTTCCTCTTTTCCGCCTTTTGACTTCCTTATTATATACATTGCTGTGAACTCAGGACAGGTAAGATTCAGAGTGGCAACTCGGGTATATTCCCATTTTCCCATATTTTAAATCTGCTGTAAAGGAAATAGTTGTTATGAGCAAAATGTGTCTGAGGAATGTTTATCAGACTATCGTTTTTATTTGGCGTTGTCCCAGCATATTAATTTTTAATTTTTTCACCCCATTTCAATGGTGTCTTTGATGTTTTGTTTTGACCAGCTGCTGAACTTTTTGTGGCTATCCATTTATATCACTTTAAAAAATGGTACATAAATGAAATTTGAACAAAATGAACAGTACTTTAACATTGTTTCAAAATCAAATATGTTCCTAAGGAATCTGATTTGTGGCAGATGGAGAATAAAACCTTCCAGAGGGAGGGCTGTTAAATGAGTCTTAATTGCTTGCACATGAAAATATAGTGACTAAGATTGTGTGCACAATTAGGAATTTAAACATCTAGAAAAGAACTGGCCGTAGAAACAGGCAGACATTTTTGCAGTCAGAGCTAGTTTCTCGTGAACACAGACAATAAAGGACAAGTTAGTAAAGGAAAATAATTTTAAGAGAAATTCAGTTGTTTTCTTTACTTCATTGTTGCTTACGTAGAGCTTCCAATTCTAAAGATGATTCATTTGCCTTGGAAACTCACTGATGGAAGTATCATAGTACAGTCAGGACAAAAAATGTTTATTCAAGAACTAGTATTTCTTTTTTAGTTCCTACTATGTGTCAGAGGCTAGATTTGGTGCTTAATTCACTTTATTTAATTATTACTTAATGCTCTGAGATAGGTTTGCTATTATTCCCATTTTCTAATGAGAAATTAAGGCTCGGAGAATAACTTTCCCAAAGTCAAATAGCTAACAAATAGTGCAGCCAGGATTCTCTGTATTGATTTAAAGAATCCACCCCCTGACAATGCCTAGTTCCTCCCCTGGGAAAAGGCACATATATTTAAAAAAAAAATTTAATAAGCTTATTCTAAGAGTGGCTATACTTTGTTCTGAGTCAATAATGCCCTCCTTCTGTTGGGTGGCATGATGTCGGTTGCTGGACTGGACTTGTTAAACGTTGGGTAAGGAAGGCATGATTGCACCCAGGCAAAGTGAATGGCTATGCAGAGGGCACAGATAATCTAAGCAGGGGTTGGGCTGAGATGACAGATTTAGAGACAGAGGCCAGGACTTCCTACAGGGGCCACATATCACGGCATCTTGTATAGAACCAAGCATAAAAGAGGTATCAATAAATATGTGTGGATCAAATGATGAGATGGTCAAATAATTTTTGTGCCCTCAGAGGAACTGAGTTCTCAGAGATACATTAATGACAGTACCATCTGGATCTCTTAAAAAATGAGTATCATAAAGAGAAATTCAGTGAGAAATAAATTAATAAAGTAAATAGTGCATTGAAACCAATCCTACTAGCATTTATTTACCCTATCTAAAAGCACCCTAATTTCTTTCAGGAATAAACTTGGTATCCCTATTAGATAATCTTAAGAATAGTATAACCAGCAATGATCAAGTGCTTACTGTGAGTCATGCATTTTGCTTCATTTTTCATAAATATATTTTTTTGTTTGTTTGTTTGTTTCCTAAGACGAAGTCTCCCTCTGTCACCCAGGCTGGAGTGCAGTGGCACGATCTCGGCTCACTGCAACCTCTGCCTCCCGGGTTCAAGTGATTCTCCTGCCTCAGCCTCCCAAGTAGCTGGGATTACAGGTGTGCACCACCATGTCTGACTAATTTTTTTTGTATTTTTAGTAGAGATGGGGTTTCACCATGTTGGCCAGGCTGGTCTTGAACTCCTGACCTCAGGTGATCCGCCCACCTCAATGTCCCAGAATGCTGGGATTACAGGCGTGAGCCACCACACCTAGCCTTTCATAAATATCTCCTCAGATAATTTTCATGAACTCCCTATGAGATAAATACTATTACTGTGCTTACTACAAAAATGAGGAATTTCAGGCTCTAGAAGGTTAAATGAATTGTTTGAGCAGAAGCATTTTAAGTGGCAGAGCTAGAATATGAATCTACAAAATCTGGTCCCATCATTCAGCTCTTCCTACCACATTTTATTACATAGTTTGGTGGAACTGAAGCCACCTGCCTGTTCTCTTTTAGCCAAGGCCCAAGACCCAAACTAGACAACTTAGATCTCTTCACTGCTGTTTGACTCTTGAAATAATGAAAAAGAAACTAAGAACAGTTGCAGGGATCTCACTCGACTACTCATGACATGAGACCTTCCCCTTGATTTGTAGCCTTCTAGCACTGTAAAGATGCACTGATTCCTTCAAACCTCAAACTCCAGCAACCCACTCCCCCACCACCTGTTGCCCCACTAATTCTCAGGGAATTGTGAATTCTTCTTATATTTTTCCACTAAGTTTCATTTTGCATAAATGAGCAGAGTTGGTTTTTTTGAACTGCAAGCAAAGGAGCATTGCTGAGACACCATTTTCTAAGGGGCGGTGATAAGCCAACCAAAGGGAGAATTGTATGGAATCCCCAAAGAACAAGATGCAGACACAGTTTAGTGCATCCCAATAATTTAATAGAGTCACTGAGAAATCATAGCGTGACAAAAGGCCAGGCTAATTTCCTCTGCTGCCCTTTCTGTGGAAATGATGAAGGTTCTTGGGGTCCCCTCTGATCCAGTGGTCTTAGATACATTGGCCTTCTCCTTTATTTCCAGTACCCTCCACAGTTTCCAGTAAAGAGAAACAGTAAGGGAGGGTCTGTAGAAAGACAGACTGTTTGAGGTTGGCTGAGGGGTAAAAGAAATCTCCCAGAGATTGCTCCTTTTCCTTCACAAACTGACTAGAATTCAGATTTTGTCTCCTTCAAAATTGCACCTGGGAAAATCTGTTTATATGCTTATTCCATATGTTGCCATCACTGTAATGATTTTAGGGCTCCCTGTCTTGGAATTGCCTTGAAAGTCCATGTGATACTTCTTAAAAAACTCTTTATAATCCCTTAAGAATGGTTTCATTTCTGGAGTTAGCGCCATCTAAGCTAATTTGACATTCTGTCTGGTGAATAGGGTTGGTAATCACATTGGAAATAATATTTTTGGTTATAAGTGAAGTGTTACTATAAACCAGTGAGATTGCTTATTGCTTTTTTGTATGTGTGTATCTTACATGGTCTGTAAATGGTCTCTAAAGCCACTTCCAAAATGCTTTCAGCAATAGCATCAGGGCTCAAATAATTGTACAGTTTCCAGAGATGGCTGCTTTGAGGATCAACAGTAATTGAATAATATAATAATATTTATTGGTAGTTTATAATACTTTTCAACATATTAAGCACTTTCCACAAGCCTTTAAATAAGACCTGACATTTACTATGTCCCAGACACTGTGCTAATTTTTTTACATAGATTATCTCATGTAATTCCTCAAAATTAGGAAGGTATTATTATTACCCACGCATTTTAACAGAAAAGATCCAAGATATCGGTGTGACTTTTCTAAGGTTACATGTAAAGTGGGTGAGCAGGACAGCCAGCCACGAAACCCCAATTTTCTGACCCCTGAGTCTTGTTCCTCCTCCTTCACATGGACTTTGACTTGTACATCAAAACACAGAAACAAAATCTACCAATGTTTGAGATTTTTTTTCTATGGGAGGATAAAACCTAGGTCTCTCTCTGTAGAAGCAATATTAGTCAAATAACAGTCAGTCCACAATCAATGACTTCAGAGGTATCTTATTTGTCGTTCAACTTTGAGGTCGCAGTTTTGTGATCAGTTCTTTTCTATTTTCCTTTTGGCTATTTTGAAACATCTCTTCTTTTACCAATCTCAGCATTCCACGTTCTCATGCTGTGAAGTGTTCCCTAAATTCTTGAATTATTTTCCCAAACCCTTTTCAGTCTCTAAGCTAACACTATAGGCAGCTTCTTAGCTCTTCAGGCAAACAATCTCACCTGCTTCTACTCCATTCTTCCTCTCTCCCTTCCTTTCTCTCTTCTTTTACTTATTCATTTATCCATTCACTTATAAGCCCTCTGTTTTCTATTAATTTAATGCTTTTTGTCATTCAACAGAACACATTTTAACTTTTTAAGTTCCACAAACCTCTAGAGTAATGGTCCTGAAGCTTATTGGAGGTATTTTATTCCTCCTTGGGTCCTTGGAGCCTAAGCACAGCCTTTCACATACTAGGGACTAAAGGAGTAAAAGCAAACCGAAGAAGAGGCAGAAATCAAGTTCTTTACATGGACAGTTCTGTGTTTAATATGCAAACATCAGAAACATATCCAGAAGAGAATGTCATAAACACCCATCTGTTTTGCGTGGCCTATAGAATACAGTCAATCAGAAATACTTCCACAGGACCAACAGTGCTGAAAAGGAACCACAAAAAAAAGAGAAGGAAGACGGCACACTAGAAAGCACTGGATATTTAAGCATCAGAAATATCTCAAGGAAGTGCATTCGGAGATGGTGAGCTAGGAAATTTTTTGCGTAGCAATAGTAGCTAAGAGATGATAATGGCATGAAAAGACTTCACCCAAAGAGAAGATGAATATTCCTAGTAGGTGGGGCCTGCACTTTCAGGCCTTTGTTGTAAGTGTCCCAGAAGCAAGGTGAGTGCTAACGCTGAAGCACTGCGTTACCCCAGTTCTTCTGAAACACCCCACCTGCCTGACTTCTCACATACACCTGGGCCTTTCCTTGTTGATGCTCTGTCCCTGGGCACTCGGGTGACAAAAGGCACTTCAGAGGAGTCAGGAAGAGAACTGTGGGAATTGAAGAGTCCTTGAAGAATCCTACACCCCTGGCAGGAATCCTTACCTTATCTTATATATAGAGTTCTTAGGGTTTCCCCAAGAGTTTCTGTGCCTCCATAGGTCTTATCCCTCCTCTTGTCCTACCCTCCACTCATATACATTCAGGAATAGATGGCATACATTTGTTTTCTGTTCTCAAAAGAAAACAGAAAAAGAAAAACAGAGAGAGAGGAGAGAGAGAGAGAGAGAGAGGGAGGGAAGGAGAGAGAAAAAAAAAAGAAGAAAGAGAGAAGTCCCTAGGGAATAACTTTTGAGGACCAGCAGATCCAGCAGCTTGTGTATGCGTGTACAGGCCAGTACATTTTAGGAGAGAACTTGACATTCTCCCTCTGAGTCAATCCATACTTTGTCATTTTCTACCTATGTATCTTAATCAAATTATTCAACTTGTCTAGTCCAGTTTCCCATCTATGAAGCAGGAATAGCAACAGTGTCTATGTCTTTGGATATCATAAGGTTGAAAAAGATTACTCATCTAGAGGGTTTAGTACATTTCAAATGTCAGCAAATGTTAACTTTTATTAATATTAGTATTAATAATAGATCCAACTGTTTTTTAAAGCATTTTTTGAGAGAGGCTTTTTGATACAACAAAAGAAAGGATGCTGTGAGTATACTCCCTATTTATTTAGAGTTAAATAATTCAGTGTAACATCTTACCAGTAAAATTTGGGAAATGAGCCTCAAAGGAATTTTCAACATTTTGCCCCACCACAGTCATTGTATTTCTGAGTATGCCTAGAATATTTTTTAAGGCTGAAATGGGTGGGGAGCACTTTGTGGAGAAAGGGAGTGACTGAAGAATGCAGTTTGTGTGGTTCTTTTATATTTTTTTCTTTTATTAATTTAAGGAGACTTGGTACTGTGTCTGAGAAGACAAAAAGAAAGCAGTTACTAAACATTTCCCAAACTCCCTCCCTCCCACATCCACAAAGGTAGACGTGATACTTGATTTTCTTCTCAGAGAGGAGCAACTTGGTCTACTTAAAATCTTGTATGTATTTTGAGAGATAACAGATGATGACTCTGACGCTGATGCCCAGTTTGACGAAGTCAGCACAGATAATAATATCACCTTGTATTTTCTTTCGCTAATCGTGGAGCACTTTGCACATATGATCTTGCTTATCCTGGGCTGCACTGTTTGTTAGATGAGGGTGTGAGTGTCACTATATACACTTTCCAGAAAGACAGGGATTTTTCAACAAGTTATCAACAACTCAGTGACAACACTGTACACAGGCAGCCCTCTCACCTACTTCCTTCAGTATTCCATTATTCTCCCAAATTTGGTCAATCAAGCCATTCAGCTGGGAGTATTTGTTAATAATTTAGATCCTGAGCCTTACCCTAGATATTCAGTTCTGGAAAGTCTGGGAATCAGTCATTTTGTGTTTGTTTTCAGGAAGCCCTTGGGGATTCCTTTGATCAGAGACAGGTTTGTGAAGTATTGCTCTTTTTAAACTTAGGGCAGCGGGGAAGGGATGCTGGCAGGAGTGGACTTTGGGGACATTGAGATCCTTTATTCACGTGGTAGCTTTTCTTTCTTTGAGACAGGGTTTTGCTCTGTAGCCCAGGCTAGAGTGCAGTGGCACGATCACGGTTCACTGCAGCATCGACTTCCTGGGCATAAATGATCCTCCTGAGTAGCTGGGATTACAGGTGTGCACTACCATGTCTAGCTGATTTTTAAAATTTTTTGTAGAGATGGAGGTCTCACTGTGTTTCCCAGGCTTGCCTCAAACTCCTGGCCTCAAGCCATCTTCCTCCCTTGCCTCCCAAAGTGCTGGAATGACAGGTGTGAGCCACTGCATCCAGCGCTAAGGGTAGTTTTTCTGATCATCTGAAGGATAATACAACATTTTTGTCATAGGCTCAAGAGTCCATAAAATGCTGCCCGATGTGAGAGATATTATTATTTTAAAATACAGTGAATGCTCGACTGTGGCACCATAATATTGAAATATTATTAGGCTGGGTCTCACCAGTGCCCTTTCTAGGCAAGGAGAGGCAAACTAACAACTGGGACCTGAGAAATAACATGTTTATCACTAGATTCAATGTAAAATGGTAAACCTATCTACCTTTGCTAACTACTGGTCAACAACTAAAATTAATTTAAGTTCAATTCAATATACATTGTTAAAGTGCATTAAATGCATACCTATTGCCCACACAGCACTTTATTATGTATTCTTTAAATTATAAACATTTTCCCATGTTATTAAAATATTCTCAAAAATAAATTAAAATTATTTTATTATGGGAATTTTTAAATCCCTAAATAGAATTCATACATTATTTAGCATTTGGATTGTTTTTAACCCTTTATGCACATTCACTGTAAGGAACATGTGTATACTTTCACTTTTCTTTTTTTTTTTTTTGAGACGTAGTTTCTCTCTTGTTGTTCAGGCTGGAGTACAATGGTGCCATCTTGGCTCACTGCAACCTCTGCCTCCCGGGTTCAAGCAATTCTCCTGCCTCAACCTCCCGAGTAGCTGAGACTACAGGCGCCCGCCACCACGCCCAGCTAATTTTTGTACTTTTAGTAGAGATGGGGTTTCACCATGTTGGCCAGGCTGGTCTTGAACTCCTGATCTCAGGTAATCCACCTGCCTCAGCCTCCCAAAGTGTTGGGATTACAGGCGTGAGCCACCACACCTGGCTCACACTTTCACTTTAAAATTATTCTTCCTTGGTCTCTGCTCTAATCAACCCCCAAGTCCCTTCAACTCTATCTCTGAAGAGTTGTGATCCATTCCCTCATCTCCACAGCCCCACTACCACCCCAGTTCAGAGCTGCATTATCATGATCTTGTACAAGGTCTGTGACAGCCCCCTGAAGAGTATAGGGCTGCTCCTAGTCTTTCTTCTTTTCAGTCTCTTTCTACACTGCTTCCAATTACTGTCATTCTGAAATGCATATTTTTTCCTACGATTGGAAATGCTCAATGATTTTCCACTACCCATAAAATAAGGTCCACTGTCATTTACGTAGGCCTCAAATACTATTTCCTTAATCTACCTCTGGAGCCTTGACTTTTAATTTTATTTTGTCCTTTACTGCTCCCAGTCCCCTGATATGGACAAGCATTCCATGCTTCCATACTTATTCTTGCTGGTCTTTTGTTGTGAGGTAATCCTCAATCCTCCCCTAACCACATGGAAAGCATTATGTTCTTCAAATTTACCAGGGAGCATTTCCTAGGTAGAGCCACTGGCTCTCTCTCTCTCTATTAATATATATATCTATATATAATAAATATGTATTTATTTAACTATTCTTTTTTAAAGACA